>NW_024080980.1:734010-967914 GCF_003009895.1 Hyaena hyaena
GTTCAGGTCATGATCTTGCAGTTCGTGGCATTGAGCGGTGCATCAGGCTCTGCGCTCACAGCAAGAAGCCTGCTTGGGATTCTCTCCCTCTCTCTCTGACCCTGCCCTCCTCACTCTCTCTCAGAATAAATAAATAAACATTAAAAATATTGCTATGTGTAATCGGCATGTGAGTAACTGGAAATGTATCACAGGAAGTATTGTTACTTCATATTATTGAAAGAGCATAAAGTTCTCTAACTTTCTAGGATGGTGGGTATCCTCTGTCTTATTTGTGGTGGTGGTTTCACAAACCACATATAGAGGCCAAAACCCTCCTAACTAGACAGAAGAACAGACTGAACTTGAACTTTACCTGCTGCAGTAAACCTGAATTTTAAGAGCATAAACTTTTCTGAAGCCAAATATCCATTCTTCTCTGATAAATACAGCACACATGGAAAAGCACTGAGTCCAGTTGAAACAGTGGAAAGATTTTACTATGAACTCGGCAAACAAGAAGGTGCTCTAAGTTTACTGATGGAGAAACTGAGGCCAGGTCAGTGAAATTAATTGTGTAACTTCCTACATTGCAACTGTGAGCCTGCCACCAGGGTCAACTGAGCTTGTCATCATTTGCTCAAGAGTGAGGCCTTCGGCAAGTTCTCAGTCCCCACGGCTACAGAGTGAGGAAGTCAAGCTCATTTTCTGAGAGGCCCTTCACCTTTCACATTCTGATTTTATATTCTACTCAAGATTTAATTATAATTGAAACATCCTTTAAAAAACCACGAGTCAGGGCGTCTGGGTGGCTCAGTCAGTTAAGCGACTAGCTCTAGATTTCAACTCAGGTCATAATCTCACTGTTGATGAGCTCGAGCCCTGTATCGGGCTCTGCACTGATGGTGCAGAACCTGCTTGGGATTCTCTGTCTCCCTCTCTCTCTGCCCCTCCCGCACACTCTCTCTCAAAAATAAACTTGTGTGTGTATGTATGTAGATAGATAGATAGATAGATAGGTAGATAGATAGATAGATAGATAGATAGATAGATAGATAGATAGATGGATGGAGATGGAGATATCTATCTATCTATCTATCTATCTCCAAGAGTTGAAAAGGCACCTGGGTGACTCAGTCAGTTGAGTGTCTTACTCTTGATTTTGGCTCAGGTCATGATCCCAGGGTCATAGGATGAGCCCCAAGTCAGGCTCTGAACTAAGCATGGAGCCTGCTTAAGATTCTTCCACCCCTCATCTCTCTCTCTCTCTCTCTCCCCCACACACACACACACCCCTTGCCCTCCCCCAACATCCATGCTCTCACTCTCTCTAAAATAAGATAATCCAAGAGCAGGGAACCTGGGGGGCTCAGGTGGTTGGACGTCTCACTTCAGCTCAGGTCATGATCTCACAGTTCTTGGGTTCGAGCCCAGCATCGGGCTCTGTGCTGACAGCGAGCTCAGAGCCTGGAGCCTGTTTCCGATTCTGTGTCTCCCTCTCTCTCTGACCCTCCCCTGCTCATGCTCTCTCTCTCTCTCAGAAATAAATAAAACATTAAAAAAAAAAAAAAGTTGAAAATTCTGTATCAGAGAATTGAACCTACCACTATATTAAAAAAAAAAAAACCAAAAAAACTAGGAAACTCCAAATTACAGAAGAGACAACCATGGGTATTCAATCAAAGATTTCCAACTTTACAAAAATCATTCATATTAACAGCTTCCCTAGGATACTCAGGTGTTGGTTTACACACTAATTTTGAGAGAAAGAAGAAGAAGAAAAGGAGGTATGTGCCATAATCAAAAATAAAATTATTCAGGGGCGCCTGGGTGGCTTAGTCGGTTAAGCGTCCGACTTTCACTTGGGTCATGATCTTGTGGTTCGTGGGTTCAAGCCCCGCGTCGGGCTCTGTGCTGACTGCCAGCTCAGAGCCTGGAGCCTGTTTCAGTCTGTGACTCCCTCTCTCTCTGACCCTCCCCTACTCACGTGCTCTCTCTCTCTCTCCTAGAAATAAAAATATTTAAAAAAAATAAAACAGAATTATTCAAAAGAAACTAACCATCTCTGATACCATGATGGAGATAAACGTACATCAGAGTCAAGTCACCTATAAATTCTGAGACTGATTCCACCTGTAAAGAAGGCACGAGAACAGGATAATAAAACCATCTCGGGTTTTTTAAAAATCTGACATGTCAAGTGTGTCGGTGAGGGGCATAGAAAATTGGAAAGTTTTTTATAAAGAATCAAAACCTTGGGGCGCCTGGGTGACTCAGTCAGCTAGGCATCTGAGAATTGGTTTTGGCTCAGGTCATGATCTGTCGGTTTCATGAGTTCAAGCCCCACATTGGGCTCTGTGCTGGCGGCATGGAGCCTGCTTGGGATTCTCTCTCTCTCTCTCTCTCTCTCTCTCTCTGCCCCTCCCCCACCCACACCGTCTCTGTCTCTCTCAAAATCAGTCAATAAAATTTTTAAAATTAAAAAAAAATCAAAAACTTGTCATACAAGAGGAAGAGGTAAGAAGAAAAAGCTCAAAATTCTAATTCCACAAAGAACATCAGAAGATTTACACCTGGGGCACCCGGATGGCTCAGTTGGTTGAGGGTCCAGCTCTTGATTTCAGTCTGGGTCATGGACGCAAGGTTTGTGAGTTCGAGTCATACATCAGGCTCTGCACTCAAAGTGTAGATTTCAGTTTGGGTCACGGGCTCAAGGTTTGTGAGTTCAAGCCCCACTTTGAGCGCAGAGCCTGTTTGGGATTCTCTCTCTCTCTCCTCTCTCTCTCTGCCCTTCTCTCTCTCTCTCTCTCAAAAATAAATAAAATTTATATATTTTAATACAAGTATTTTTAATTAAAAAATTTACACTTGCAGAAAAGGGGCTAAATACCCACAACTACCTATTCATATTCTTCACAGCATCATTTCCCAAAGGGCCTTCTGCATAGTTTCAAAAGCAAAACAAGCGTCCCTTGTTAAAATAAAGTCCAACCCTGTTTACATTACCCCCATACAAATTAGGACTGCATTCTGATGCACGTAAAGAAACTCAGCTACAACAGTTTTACCAAATATGGCTTTATTTGTCTACTAGAACAAAGACCAAAGATGAACAAACAGTTCAAGGCAGGCAGAATAGCTTCTTGAGGCCAGCAAGAACTCCTTCAGTCTTTTTTTTTTTTTTTTTAATGTCTTTATTTTGAGACACAGAGAACAAGCAGGGGGGTGGGGGTGGGGGGACAGAGAGAGAGGGCAGAATCCAAAGCAGGCTCCAGGCTCTGAGCTGTCAGCAGAGAGCCCAATGCGGGGCTTGAACCCACGGACTATGAGATATGACCTGAGCCAAAGTCAGATGCTTAACCGACTGAGCCACCCAAGGGATCCACCTTTAGTCTTTCTGATTTACGACTCCCAACAGGTGGCTTTTGCTTTCATAGTGCAAGGTGGCTACGCTGCCTTCAGGCAGGAGAAAGGGAAGCACTGGCAAAGGTGTGTCCAACCTCCTTACATCCTATTTACCAAGAACTACCAGTACCTTTCCTGGAAGCCCCCACTCCCAGAGACTTCAACTTCTGTCTCACTGGCCAGCATCGGGGTCACATCCAGTGATGAAGGAGGCTGAGGAGGTGAGAATTTTTAACTAGGTACATTGTCACCTAGAGGAAAGTCAGAATTCCAAAAAGAAACTAGAGACTGAATGTTTGATTAGACCCAGCCCATTTCTCTTAGAAATCCAAAACTGCATACTTGATTTTAAGGGCTCTGAGACCCTGAATAGTAAATACACCCATTTCCCTTTTTTAGACACAGGACTTCACAGACTTATATGAACACTAAACGCTTTATTTCCTTTGAATGGCCTGTTGAAACACCATTTGGTGCAACACATCTTGGGAAATACTACTTTGGTCAGTAAGAGAAGGAAAAACTCTGCTCTTGTGAAAGAGACTGTTCCCATATATAGGTAAATGGCATAGGTGGGGTGCACTTACACAGAGAGTTCTGGAAATAGAATGACTGAGGCAACAGCAGACTTCTACAGTCAGATCTGATGTGTTTTCCCTTTTTTCCATAAAGTCACACTTCTGGGTGAGAAAAAGCCTTTCTCTCTGCCCTGCCTTTAGAGGGTGAGCCACGCCTCATTTCCTATTCATCGAGGTCTCCCAACTCCCAGTCACTGTCTTATGTAACTTCCCTCCGTTCTCAAATTTCAGGCTGGCCTTTAAATGTCCATTCCAGATTGTCTCCAAGGTACCACTGAGCCTTTGGTTCAACTTCTCATGCTTTAATTACTTTTTTTTTTCCCTCTGCCGTCGTCTTGTTATACCACCAAAACACTTAGGGGCTTAGCATTTATTTGAATCCGCCCTTCCTCTATATTTTCTACTCAATCTTTTCAACCACCTTTCTTTGATACCTCACGGAAGCTGCTGTTAATTAAATGCTGTCACAAATGCCAGTGCCACTTCCAAGAAGAAATGCCCATAATTTTTAGAAAAGAATAGAAAAAACAATCAAAACATAATTTTTCATTTTGATCACGAAAATGCTCGAAAGAAAGCCATTCGTCATATCCAGTTCTATTAAAGTATTCATTTCTTTTCATTCAATTTTTCTTTTTTTTTAAAGGAAGGGGTAGACTACATTTTTCACATTTCCAAACACCATCCATTTCCACAGCACGCAAAGGGATTTCTTTGCCAAAAACTCCAATGCATCTCTTTTTCTGGAAGGGAAGTAAGAAAATGCCATCTTTTATTTCCTGAAGAAAAAAAAATTAAATAGGTCAAATATATAAAACTTTCATGAAAAAAGGCAACACTTCATTTAAGGCATTAAAGAGAAACGTGTTTAAACTCCCCAGTGGAATCGCTGCTCTGTAACAGGATAGGATTATTCACTGCTGACTTTAAAGAACCAGACCCGGCTTATCGCAACGTTTTATGAAGGCACTGAATGGAACTGAACCCCCATAGTGTCTTCTTTTCCTTCTGTTTTCCAGAAACCAGGGGGAAAAAAAGCAATGGAGACTGTTCACCTCTCCAGTAGACAGGCCTCTCTCTAGAAAGTCAAAGGACCACGTAACAATCAGAGGCCATAAAAACCCTTCTCATGCCCGGCCTGGCTATAGGGATTCTGTGCCCTCTTTAGGGGCTCTTGTCACTCACAAAAAAGAAGGCACAGCCAGGTCACCGCAAGCCGGGAATTTGGACAGTATGACTTAGTGTCCAGCAGAACACTTCCCAAATTGCTTCCAGAGAGAAGACTGGTTCCTCCCAACCGCCAGGGGGCGCTACTCCCCCCCAATCATGCCTCTGAGCCTCACCTCACACTTAGTCCCCCATGACCCCAGGCATCCTTTCCTGTGGTTTGACACCCACACCGTGCCCCATCCTCCCACACCACTTGTTTTGCTGCACCCCTGAAAACCACCTCTCACCCAACCTCTCTTCTGGTCTTGGCTGAAACCGGAACTTTCGCTGGAGACGCACTGCAGCCACTTCTAATTCCCCAACGGCAAAGTAACAGTCGTCCACCCCTGGGCACAACTTCCGTCAACCTCTGTGCATCACCAGGAGTGAATTCCTTGAAGACCTTGTCGAATGGCTTGGTCTTTCTTGAGACACCAAGTGCAGCTGTCATTCTGAATGATCTCAGCACTCACCACACACACTGCGTCATCAGCTCCTCGGCCCCATTCTGTCACCTCCCTCTCTGCGTTACTGCCTTCCTCTCAAAGATCCATCCCGGTCTCTCCCATCACCTCTCAGAACGGCTCTATATCTGACAGCTCCTCCAGACATATCACCCCGCTGTCCTTTTATCCTCTATAAATTCCATCCCCCTCAGATCTCCCTCATGGCTTCTCCCAATATGCCCACTCTCCCGGCTCCCTTCTGGTGCCATTTTGCTAATCCCTTTATTTTCTACTTCTCTGATGTCCTCTGTCTTCACCTCCTTTCCCTTCTAATACTACATCATCTGCCCCGTGGCCAATGACCTCAACTCCCCTGCACTCTCATATCCCAGCCAAAGCCCGGCCCCAGATCCCTCTCTCTATCTCCTCTGCTATGTCTCTCTCCAGGACCCTCAACACAAGGAAGAAAACCACATATGTGCTAAAGCTGACATCATAACAGGTTCATGGCCTTCATGTCACTGGTCTCCATGGTCAAGAAGCCCTCAGAGCCACCCAGCAATCCTGCTCAGCTCTTCCCCCCTGGTCCCCTCAAAGGCTCTTTCAAACCTCCTCCATTTTACCTGAGACTTGGAGACCATCACCTCCCCCTCCCCCTCCCCACTGTGCCCTCCGAAAATGGCCTTACCTCCTACCTCACAGAGAATGAAGCAAGAATACTTTTAACTTCCTGCTCACCCCAAACCCACCTGCATCTGTATCCTTCCTCCTTCCTGCTCCCTCAGGCCAACATGCACCCCTGCTCAGAACTCCCTTGACTTCCCAGGCACCAGCTCCAGTCACTTAATTCTCTTCCACACCCTCACACTTGCCTCTCTACCAGCACCCTCCTTAATCATGCTCTGAATGCCCCAACACTCTACCATCTTGAATCAATCCTGCTTCACACCTCCTGCTCTATTCTTCTTCTCCTCTCACAGCCAGGCTTCTTGAGACACCTCTCTCATCTGCACTAACTCTGGGCTCCTTCCCCACACCCTCTGAGAAACTCCCCTAACCACAGTCACCAGCAAGGTCTTAGCTGCCGAACTCCACCAACGTATTTCAGACCATGCTTCACTTGCTCTTCTGGAACACCCTCCCTCAGAGTCCTATGGCCCTACACACCCGTGGTGCTCCTATCTGGCTAGCCAATCTCTTCCCCTGCCATCCACCCCTGCTTTTCAAACTGTAAGTCTTCAACCTACGTCAGGAAATCCACTCAGAGCAGGGTTTCTCGACCATGGCCTCACTGACATTTGGGGTTGCACAATTCTTTGCTGCAGGTGGGTGGAGGGGGTCATCCTGTGCTGTCTAGGCTGTTTAGCAGCGTCCCTGGAGTCTATGCACTAGAGGCCAGTCATGACAGTCACAAAGGTCTCCAGACATTAACACATTGGCTTCACTCCCGGGTGAGAACCACGGACTTGTAAGGTCACAACCAATATATTTTTTAAATGAAATGAAACAAAATAGAGACTACCAGAGCATGTCCGCTAAGAAAGGGTAAAGATCTTTCATGAAACTTCTGTTTCGGTGTCTTGTTTGTTATTTGTATACACGTGTGCAGGTGGAACATAAGATCTCTCTTTCTGTGGGTCAGAATCAAAACTCGTTAAATTTCCTGCCTTACTCCTTGGTATCCCCAAGGCTCTGTCCTCTGTTCCCTCCCTTTTTAAACCATTCAGCAATGCAAAAGGGCATCCAGAGACACACAATGAGCACTCACGAACCCAGCATCTGGTCAGGAAAACAAAGCATTATCAACCCCCTGGTAGCCACGCCTGACAGCGTACTCCGGGAAACCACAAATCTATTTTGGCATTTCCCCGTATTTCTACGTGTTTGGATATGGGTCCTTAAATAATATATATAGTACTATTTTGCTCAGTTTAAAATGTTTCAAAAGAGCATCATGTTTGGGACACCATATGGCTCAGCTGGTTAAGTGTCCAACTCTTGATTTTGGCTCAGGTCATGATCCCAGGGTTGTGAGATCAAGCCCCCACGTCAGGCTCCTGTCCTGGACGTGGAGCCTGCTTCAGAGTCTCTCTCTCCCTCTACCCCACCCCTGCTTGGATGTGTTCTCGCACACTCTGTCTCCCAAAAATATATATATAAACTAAAATAAAAATGTTTAAATCAAATAAAGTATCTTTTTTAAAAAAATGCATCATGGGGCACCCAGGTAGCTCATTTGGTTAAGCGTCCGACTCTTGATTTCGGCTCGGGCCATGGTCGCAAAATCCGTGAGTTCGAGCCCCGCACTGGGGCCTGCTTGGGATTCTCCCTCTCCCGCTCTCTCTGCCCCTCCCCTGCTTGTTCTCTCGCTCTTTTTCTCTCTCTCTCAAAATAATGAATGAACATTTGAGACAAATAAACAAATAAAAAAGAGTATTATATGTACTCTTGTGCAACCTGTTTTTCTTCACATTACTTTGAGAGACTCATCCATGTGGGGATGCACTGTTCAAATGCATCCATTGTCACTGCCATATAGTATTCTGCTGGACGCTACACCACGATTTACTCATTTATTCATTCTTCAGCTGATGGACACTTGGGCTGCCTTCATATTTATGAGCATATCCACAATTCTGCTTTAATCTTTCATGTGCAAATACTCTAGTGCAAATGTCTGACACATCTACTGGGATGTATGCTCAGGAGCAGAATGACTGCTCCCCTCCAGAGTTTGTTCGTCATCATTATTGCATAAAACAAATTGTTTTTTTTTTTTTTCTATAGAGGCTGTCCCTGTTTGTACCCAATAGGTCTGCAATATACTCTGAAATCAAAGGTTGCCTCAATGATGATGTCTCATAAATATACTCTCCCAACTCGCGGGTCTTACTCCCCTACATGGTGATGCTCCCCTCTCCTGTGGCCTCTATGACTTTCTCCTTCATGACCACTGCCTTCTCTGTACCGGGAAACTAGATCTCCTTTCCAGCCTCCAGACTCATGCAGCCAGTTGCCTCCTGGCCCTCTCTCCTGCCTGTAAGTACCTCAAACTCAACGTCCCAAACCAAATCCGTTATTATCCCCCCCTCCGAGCCCTGGGCCTCCTGCATTCCCCGGCTCAGACAGAAACACTGCCGTTCGTTCTGGTGTCCAGCAATGCTTTTCTTCTCTCATTTCAAACCTGCCCATCACCTAACCCTGTCATTAGAGTGATTCTTCTCACTGCGATCCACCTCCAGTGTGAAACTACCTTATTCTGAACACCTTCCTCTCTCAGTTGGATTGCATGCCAGGGCCTCCCTGTTCCCAGCCTTTCAACTTCAATATGTTCTTTTAAAACCACCCAGGGGCGCTTGGTTGACTCGGTCAGTTAAGCGTCCAACTCCTGATTTGGGCAAGTCATGATCTCAGTTTGTGAGATCGAGCCCTGCATTGGGCTCTGTGATGACAGTGCCTAGTATTCTCTCTTCCCCTCTCTCTGCCTCTCCTCTGCTTGCCCTCTCTCCCCCGACACACAAAATAAATTTTAAAAATAAATAAATAAAATAAAAACCATACAGACCTAGCAATCCCACAATTATTTACCCAAGAGAAATCGAAATACACATCTACCCAAAACAGACTTGTATTAGAATGTGTATAGCACCTTTATCCATCAAAGGCAGAAACGAAGAACAATCCAAACGTCCATCAACAGGAAACAAATGAACAAACTATGCTCAGCCACACAATGGAATACTACTCAGCAATAAAAAGGAGCTACCACTTACAAATGTAATGGTGTAGAGGAGTTTCAAATTATGTTGACTGAGGGAGGAGCCTGGCTGGCTCAGTCAGTGGAGCATGTGACTGTCGATCTCAGGGTCGTGAGTTCAAACCCCACTCAGGGAGCTTGTTAGGCACGGAGCCTACAAGTTATGCTGACTGAAAGAAGCCAGACACAAGAGAGCCCCCACTCTGCGACACTGCTTACATGAGAGTGAAAGTTAGCCAAGTAAGTGAGAGATCTCACTTACATGGGATCCCAGAAAGACCTAACTAGAGATAAAGTCAGAAAGTGGCCATCCCAAGTGGTGGGGTTTGGGTGGTTGACAGGAAAGGGACATGGGGGAACTTTCTAGGATAATGGAGATGCTTTATATCTGGTTTGGGGTGGTGGTAACACTAATGTATACAACACCTGGTCATTTTGCCATTTTGCCATATGTGATCATACCTCTGACAGATGTATTGATTTGTTTATATTTAAAGCAAACTAGAGAGAACTTGCTACAATTAAAATCTGACTGGGGTACCTGGGTGACTCAGTCGGTTAAGCGTCTGACTTCAGCTCAGATCTTGATCTTGCAGTCCAGGAGTTCAAGCTCCGTGTCCATCTCTGGGCTGACAGCTTAGAGCCTGGAACTTGTTTTGGATTCTGTGTCCTTCTCTCTCTGTCCCTCCCCCGCTCACACTCTGTGTCTCTCTCTCAAAAATAAATAAATATTTTTAAAAACCTGACCAACTTATTTCCCTGCTTAATTTTTTTTTCTGAGAGCCCCATGACTTCATGACAAAGGCATGTGAAATATCATACTTAGGCTCCAATGTCCACTCTTATCCTTCTTCCTGTACCCTTTCTCGGGGGCTACATTGCTCTCACACTGAAATTCTTATACTTTCCTAAGCAGATGAGGTTCTCTTTCACCTCTGGTCCCTGTGATTGAGCCCTTGACGTAGCCAACTCCTACTGTCTTTCAAGACTCGGTGTGGATGTCACTTCTTCCAGGAAGTCTTCCCAATCCCCCAAGAGTGACTAGAGATCTGCCCTGGGTTCCTGCAACATTCTGTGCTGATTGATACCATCACCCTCTTTACCCTGAAATTTACTTGTCCATCTGCTTCCACAGAACATAAACTCCCAATGACAGGGGCTATGAGCTATTCACTACTGGATGTGCCCAGTACATTAATGCTGGTTCAATGGGTGAATGAAATACTCAAAAACTGTTTTCTCCTCAAGCAAAACACAGAGGGAGAGAAACTCACAGTATCAATATTTAAGGGAAAATAACTTCAAAAGAGAAAAAGGTAAATATTTTATATGTAATACTTCAGTAATCACATGAACACAGGAAGTTGTATTGCATTGAGATCTGCTATAAACCAAAAGGAAAAGACAAACGGCCTCGGCAAACTCACTCTGAAAGTGAAGATAAAAGGAAAATGGAAGTCGTCTTAGGTAAATAAATAAATCTCAGGAAAGGCATACTGAGCAAAGAGAAGACTCTTCGATGAATATGAAAGTGGTCACTTCTCCAGTTGATTTTAGGGCAGCTGAGAGTTAGTCCAACAAACCTCTCTCCACTGTGTAAATTCCAAAAGCAGCAGCAAGGAGCTGGCGATGCTCTGGAAATGTACCAAGAGTTCAAAAGCATTGAGTCTAGCCACCTCAAACTCCCCTGAGAGGAGACTGGCAGGCTGCCCGTGGCCAACAACCCTGCTGAACCCAGTTTCATACTCTCCATATCAGTTTTTGGACGGATCACTAAGAAGTTAACTTTCAGAGGAGCAGTTTCAGCCAGCGGCTCTCACATCTCAGAGGGGCACCGCCTGTCCTTTGTAAGGGAAAGAAATGGACTCGTGTCAAATCACAAGTGAAATGAATCCCTTAAATACCAGGAAGCAGAGACTATAAGTAAAGCTCTTCCTTTAGCACTTCTTGCTGCCAAATGAATTCCCAGAGCAAAAAAGTGCTGGCTGTATTGATTCAAGTGCCATCTGATTTGCTAGAAGACTTTTGAATATTCTAGAACTCTCATCAGCTGCTGGTTACCAACAAGGCTTCTCTTTCTTCCTCTTCCTCCTAGTCAAGATCTCCATGCATGGCCCAATATTATAAGTGACACATTTCCCTTTATAAATTCTTTTAAACCCTCCTAGACGCTTCATGAACCCCCTCCCACTCCGTTATCAATATCTGAGCCTGACATCCAAAATCTTCAAAACAACACACTTATAGGGCAGCCATGTTTGTGGGGTAAAAGAGAAAAGCAGGGGCACTCAGGTGGCTCAGTCAGTTAAGCATCCAACTTCAGCTCAGGTCATGATCTGGTGGTTTGGTTTATAGGTGCGCACACTACATCGGGCTCTATGCTGACAGCTCAGAGGCTGGAGCCTGTTTCCAATTCTATGTCTTCGTCTCTCTCTATCTCTCCCCACTTGCACTCTCTCTCTCTCTCTCAAAAATGAATAAACGGTAACAAAAATTTTTTTAAGTGAAAAGCAACACTGGAGACAAATGGACCAAAAAGTGGCCATCATTCAAAACAAACACATACAGTGTCTCACGGCATCGCATCAAAGAGCAAATTCCTACTATAACTGGCTAACCCAGGTTTGTTCAGTTTTCAGGATTTTTTTTATCGTGATAACATACATGTAACAAAATTTGCCATGGAACTATTTTTAGGTGGACAAGTAATGGCAACCAGTTACATTCACAAAGTTCCACAACTATCATTACTACCTATTTCCAAAACGTGTTTTATCATCTCAACCAGAAACTCTGTCACCATTGGCAATAACCTTCATTTGCCCTGTTGCCAGACCCTAGAAGCCTCTAGTCCACTTTCTGTCTCTATGAATTTCACATAACTGCAATGTCATAACATTTGTCCTTCTGTGACTGGTTTACTTGACTGAGCAGGGTGTTTCCAAGGCTCCTCCATGTTGTGGCAGGTGTCGAAACTCCATTCCTTTTTATGGTAACTAATATTACACTGTACAGATGGACCACATTTTATTCCTCCATTTCGTCTGCTGATGGACACTCGGGTTGTTTCCACGCTGGGGCTCTTGTGAATGGTCGCGCAACGAACACCAGCCTACAAATGTCTGAGTCCCTGTTTTCAATTTTTTTGAGTTTACACCGGGGAACGGATCTGGCGGGTCACATAATGCACGTTTGATAAAGTGCACTTGCTAGTGTGAAAGGAAAAAACAAACTTGGTAATTTTCCTGTAATGCATGTTCATTGTGGTAAATCTGAAACATCATTATGTCACCTGAAGAAAACTGCTGTTAGTATTTTGGAAAAGCCCCTTGAAATCTGTACTAGTCCCATGCATACACAGAGTCAGACGTGCACAGATATTTTACCTGAAACCAGCTTTTCTCACTTAACATTCCATCAACAGCATTAATTCTACTGTCATTAAATGTTCTTCAGAAACATCACTTCATATCAGAATAATATTTCATGTGTAACTTTCCTCACCTTTCCCGCATTTAGGCTGTTCATGGTCATAAATAACACAACAATGGACATCTTCCAGTCTTGTTTCTCTGATTATATCAAGTAAATAAACTCAAGTAAATATACTTTTTTTTTTTTTAATGTTTATAGATTTCTTTTGTGAGAGATGGAGGAGGGGGCAGCGTGAGAGGGAGACAGAGAATCCCAAGCAGGCTCCACACTCAGCACAGAACCCAATGTGGGGCCCGATCTCCTGACCATGAGACCATGACCTGAGCCAAAACCAAGAGTCGGATGCTTAGCTGACTGAGCCACCCAGGCGCCCCTTAAGTTAATATACTTAAGTTAATATCCTTATAAAGATAATATACTTAAGTTAGAATATAATATCCTTATAAGGATATTAAAACTTAAGTATATTAACACAAATAGAATCACCAGGCCAAATAACATGAGCATCCTTAAGGCTGTTGATAAAGATCATCTATTTGTCTTCCACAGAAGTCATACCAATCTGCATTCCTACCAGCAACGTTAAACACCTTTCTTCAATGTGAAAATAAATTATGATAAAACAAACATTATCAATAATACAAAATGTAATAAAATATTATTTAAAATAAAAATAAGGCAATATTTTTAAACTACTTCTAAACTGACAGACTATGTGATAACAATTTTCTTTCCTATTAAAGGATGTGATCAGACTCAGTGATCCGAGGTGTCAAGTACCCATTGAAAATAGGTTGACAAATGCTAATCTATATTTTAAATGAACAAAGCTGCTAAAGCATTAATATTTTCACATATAGATACGTGGAAAGATGTGTATAAAACTCTCATCTTCCTGATGGCTGGCCTCACGCCCAAACTTCCCCGCCCTTTTCATTAGATGAAGAGGCAACACTGATGTCTAGAACGTATTTATTTAGGAAAGATCCAGTACTCGGGTTTAGTAGAAAAGGCAGTTTCTACCACTTTACCAACAAGCACGTAAAGGAACCAAATGGTGATTTAAAAACAAGAGTGGCACCTGTGGCACGGGCTTGGGGCTCTGAGCCATCATCCCATCCCCTTCCCTAGAC
Source organism: Hyaena hyaena (assembly GCF_003009895.1). NCBI lineage: Eukaryota > Metazoa > Chordata > Mammalia > Carnivora > Hyaenidae > Hyaena > Hyaena hyaena. The sequence continues at coordinate 747,953 of NW_024080980.1, forward strand.
AACATGGTTGCTCCACACAACACAACAGCCAACAAGTCACACGAGCTAAGGAGACGCCGGGAGCCACTCTGGGAGGAGGAAGTTCCCCAAATGTCCCTCCCTCACCAACCAAGGAGGAGTCCAGTTCCCACCACGGGGCGTCTGGCGCAACATTACAGTCCCCAACCACAGCGCCCGCAGCCGCGGGGCTCCAGAGTCACCGCAGACACGCTCAGGGGACACCATGGGTTCCAGAGCCTGCAAGGGACCGCCAGCGGGAAACCCAAGACCCAGCCTTAAGTCCAGTAGTCCATGGGGCTTAGCCAGGGCAGGACTTTGTTTTTTGCTTTTTGTTTAGGGGTGTGTGTCTGTGTGTGTCTGTGTGTGTGTGTGTGTGTGTGTGTGTGTGTGTGTATGTGTGTTGTGGGTTGTTTTGTTGTGTTTTGTTTTGGCTTTCTTGTTTATTTTTAAACTTTGAATCAAGTGTCATTCTTTAAAGAACAACACAGCCCCTCATAAAAACCCGTATCTCTGGTTGCTCTTCAACTAGGTGAGGATCTATCTCAACCCAGGGCCCACATTCACCAGCCACAGGGCAGAAACGGGACCAAACTGAGCACCAGCTGTCCCCGTCACGGGCAGCACATCCTCATCTCCACAGTCTCACCTTCTCACGTGCTCAGCCACAGGGTCAATGGCCCTTGGCCAACGAACTTGCTGTTTTTCTGACACCCCTGTTTCTGTGAGGGCCCGGGCCTTGAAAAGCATTTGAGCTCGTGACCTTGGATGGATAAGAATAATGTGTTACAAGAACAAATCTGGTTATTTTTCAAAAGTCTGCCAATCCCGCTGTGACTAGTAAAACCCAAATCACTTAAAAGCATCACTCAATTCACAGTACCTTTGCCATCCGGAATTTCCTGAAGTGACAGACATGATTAAGCACTATTAACTGAAGGCTGGGGGGAGGGGCTCGAAATTTTTATTTCTTTTATTTCTTTTGCCAAGCGCTGTGCACGTGCCAGGCGGAGGGCACTGTGTGAGGACACATGGTGGAAGTGTGAAGACAAAGAATACATGAAACCAGCCCTCAAAAGAGCCCACAAGGCAGGGAGGTCAACACTCCACACACTGGACAGAGTGTGATGGGCCAGAGAAGACAGAGGGCCTTCCATCACATTCCCTAGAAGCAGAGCCTGCTGTGGACATGCCTGTGCAAATGAGAGCTTGAGGAAGTACTCTTGGGAGAACCCTGTGAGCAAGTGAGGGGAGCTGCCTCAGAAAGGCAAAGACAGGCGCTGAGACAAGCCCAGCCTCTGCAGATCCCACGGAAAGCTCTGGAGCGCACTGCAGTATAGATTTTGTGCTGCCTGGGGGCTCGGTTTTATACCCCCCGGTCATTGACATCAATGAAATCCATCAGTGGGTAACAGGCCACGCCAGGGTGGAGAATGAGATACTGCCTCCCAGTCATCCCCCCACACAAAGGGGCTCCTATCTGGCAAGACGGAATCTTCCAGCGGAGGATATAAGCGTGAGCTGTCGGCAACGAAGTCTGGAGCAGCTGACAGCCGGCTGCGGTGGCCCAGGCAAAGGATGATCCACGCAGGGCACCGGCAACACCTCCTACAGACTCCGTTCCAGAGTCCCTGCGACAAACATATGGGCAGGGAGAGAGAGAGGAGTCGTTTTTCATTAAGAATCTTTCCATCTTTCCACCTCCCTGGAAACTGTCCAGGATATTAAGAAACCCACCTCCACGAGGTAGCCGAGGCCATCTGAAAAGCCTTGTGCACAGAGTGCAACTTTATAGCCCAGGCTGAAGGCTCACCTCCCAGGAACAGGGTTTACTGTCCCCAGTTAGAAACAGCAGTGTAGAGGGGCGCCTGGGTGGCTTAGTCGGTTGAGCGTCGACTTTCGCTTGGGTCATGATCTCGCGGTTTGTGGGTTCGGGCCCCGCGTCGGGCTCTGTGCTGACTGCCAGCTCAGAGCCTGGAGCCTGTTTCAGTCTGTGACTCCCTCTCTCTCTGACCCTCCCCTGCTCACACTCTCTCTCTCTCTCTCTCCTAGAAATAAATAGAACATTAAAAAAAAAAAAAAGAAAAGAAACAGCAGTGTAGAGTTCCACCTACCTTCTGCCCAGGGGCCCTCCAGCCTCTGCGTGAACCTCCGTGACCGCACTTGAGCAATAAATGGGCAGTCATCCTCGGCCATATAACTGACAATATCTCTCCAGTTTTTATGGTGCCTTTTATGCTCACTTTATAAAGTTTCATGTTTTACTTTCCAGATTTCATTGTGTGTTCTCAACATGCCCCAGGAGTGCAGCTAAACAGTTTTAATTTTCCAGGAAGTATTTCTCTGCCTCTCCTTTCCATGAGAGCGTGGCTAAGAAATTGGAAACAGCCCCCGGAGCAAGTTTTCTGTGCAGCATACAGAATCCGGTCCAAGACCTTCGAGCAGGAATTAACTTCCAGCATTAGAGGAGGAGCCCCCACAACCCAACTTCAGGTATTTAGAGGAGGCATCCATGGCAATGTAGAGCTGAATAAGCAAATTCCAAAGTAACAGGATTAACCTTGTAATAAAAAGCTATCTGATTATTCAGGGCAGAGGGAGAAGGTATTGGTAAGATGCCAGAGAAATTCTGAATCACCAACCAGGTTCAAAACGAAATAAGTGCTCAAGTCAATTAACTTATTAATTATGATTTCCTCTCTGATTAAACTCACAGATGAAGCTTCTGACAATATGGCTGGGTGGGAGGGGTGGGGAGGCTCAAGGTTGGCTTCTTAATCAGCAAAAAGCTGCCTCAACTGTCATTCCTAAAATGTACACACTAATAATTTTTATGAAGAAACGACCAGTCAGGGCGCCTGGCTGGCTCAGTCAATGAAGCATGCAGCTCTTGATCTCAGACTTGTGGGTCTGAGCTTTACATCAGGTGTAGAGATTACTTAAAATTAAAAATATTAAAAAAAAAAAAAAAAGACAGAAAGAAGGAAGGAAAGCAGGCAGGCACCAATCAACGGAAAAAAACAAAAAAAAAATACAAAAAACAAAAAACAGGAAACTACAGGTTAAAATAGCAACAAATAGCCTTTATGGAGCACCTTGCAGGTACTCAGAACTGTATGAGGGGCCGGACGCTTACTTTCTCTCCATTCTCATGAAAACACTGTGCAGTACAGGAAATATTAAAGAACACTGGGTCCATACTTCATACCTGAGACACAAAAGTCCACATTAAAGAGTAAAGACTTAACTGAGTGAAGTAAAATTCTGAAACTTTCAGCAGAAAATAAAGGCTACCTTTCCAGCTAACTATAAAATACTGAAATCCTGTCACATTACAATTAAGCACTTCTTGACCTGAGGCGCTATCTGTAGCCTGACTTGGTTTGAATCAGCGCTAGGAGCTGCTCTCAGTGAAAAATCTGACTTGTCAGTTGTGCTGTGTGTTGAAGCAGTGATCTGTGAGTTAGCAATTGTTTTGAAAGCGGGTGTCAGTTGGGAAATCCTACTCATGTCTGCTTGTGCTGGCTTCCCAGGCATCCGAAGCAGGCCTGCCAGGGATGAGAGCTGTTTCCGTCAGTGAAGGAAGCAGCTGTCACGAGTGGGAAACATAATAAAGACGATATAAAAAATAAGAATTTGTTTTTCAAAATCATCACAAATAAAATACAAAGACAAATTGTGAACAAAGAAATCTGTAACACATATGTCCAACAAAGGATAAGTATTCAAAATATATAAAGAACTCCTACAAACTAATGTGAAAAAGATAAACAAATAACTGGACAAAAACACACAAACTGGAATTTCACAAAAGGGGAACAGAAAGTGACCCTTAAAAATATGAAGAGCAGGGCACTTTGGGTGGCTCAGTCCAGCGTCTGACAGGTCATGATCACATGGTTCATGAGACTAAATCTAGCATCAGGCTCTATGTGGACAGCTCAGAATCTTCTCGGGACTCTCCCCCTCTTTCTCTCTACCTCTCTCCCACTCACATGTACTCCTCATTCAAATTAAATAAATTTTTTAAAATATGCAGCTTTTAAAAAAATAGGATGCACCCCCTTTCCCATAATCAGGGAGACACAAATTAAAACACCAATGACATACTATTTCTACCCACCAGCCTGGCAAAATTAAGAAGTCCAACTATACCAAACACCAAGAACATTTATGTTCTGCTGGTAAACATGAAACTGGTACACTCACTTTAGAAAACAAGTTAGCATCATCTTAATTAACTTTTTTATAGTTCATTTATTTATTCTGAGAGAGAGAGACAGCATGAGCAGGGGAAGAAAGAAGGAGACAGAATCCCAAGCAGGCTTTGTGCTATCGGTAGGGAACCCTGTGCAGGCTTCCAACTCACAAACAGTGAGATCATGACCAGGGCTGACACCAAGTCAGAAGCTTAGCTGAGCCATCCAGGCACCTCAGCATTAGCTTCCAAACTTGAGCGTCCAGATACCCTAAAATTCCCAAAGTCCACTGCTCCATATCCAACAGGGAGAAGTCCTTGCACACATGCACTAAGGGTCACGTACAAGCACATACACAGTAGTATGTGCTCCCAGACGAAGAATTAGACAATCTACATGCTCATCACCAGGGCGAAGGATTGGTGGCACATCACACCACAGGGTTACACACTTTTGGAAATGAACACACCACAGTTAAGCACAACAGGGATCACTTCTGGACCGTTAATGAGCCAAAATAACGGGGCACCTAGGTGGCTCAGTTGGTTAAGTGTCTGACTTCAGCTCAGGTCATGATCTTGCGGTCCGTGAGTTTGAGCCCCGCATCGGGCTCTGTGCTGACAGCTCAGAGCCTGGAGCCTGCTTCAGATTCCGTGTCTCCCTCTCTCTGGCCCTCCCCCACTTGTGCTCTGTCTCTCTGTCTCTCGAAAATAAATAAATGTAAAAAAATTTTTTTAATGAGCCAAAATAAACCCAATTGCAGAAGACTATATACGACATACTTTTTAGGATGTATAAAAAGAAAAACAAATGAAACTAAATCATATTTTATTTAAAGATACCATATATATTTTTCAATTGATTCTTAGAATTTATACCACTATGCATAAAAAAGGGAATGATGAACTCAAACTTCAGAAATTAATGGCAACCTGAAAGGGAGGGTTACTGATTTGTAGAACACACAGGTAGGCAGGCTACTTAGTGGTTATATTACCCTTCCTAGGTTGAGTGATGAGCTCATGCCTGTCTATTTTCTTATTATGTTTACAACATGATGTGTATAATGACATATATTCTTTCGTATAAACCAAATATTACATTTTTTAATGTTTATTTCTGAGAGACACAGCACTAGCTGGGAAGGCCAGAGAGAGAGAGAGGGAGACACAGAATCCGAATCAGGCAAATCAAACTCTGCCAGTGTGGAGCCTGCTTGGGATCCTCTTTCTCTCCTTCTCTCTTTCTCTCTCAAAATTAAAAAACAGACAGACAGACAGATCATAAAACCTGCCTGCCTTGGATGACGGTGATCCCGTGTGTGAAAATGGTCCCGAAGACAGTAAATCAGCGATGGTAAATGGGGGGCAGTCCTGGAGAACTGCCTGGGGAAGGGGCTCCCATGCTGGTTCCGCTGGTCAGACTGGGACCTGGTGGCAGTGGTTTTGTATGATCTCTGCGACACTTCTAAGGTGCAGGCAGGCTCCAGAATGTCCGCACAGGACAGAAAGAGAAAGGAACCAGCACCTCGGAGCCCTGCTGTGTCCACCTCTCGCTGCCCCACGTTGTGTGACTTAATAACCGACCCCCGTGGAGTGGTTACTGCCTTCCTATGTGATCAAGGGCGGTCCTTCTTTTTCAGCCCTCCTCCTTCTCGCCCCCAAGCATGTCATTCCCCTTCACAAATGATCCACCTCAAACCTTCAGACAAGTCCCTGTACATAAACATGTCCAAATGGGGTGCGAGACAGACAGAGATAGATAAATGGGGAAAAGGAAAGGAGGAGGGAAGGGACGGAGGAGAGACTTGAGAACAGAAGGCAAGAGAACGACTCTTTTTTTCAAACGTCAGAGAATTTAGCAGCTTCGGGGTCCTGGCTAATTCATTAACAGAAAAGCAAAAGAGAACTGTTTCCAACTGCAGCTGTTACAAGCCAGCAGCTACTACATTTCTCATATGAATTCAGCATAACAAAAACCCAAAAGTAAAAATCACTACAACAGTTCCTTCCTTTAGCTCTAAAATAATTAAATGTCTCAGGTGCCCGTGCACCGGGCCCCTCACTTCTCCTGCATGTAAACCCCCACTAACGCTGGTTCCGATAGGCAGCAGACAAGGGTCAGAATGCCCCGGCCAAGATGCCAAAGACTGGGACAGGAATGGAGTTACATGGCCCCTAAGCCCCTTTCATTCTATGTGTCTACACAGAGCTTTTGTGCATTGACAGCATTAGGCAGGAAAGGATAAAGAAGTAACAGAGGCACCTGAGTGGCTGAGTGGGTTAAGCATCCGACCTCAGCTCAGGTCTTGATCTCACAGTTCCTGAGGTCATGATCTCACAGTTCCCGAGTTTAAGCCCCACGTTGGGCTCCGTGCTGAGCGCTCAGAACCTGGAGCCTGCCTCGGATTCTGTGTCTCCCTCTCTCTGCCCCTCCCCCTGCTCACTGTTTCTCTTTTTCTAGAATAAAAAAAATTTTTAAAGAAGAAACAACATGCAAGCTGCATGAAGAAGGAATACGGATCTGCTTTTTCCCGGCGATCAGGCACAAGTTTAAAGCCAGCCATCTCAGCAATAAAAGAAATTGATGACTGAGGCTCAGTTGGTTAAGCATCTGACTTCGGTTCAGGTCATAATCTCATGGTTCATCGGTTCGAGCCCCGTGTCAGGCTCTGTGCTGACAGCCAGCTCAGAGCCTGGAGCCTGTTTCAGATTCTGTGTCTCCCTCTCTCTGACCCTCCCCTGCTCATGCTCTCTCTCCCTCTCTCTCAGAAATAAATAAAACATTAAAAATAAAACATAAAAAAAATTTTTTTTAAAGACAAAAGAAATCAATGACTGACGAGACACGACCACAGGGGTGAATCTTGAAATATTATGCTGAGTACAGGAAGCCAGACACTGTGAGTGCGCATGTGCTATGTGGTTTCATTTCATCTAGCACGACATGCTAGATCAGGCAAAAAACCATCTGTACATCCAACAGTTGCCTGCGGTGGGCAGCACAGGGGCACCAGGGAACTTTCTGGGGACATGGCCACATTCTATGCCTTGGTAGGAGTTTGGGCAACTGGGGTATACAGTTGTCAAAACTCAGCAAGTGCACATTTAAGATGCACACATTTCATTGTGAAATTTTACGTCGAGAGAAAAAAAACTGCAAATAACTTCTTATTTATCAACACCGTAGATGCTCAAATATTCATGAGTAAGCGCCCTGATGTCGACTGTTCATCATGAAAGGTATAAAGAAATAAAATGGGTTGATGGGTGTATAGATGAAAAAATCTGTAACGAAGCAGGGAGAACAGAATGTTATCTGTAGAGCCCAGGTGATATCCGTGTGGTAGCCACCATACCATCGTCTCAACTCCCCTGTATGCTTGAAATTGTTCAGGCTGAAACACTCAGGGGCCAGCAGGGAAAGTGAGGCATATGGAGGAAAGGAAAGGGAAGCCAACTGCTAAGAAAGGCCTAAAAGTTGCTGTATCCCCTGGGGCTTAAGGCAGCTGGGAGCTGCTGGGACAAGAGGAAAAGAGAAAGATGGCAAAGTTGAACCTGACAGTAGTGACCTGGAGGGCGGCTTCTCTCCATCAGAGGTGCGTGGTGGACAGTCACACATTACCTGATTTTACTGCTCCAATCTCCCGACAAGGCGGGCACATCACCATTTTATAGATGAACAGACTGAAACTCAGAATGGTGTCACAATGTACTGTGGTTCCACGGGCTGGGGTTTGAACGGGATTCTTGGGGCCTCAAAAAGCCAATGTCACAAAGCATCATGAGCCCACACTTCTCCCGTCTCACTGAGGACCCTGCCAAGGGCACGGGCACAGCACTGCGGCCACTCGGACCCAGCACAGCACCCGTCACACCCTCCAGTAACGGCACTGACCACAGCACCAAGTCCCGGTCGCTTGGGATTCTCCCGACCGTCTTCAGGAGTGCCCTACACTCTGCTCTTAACACCACGACAATCTCCCTATGAGGGTTCAGCCGTCACCTCCATTTGTGCAAAGCTTGGCCACAAATTCTCCAAAGTGGCTCATTCGGTGCTACCCAACGGCATTCCAGTGCCCACCGCCTTCCTGGTCCACCAGGCCAGGAGGCTAACCCTGCCTGCCTTGCAGCTAGAGGCTCCCAGCGGACACAGCCACGCAAGATCCGCAAGGCCATAGCAGCAGGAAGCAGCCACGTGCTGGGCGCGTGACGCTGTGGGGCGGCTGTGGCAGGGCGCTGAGCATCGCCTCCCAGGTCACAGGTGCCGGGGCCGAAATGGGTCAGGGCTGTTATGGTGGGGAACTGGTCAGAGGGGCTGTGCTGCTGCTGAACAGGCAGCGCTGGAACTTCGTTTACCCAAGATGCAAACTCTAGTGAATTGCCTGCTGCTCGGACTGTTTCAGGGGAACCTTCTGTGTGCAGCTAAGGTCCTCACAGTGCAAGGCCTTCTAAGCAGCTCTGAACTCATCTGCTAAGTCATGAGCCTACACAACTGCCTACCAGGCAATGGAACTCCCAAGCGCAGACACAAGCTTCCCCCCTTTCCATGCGGAGGGAGGGCCGGGAGGACAATCACCTTAGGGGAACATGCTGCAGTCCATCACCTTCCATCAAGATCTCAGAAAAGCAAGCCTAGAACAGCCTTCCCACTTTTCTTTAAGTGTATTTATTTTGAATGGCAGAGACAGCATGAGGGGAGGAAGGACAGAGAGACAGGGGGAGACAGAGAATCCCAAGCAGGCTCCGCACTGTCAGCACGGAGCCCGATGTGGGGCTCGAACTCACGGAACCATGAGATCGTGACCTGAGCCAAAACCAAGAGTCAGATGCTTAGCCAACTGAGCCACTCAGCTGTGCCTGGAACAGCCCTTCAAATGTCCAGGTAACAGAGACAAGATAGCACATGGAGGTGAAGGCTTTCAAAGACCTTTGCATTGGACCCCGGATTTGGAATAAAGCAGGTCAATTTGGGAGGCCATCCCTGTGAAGGCAATCTCATTCAAAAGCCACACCAGCGTGGCCATCTGGGGGCAGCCTAATGATGTATGAGGACAAGATTTTTTTTTCTTTCAACTATCATAGCTTATGCAGAGAAATAATTATCTTTGTTCCCTCCAAAGAAATACTCTCAGAGGCCCCCAGCTGATGGTCATTACCCACAATATTTAGCTCAGCTGAGGCAAATGCACTTCCTCTAAGCACAGTTAGAAGATCTGGAAACAGTCAGCCACCCAGAGCCATGGGCAGAGGCCAGGGTGAGGGAGTCTCACAGACTAATACCGTTTTTAGTCAAAAATGAGGTAAGACTACAAAGCAGGCAGACTTCGTTTCCGCCGCGGCTTGCAACTTATCCCAAAGGCGAGTCCAAAAAAAAAAAAAGAGCTTCAAAATATTTTGAGTGACGATAGCACTGCTGTAAAAAAGAATCCTGCCTTTCCAGAAAAGCAATCTACATATTTGGAAATTTCTGTTCAGAAACATAGATCTTCAGAGTCACATTTTATAGAATGAGACGAAGAGTGATCATCACTTGTTACTTAGTTTGCTGTGTGTGCCCCAAACAGGAAGCAGGAGAAAACTACAGATGTGCTCTGGTCTAGCCTCCATGGCCACTGGCAAGGGAGCAATAACTCTCACACTGACCCCAAACCGGAGACAACAACACTCACGTAGAGCTAAAGCACAATCTGGTTCTGGACGGCCAATCACCTGATTCGCTGTAGCCTTGGCCCAATGTCTTCCCATGGACGGTCTGCTGGGTGTTGCTATTTTGCAAGGCTTAAGAATGAGTTATAAATCCCGCCTTTTTTTAAGCAAATCAACTTTATTATTTTCCACTAATAAAGGTATTATTTTACTTATTGATTTGCTTATTTACTTTGCAGTATAGTGGACACAGAATGCTACGTGAGTTTCAGGTGTGCACCATCGTGACTCAAACTCTCTGTATGTTACCCTCCGTGCTAACCGCGAGTATAGCTACCGTCCATCCACACACAAATTATTACAATACCATGGATTACATTGCCCAGCTTGTGCCTTGTATTCCCGTGACTCGTTCATTCTGTAACTGCAAGTCTGTACGTGCCACTCCCCTTCACCCATTTTACCCATCCCCCACACCCCCTTTATTCTGGCCTCCATCATCTTTTCTCTCTGTACTTATAAAACTAATTTAGGGCACCTGGGTGGCTTGGTCGGTTAAGTGTGTGACTTCAGCTCAGGTCATGATCTCACCGTTTGAGAGTTCGAGTCCCACGTCAGGCACTGTGCTGGCAGCTCAGAGCCTGGAGCCTGCTCAGGATTCTGTGTCTCCCTCTCCCTCTGCCCCTCCCCGTTGGAGGCTGACTCCAGCAGGTCCAGGGGTCGCTGAAGGATGGACGGTGTCAGTGAGAGAGTGAGAGAGCCCCATGATTCTTTCTGATCACCAGGCAGGCATCTCCATCCTGTCGGTTTTGGTGTGTTTATTTATAGGTTAAATGATAACATGACATCAGAAAAAGGAATTTTTACAATGGGTAACTCTTTGTGATAAGATGCTTTGGAAAGTGTACAGAAGCAGGTTTTACAGAAATATTCTTGCAGAACTATTACAATTAAAGTGAGGTTAAGTAAATCTTATAACTAAAGAATTAACAGGGTGTTCTTAGTAAAAGACAGGATACATATTTGTTCTAAGTTAATAACGCTAAGGTTAGGTCATAGGTTAAGTGTATAGATGGGCTAAGAGTCATTCTGTCTGGCTCTCAAATGAATGTTTTTGAGTTGGTTAATAAGTTGTTTGTGGAAACCTATTTGATGCTGAATGTGTGAACACCATGGAGGCCCTAAATGTGTCAGCCTTTTGTTTGCGGGTAATGTTTTAGCTACTCTTATCTATCCTCATCCCAGCCACCTGTAAGGAAGGATGTTTGCAGAAAGCAGGCCTTGGGGAAGGGACTGCCATACATCACCAGTTAAAAGAAGCTGTAAGTATGAACTTAAGTTCTGCCCTTATCTATTCCTTAACTCTAAATTAGGCTCTTTGTCTCGGAGCCAGGCTCAATTGTAACTCTTGTGTTCTTAACCCCATTTATTATCTAAGTCTTGGATCTGCAAGGCACATAGGCAGAGCCTTTTGACAATCTACTTTTATCTAAAATCTCTTTTGTAAAGGCAGGAATATGCTTTTTCTTATGAGGTAACTGTGTTCAGAATATGGGTCTGACCTGGAATATTGTGAGGCCTGGTCAATCCCAGCAGCCTCATTTCCAACATGAGCCAGTCATAGCAGAAGGAGATACGAGTTTTCATTTCTCATAGCAGAAGCTGTGCAAATGCTACCATATCCTTGCTGTGACTGCCATCCAGAGAGGCTGGTGCAGCTCCTGGCATACCCCGCTCATGCTCTGTCTCTCTCAAAAAATAAATAAAACATCAAAAAAAAATTTTTTTTTAATTTTTTTAATGTTTTTATTTATTTCTAGGAGAGAGAGAGAGAGAGAGACAGCGTGAGCAGGGGAGGGTCAGAGAGAGAGGGAGACACAGACTCCGAAATAGGCTCCAGGCTCTGAGCTGGCAGTCAGCACAGAGCCCGACGCGGGGCTCGAACCCACGAACCGCGAGATCATGACCCAAGCGAAAGTCGGACGCTTAACCGACTAAGCCACCCAGGCGCCCCAAATTTTTTAACTAATTCTATTTTTTTGTTCATTCCTTTGTTTTGCTTTCTAGGTTCCACATATGAATAAAATCATATGGTATCATATGGTATTTATCTTTTTCAGTCTGACTTATTTCACTCAGTGTAATACCTACCCTAAGTTCATCCATATTGTCACAGATGAATTATAGTCCTAATATTGAAAAAGTCAAAAACACAGAAGAGTGTTCCTCACAAATCAGCCTTTAAAAATATCTCCCCTGCTAAATCTAGTTTGTATCCTTTTAGACTTCACTAGATTCCCAACATACTAACAACTGTCAGGCATGCGGGTGCATTACGATCTTTAATAACACCAACTGGTATATATACACCCTGGAACCTGGCCAAAGAACATAAACGAGGGGACCGGCCTTAAAGGACATGCACAAGAAGGAAAACGCGGTTGTGTTAAGAGTGGTGGGATGAGGGGCCACTTTTTTGCTAAAGCAACCTTTATTTTTATTGTATCATCTAAGAAATTATTGGAAAATAATACAAAAGCGTCTTCCCCATGACAGATGCTAAATCACAATTAAGAGATTTATGTTCTAAGTACTGGACTCTTCTCCATTACCCACGGAAGCTAAAGGTGTTTCAGCCCGGTTTTCCAAAGACTCACGAAACCAGGGGTCCGTGAACCATGGCTCACGGACTAAATCAGGCCCACCACTTGTTTTTTATAAATAAAGTTTTATTGGAACGTAGTCACACCTATTTCTTTACATACGGTCTTCAGCAGCTTTCTTGCTATAAAAGCAGAATTGAAACTACTATCTGGCTCTTTATGGAAAATACATGGTGATCCTTCTACTAATCCAAAGTAATATTCATTATAGCACGTGGAAAGCTTATCGATGCACCATGGGAAGTGTCCCCCAGAGGTTAAATACCATCCTTAAAGGGCCAGGGTCCTAAAAAACACTTTGAGTAACCATAATCCAAAAAAGCAGTTCTTCAGGGGGATGCCAGGAAAACAAATTATGTCTGCCAACAAGCCAAGGTCCAGATCAGAACCGCTCCAGAGCAGCTGAGGATCTCAGGAGTACAAGGCAATTCTGTGCCCCGTGTGCACCGCCATTGCAACCCACGAGGCCACAATGATTGAGCTGCACCAGACTACCCCAAGCACATTCAGAGAGTATACGTTCATGAAGATGATGTCCCACAGTACGTCCATAATGTTTAAGCGAAAGCAATAGGATGTACAGAGGTCTCTGTGAGGGGTATGCAGTAAATCCAGCTAGCTATTCTAAAATCTAACTCTAAATGAATCCAGACCATCAGACAACCATGCACCCGGAATAGACGGGGTCTTCCATGGGGTCCTTTTTTCCCCCACTGCTCCCACATTTTCTTTCCTGGACTGGCCTTCCACATGTTATCATGCTACAGAGTCTGTACCTTTTGTAACTGGCAGTACTTTTCTCAAAGCACACATGTTAGAACATCTGGTTAAATCTGCAACCTAATTTTCTACCCTTATTTTTCCTTACCAATCTTTCCTACACATTCCTAGCTTCTTTCCTATGGCTTTATTTTTACATTGCGGTGGTGACCTCAAGTCGCTTGTGCTAGTAAAGTAGATCTTAAAGCGGAAATGAAAATGAAATGAATATGCACAAAGCATTCGAAAAAAGAGACTTATTATTGATGCAGAGCAGTTTGGGCTCTAGAGAAATCAAGCACAATTACACGGTTACCACACATTCCTTGCACCTCCCCCAGCCAACACAGCCTCTTTATTAGATTTTAAATTAGAAAAATAGCACCTGCCTGGCAAAGTAAAATTCAGAGATGCCAGTCTTCCAGCCTCAGATGTCACTTTTCTCCCAAGGCCTTCCCTGGTTTCCTGGGGAGAACAGATCCTGGAACCTGGGTTCTTCTAGGCCTTCTGTTGGGTGGTTCTTGGCACAGTGTGGCCAGGAAGGCAGCCATGGGGCTCGTGTATGCTCTGTCCATGTTCAATATTTGATGGCTGAACCAATGAATGGATTCACACAGCTTCCGCTTCACAATCTGGTTAATCGCAGACCTGCTTATAAGTACTCCTCTTGGGGGCACCTGGGTGGCTCAGCTGGTTAAGTGTCTGACTCTAGATCTCAGCTCAGGTCCTAATCTCAGCTCAGGTCCAGATCTCACGGTTTGTGGCATCAAGTCCTGCGTAGGGCTTAACCTGCTTGGGATTCTCCCCCCACCCCTCTCTCTGCTCCTCCCCTGCTGGTTCTGTCTCTCTCTCCCTCTCTCAAAATAAATTAAAAAAAAAAAAAAACTAAAAAACGAGAATTAAAAAAAGACGTATTCTTCTTGGGGAGAGTTCCACATGAAGAATATAAGATACGGCTCTGGCAAATGAAAAAAAAACAAAGCCCTGGCTTCTTTTTTTTTTTTTTTTAATTTGAGAGAGAGAAAGAGAGAGAGAGACAGGGTGAGCAGGGGAGGGTCAGAGAGAGAGGGAGACACAGACTCTGAAACAGGCTCCAGGCTCTGAGCTGGCAGTCAGCACAGAGCCCGACGCGGGGCTCGAACCCACAAACCGTGAGATCATGAGCAGAGCCGAAGTCGGACGCTTAACCGACTGAGCCACCCAAGCTCCCCAGAGCCCTGGCTTCTTGATTAAACACTAATGGAGGGAGGAGCCCCAGGGCATTTATGAACTTAGGGGGCAGTTTACACCAATTTTCAGGCAGCTTTCTTTTACAAGGAGGTTGTGTTCTAACTCTTTGTGGGGGAGGTTTTTGGACTTGAAATGTATTTTCCTTTTGAAAGGAAGAATTAGGATTGAAAAGGACGGTTCCTGGGACAGAAAGAAAACAAGTAATTCTCTCTCCCAGGTGGTAAGCAATACAGGAATACGGGGGGGGGGGGGGGCACACAGATGACACGCGGCTGATGCCCTTGACAGAGAAGTGGGGCACAGCCTCCCGTGGCAGTTCCCACAAAGTCAGGAACGTTCAGAGATGCTGGTTTGGTTTCTGAGCTGGTGGAAGGGAAGACAGACGGAAGAGCAAAAGTAACTCCCATTCTTAAGTGGAAATGGGAAGTTTCCACTGGGAAGGCCTGCATTATGCAAACTAGCTCGGGGCCTTAGGGTAGCCATTCTGGTGGCATTCTGGTCTCACTCTCTTTTAGGTCAGCCGGATCTGAGTAAGGAATTTGGCCAGACAACGCAACATGTAAACTGGCTTCCCCTACTGCATCTCATTTCCACAGGCTGTCTGTAATCCTAATCGATGCACACGCTCTTGTTATTTTGAACGTGAGCTGAATGCAGCGTTCCGATTTGTTTAATTACACATCATGTTCTCAAACACGTGGAGTGTGGCCGAGGATGTGAATTACAAGCCTCGAGGCTGATACTAGCCTTATCTTACAAGGGATCTCTGGCTTGCTGGGCCACAGAGAAAAACCACCGTTCGTTAGGAGGTTAGTAAAACCCAAAACCAGTTCAGGAAGGGACCTCCGAGGCTCCCTACTTGCAAGGTCCCTGGGTCTTGAGCTGTTTATTGCTCATGAAAGTTGTTTTGTCCGTAATTTCTTAAACATTCAGCACAGG
Source organism: Hyaena hyaena (assembly GCF_003009895.1). Classification (NCBI taxonomy): domain Eukaryota; kingdom Metazoa; phylum Chordata; class Mammalia; order Carnivora; family Hyaenidae; genus Hyaena; species Hyaena hyaena. The sequence goes on from NW_024080980.1 coordinate 763,388, forward strand.
GCTAAGATGGTCCTCTCTGCTATGGGAAGTCTGAAGTTTTATAGTAGAATACATCAGGCCTCAGGAAGGAGAACACTCTTAAGTTATTCTCTTAACTGATGGGTAGCTTTCATTCTCTGCATTTGAGAGCACCTGAATTTGAACAGCCTCGTGGACACACGTCACAACTCAGGAATAGTCCTGACGTTTCATTTTACCTATACCCTTTTTCTGAAAGCATTTTCCAAAATAAATAAAAACTGCTTAAGAGTAAAAAGGAAGGGAGAGGCTAACACTCTCCTTCATGGGGGAATATTCTGGGGCCCTGAAGGCCTTCAGGTGAACTTGCCCAACCCCCCATTTTACAGGTGAGGAAACACCCTCAAAGAGATGACGTTTAATTCAAAGTTACAGTCGGAGCTTACAGTGGTTAGAACAAGAAACTGGATGTCTGCTCCTTAGAGACTTCTGGAAAAACTCTGCAAAAGTAATGCTGAAGTCAGTCTTTATACCCTGTGGTTTTGTTATATAGCAAAGAAAATCCACTGGCTTCTCATTATCTGGCCAATATCCTGAGATTCATTTGATGTTCTGGTTTATTTATTATCTGTTTTGAGTGCAGGAGAAAACCTTCAAAATTGTGCAGAGAGCTTTTCTTGAACTCTGTGTTTCTGGGTTATTAAAAGATTGTGTTTAAGATATCTTATCTCGGAGTAGGCTAATTTCCTCTGCTATATGGCAAAGAAACTTTGTTGCATAGTAGCTTTCAGTGACCAAAGTTGCTTTTATTTTATTTTCCAGGCTGTGAATAAAGAACCAGCCTTTGGAATGGCTTCTACTCTATCAGTAGACAGCACACTATCTACGATGCTGGTAAAATAGATGTACTCGTAAATTCAGGAAGGTTCCTTGCTCAATTTGATGAGACTATATTAAAAATCTGAGACTTCCCTCTGCGGGCTGATGCCTCCTAGCAGTTCCTCGGGACGAACGTGGCTTGGGAGCAGTGCTAGCCTGAACTCCGTCCTGTGGCCAGGCACCGCACGTTTCTTTCTTTCTCCTCGGCTACCGAGGCTCTGACTTGGGGCTATAATTACTGAAGTATCTTTTAGGACCCTGGCCCTCAAGAGCCTGTATCCGACCTTTGGGGGACACTTCCCACGATTGGTTGATGAGCTTTCCAGGTGCTGTAGTGGATACCCGTGGTCTGTAGAGGCCATCCCATCCTTGTCAAGAGGGCATCTGTGACAAGCCAAAACACAATGTTGAACGCTGTAAATCTACACCAGTGAGACCTCCTAACTTTTTAAAGTACAGTTTTTGTTATGAAAATGTAATCGAAGATGAGTTATTTTGAAACTATTACCTTGGAAACACAGTTTTGACACATTTTTCCACAAGAGTCTATCTTTAAAAAAAGAGAATACAGTACTTAATAATGTTGGGGGGGTGGGGAACGGCGCTGAGGAATTATTCATGTCTTTTGTTTCCTCTTTAGCCTTTCCTGAATTTTCCAAGTTTTCTATAAGGAACATGAAATAATACCTTTATACTCAGTAAAAGGAATGTCATTAAAACAGAATAACCTTTCAAAAAGGTAATGGTTTTTCTTTTAGAAAAAGACAGAAAAGTCATCAAACTATACACAGAAAACAGGTACATTGTGAATCATGCCTCCATAGACTTAACTTTAAGGTATTTTTAAATGTTTATTTGGGGTGAGGGGCTCACATACAAGCACAAGCAGGGGAGGGGGAGAGAGAGAATCCCAAGCAGGTTCCACGCTGTCAGTGCAAATCCCGATGCAGGGCTCAACCTCACAAGCCAGGAGATCATGACCCAAGCCAAAATCAAAAGTTTAGCACTTAACCAAAAAAAATAAAATAAAATAAAAAATAATTAAAAAAAAAAAAAAGTTTAACACTTAACCAACTGAGCTACCCAGGCATTTCAGTCTTAAGAAATGCCTTTTTTAAGGGGCACCTGGCAGACTGTTCAGTAGAGCACATGGCTCTTCTTAACCTGGAGTTGTAAATTCTAGCCTCACATTGAGCATAGAGTCTGCTTAGGGGAAAAAAAAAAAAAGTTTAAAAAAAAAAATCCTTAAGTTCTTAAATTGTATTTTGAACAGTATACATTATAGTCTATAAGTTATCATCTTAAGGGGCAGTTAGTTTGTGTAAACTAGTAGTAGATGTACATGTCAAATTCCTAAGTGTCTGCTTTGAAGATAATTACATTTAAGTTTTCTAATTTTGGTGCCACCAAATTTTAGATTCAGTGTGGGGTGCCTAGGTGGCTCAGTCGGTTAAGCGTCTGACTTCAGCTCAGGTCATGATCTCACAGTTCATGGGTTTGAGCCCCACATCGGGCTCTGTGCTGACAGCTCAGAGCCTGGAGCCTGCTTCAGATTCTATATCTCCCTCTCTCTCTGACCCTCCCCTGCTCACACTGTCTCTCTCTCTCTCTCAGAAATAAATAAAACATTAAAAAAAAACCTTAAAAAATTTTTAGGTTCAGGGTGTCTAAAGGTGACAGGTGTAATTTTGTAGACGAGATGGTTTGCTAAGCAAACAATAATAACAAAATTCTTATTTAATGATACAGGGTTTCAGTTTGGGATGACGAAAAGTTCTGAAGACGGGTCAGTGGCTATGGTTTTACAACAATGTGGATATACTCAATGCCGCTGAAGCGTACGCTTAAAAAGGGTTAAAATGGGGGTGCCTGGCTGGCTCAGTTGATAAAGCATGTTACTCTGGATCTCAGGGTTGTGAGTTTAAGCCCCACTTTGGGTAGAGAGATTACTTATAAAAAATGAAAAAAATTTTAAATGGCTAAAATGATAAATTTATGTGATACGTATTTTACCATAATAAAAGCAACTTTGGCTTCTACCTAAACACTTTTGGGGGAAGATTCTGTAGTTTTTAAATGGGAGCCGGTAGAGGAGAAATGTCTTAGGTATTCTGCCTGATCTGTCAGCGTGACTTTACCAGCAAGAAGTCTAAAATTAGAGCTTCAATTTCTTCCATTACACTAATTGTAATGCAAGGTCCCTGGGATGAAACTTTTCCATTTAGTGATTTTTCATGAAGTCCAAAGCGTGTCTGGGGAAACATGTCCAAACCTGCCAGGTGCAAGGCCCCTGCGCAATGGGAAAAGCCAGCTCCAAAATTACTGATGCTCTGACTTCCTTCGTTCAAACGAATATTTACTGAGTGCCCCCTACGTGCCAGGCACTGTGCCAGAACTCAGGTCTAACACCCGCTCCCGGGACCCCAACCTGCTCCCGCTCATAGTACTTCATTCCTGGTCAATTTCAAGTAACATTACAGGACATGAAGGGATTTGCATTTCTCAAAGGAGCCATGTGTTTTGTTTCCTTTTTATTATTTTCTTTGTACTAGAAATGATTCAAACTTGCAGAAGAGTTGCAAAATTATTACAAATAACTCCTGAATATCCCTTCACCCAGATTCAACCATTACTGGTATTTTGTTTCGTCATGGGTTCTAGCTATCTCTCTCCCTTCCCCTTCCCTCCCTCCCCTTCCTATCCTCCCCTCCATCCACACCCATCCAGCTCCCTCCCTAGCCCACTCCCACCCTCTTCCTCTCTCATTTTACAGTTTTTCTAGAACCATTTCTTACTGAAATGTGGACCTCTCCTTTTATCCCTAAATATCTCATTATGTATTTTCCAAGAACAAGGACATTCTCTTATAGAAGCACTGCACAATGATCAATCTCTGGTAGTTTCACACTGATTCAACAGTATTTCCTAGGATAAAGTCCCTACTCAAATGTTGCCAATTGTCCAAATGCCTGGTTTTAAAATACCAATTGGAAGTCTCCCTCCTCAACCACACAATGGACTGACAGCACGGGAGGACCTGGCTTACTCCCTTGCTTTTCACATGACTTTCTTACATAGGACTCCAGACAGAAGGAAATCCTCATTGTTTTAAACTCCCTCCCCTATGATTTAACAGAGCTCTCTGACAACTATAGCTGCCTCACATTTAACCTGACTTCTCCATGACATGATCTGGTCCTGTTTCCTTTTGTTCCAGTCACTGAATCTCTCTTGATAAAAATATTTTCTTGTAAAATTCAGTGGCACCACCTTCCATACCCTCCCAGTTAGAACCTGCTCAAATCCCAGGGTCCCATAAGCTCAGCACCTCTCTTGATGTTTTCAACATAAAGCAATATTTGTCCACCATTTTATCATTTTTAGGCAGTGTTTCCCAAAGATATATATTCAGAGCTTATAAACAGCACCCCCAATGAAATTAATAGAAGAGATACATTTATGTACTGTATCTATCTCTGTCCTTTATACATAAAAGAATAAGATGCTGTCTTTCTCAACCACAGTTCCAAATCTATAAAATAAAACTTTTAAAAAATCACTCGAACACATTAGAACCTGAAGCTGGATCTAACAGACATTTCGAGAACAGTTCTCCAACGACAACAGAATACACATTCCTCTCAAGTCTACATGGTACATAGGTCATAAAACACAACAAAATTAAAAGAAAGGCAATAATAAGAAACATGCTCTCTGACCACAAGAGAAATGAGTAACTGAAAGATAACAGGAAACTCTTCAAACACTCGGAGATTAACATACTTCTAAATAATTCAGGACTCCAAGACAAAGAATCAATGGAAGTCAGAAAATATTTTGAACTGAACCAAAATGAAAAAACAACACATCAAAATTGGCAAGGAGAACTAAAGCAGTGCCTGGAGGGAAATTTATAGCATAAAATGTTTACCTTAGAAAAAAAGAAATGGCAATAATTTAAGCTTCGATATGAACAAAAAAGTAGGAAAAGAAGAAACTGAATATAAAAAGAAAGAATAAAGAATAGTAGAGCAGAAATTGATTACAATGAAAACAAAAATAAGAAAGATCATCAATGAAACAAAAAAAGCTGATTCTTAGTAAGATCAAGATCAATACATTGATAAACGTCTATCTAGACAGAGAGAAAGAAGACACAAATTACCAATGTCAGAAAAAGGAATGAGGGGCATCACTAGAAGCCTCAAATATATTCAAAAGGCAGTAAGGGAATACTTCAGGGAACTCTACTCTAAATTTGATGATTTATAATAAATGGTCCAATTCCTCAAAAAGTATGAACTATCAAAACACACCCAAGATGAAATAGATAGGCTGAACAGCTTTGTAACCATTAAAGAAATTGACTTTGTCTTTAAAAACCTTTCCAAAAAGAAATCTCCAGGCCAGATGGTTTCCCTGGTGATTTCTACCAAATATTTAAAGAAATAACACAAACTCTACACAATTTCTTCCAAAACAATATAAAAAGGAGGGACACTACCCAACTCATTTTAAGGCCTGCACTACCCTGATACCAAAAATAGACAAAGACAATATGAGATAAGTATAAACAGGCACGTGGGTGGCTCAGCCAGGTCAGCATCCAACTCTTGATTTTGGCTCAGGTGATGATCTCGGGATGTGTGGGATTGAGTCCACATCAGGCTCTGCACTGGCAGTGTGGAGCCTGCTTGGGATTCTCTCTCTCCCTTTCTCTCTACCCTTCCCCCGCTCATGTATGCACATGTGCTCTCTCGTGCTCTCTCTCTCTCTCTCAAAATAAATAGACGTTTAAAAGAAAACTACAAGCAAATATGTTTCATCAACATAGATGCAAAAATCCTTAACAAACTATTAGCACACTGAATCCAGCAACATTAAAAAAAAAAAAAAAAAAAACTGTATCGTCACCAAAGTAATAAGGTTTACCCCAGGATAGCAAGGCTGTTTCAAAATTCAAAAATCAATCAGTGTAATCTATCACAGTAATTGGGGAAAGCGGCATCAGGAAAGGACCACATAGTAAATAAACACTTCCGTCCCTGCTGGCGACAAATCTGTGTCTCAGCCTTTCAACTTTGTCACCGTAGAGTGAAAACATAGACATTATGTAAGCAAATGGGCATGGGGGTATTTCAAGAACATCTCATTTACAAAAACAAACAGCAGAGGCTTTTATAATAAAAACACTCAACAAACTAGAAAGAGAAGAAAACTACTGCAACATAATAAAGGTCATTTATGACAAGTCCACAGCGAACTTCATACTTAGTGGTGAAAAACTGAAACCTTTCCTTTTAAAGGTCAGGAACAAGGCAAAGATGCCCACTCTTGCCACTTTTATTCAGCAGAGTATTAAAAGTCCTAGGCAGAGCGATCACACCGGAGAAATAAAGAAAAGGCATCCGAACTAGTAAAGGAGAAGTATAATTATCTGTTTGCAAATGACATGATCATGTGTATAGAAACTCCTAAATATGCCACACACACACACACACACACACACGCACACACAGAAGAACCTGTTAGAATAAACAAATTTAGCAAAGTTACAGGATGCAAAACCAACACATAAAAATGAGTTTTGCCTCTACACACTAGAAATGAACAATCCCAAAAGGAAATCAAGAAAACAATTCCAAAACATAAGCAGTATTCTCTTGGACATCAGCCTTAGCAACATATTTAATAAATACATCTCCTCAGGTAAGGGAAACAAAAGCAAAAATAAACTTTTGGGATAAAATAAAAGCTTTTGTATGGCAAAGGGCTCCATCAACAAAACAAAAAAAGCAACTTGGTGAATGGGAGAAGATATTTGCAAATGATATGTCTGATAAGGGATTAATATCCAAAATATATAAAGAACTTTTATAACAACACCAAAAACAAAACCCATCTACTCCAATTAAAATATGGACAGAGGACCTGAACAGATTTTTTTTCTTTTTTTTAGGTTTATTTATTTATTTTGAAAGAGAGAGACAGAGTGTGTGCATGAAGGCAGATATAGAGAGGGAGAGAGAAGTTCACAGTTAGTGCAGAACTTGATACAAGGCTCAAACTCACAAACCATGAGATCATGACCACAGCTGAAGTCAGACGCTTCACCCACTGAGCCACCCAGGTGCCCCAGACATTTTTTCAAAGAAGACATCCAGATGGCCAACGGATACATGAAAGGGTGCTCAACATCACTCATCATTAAGGAAATGCAAAGCAAAGCCACAATGAGATATCACCTCAAACCAGTCATAATGGCTAATATGAAAAAGACAAGAAATAACAAGTTTTGGCAATGATGTGGAAAAAAGGAATCTCTTGTTCACTGTGGACGTGAATGGAAACTGGGACAATTTCTGTGGAAAACAGGATGGAAGTTTTTCAAAAAATTAAAAAACAGGCATGCTATGCCATCCAGTAATTCCACTATTGGGTATTTAGCAAAAAATGAAAAACACTAATTTGAAAAGACATATGCACCCCTATATTTACTGATGCATTGTTTACAACAGCCAAGATATGGAAACAAACCAAGTGTCCATCGATGAATGGATAAAGAAGATGTGGTACACACACACACACACACACACACACACACACACACACACACAGAGGAATATTACTCAACCACCAAAAAGAACAAGATCTTCCCATTTGCAACAATGTGGATGGTCCTAGAGGGTATGATGTTAAGTGAAATAAGCCAGATGGAGACAAATACCGTATGACTTCATTTATATGTGGAATCTAAAAAAATGAAACAAATGAAAAAACCAAAAAAAGAGACTCCTAAATACAGAGAACAAACTGGTAGTTGCCAGAGGGGCAGGGGTCAGGCGAGTAGGTGAAATAGATGATGGGGATGAAGAGGCACAAACTCCCAAAACGTAAGTCACGGAGATGAAAAGTGTGGCATAAGGAATACGGTCAGCAATACTGTAACAACCTGTATGGTGACAGATGGTTAACTGCACTTGCTGTGTGGCAAGCACAACACAATGTATAGAATTGTTGAATCACTATGTTGTGTGCCTGAAACTAATATAACATTGTATATCAGCTATACTTAATAATAAATTTTTTAAATGTTTATTTGTTTTTGGGAGAGAGAAAGAGAGAGGGCTACAGGGTGTGGGGGGTGCAGAGAGAGAGGGAGACAAAGGACCCAAAGTGGGATCTGCACTGATAGCAGCAAGCCCATTGTGAAACTCAAACTCACGAGCTGTGAGTTCGTGACCTGAGCCAAAGTCTAACACTTAACCCACTGAGCCACTCAGGTGCCCCAATAATAAGTTTTTAAAAAAGAAAAAAATTCCATTAACAATGGCATCAAAAAGAATAAAATACTTAGAAATAAATCTAACCAGGCACCTGGGTGGCTCAGTCATTTGATTGTCCAACTCTTGATTTCAGTTCAGGTCATGATCTCATGGTCTGTGAGTTCCAGCCTCACATTGGGCTCTGCCCTTGGGATTCTCTCTCTGCCCCACCCCTGCTCACTCACGTACTCTATCAAAATAAATAAACATTAAAAAAAGAAAGAAAGAAACCTAGCCAAAGAAGTGAAAGACTTGTACACTAAAAACTACAGTAATTTCTGAAAGAAATTAATGAAGACACAAAGAAATGGGAAGTCATCCCATGTGTGTTTAGATCAGAAGACTTAATACTGTTACGATGTCCATACATCCCGAAGTGATCTATAGATCCAGTGCAATCCCTATCAAATTCCAGTGACATTTTCTTGGAGAAACAGAAAGATTCTTGGGGTGCCTCGGTGGCCCAGGCAGTTAATGGTCTGACTTTGGCTCAGGTCATGACCTCATGGTTCATGAGTTCAAGCCCCGCATCGGGCTCTGTGCAGACAGCTCAGAGCCTGGAGCCTGCCTTGGATTCTGTGTCTCCCTCTCTCTCTCTCCCCCCACCCCTCTCACACTCAGTGTGTCTCTGTCTCTCAGAAATGAGTAAACGTTAAAAACAACTTGTTTAATAAAAATTAAAATTAAATAAAAAGAGAGAGCATTTTCAGTCTTACAGTCTCCATCTGTAGGGCCACCAATGGTGGTACACAGAGGCCGCTCCTAGCACTGGGCTGTCACCACATAAAAATTCCCAAGACACCTTCACTTCATCCTCTTTACTCAACAAATGCTTTACAAGCAATTTTAAAACAAGTGTCATGACAATTCTAGATAACAGAATTACATAAGAGAGTTGTAGGTTTAAAAATCCATGTAAATGATAATTGATTCTAATTTCCCTGTGTTAGAGTGACGAGGAACAAGCAATATCTTTCCCACTTCATCGCGTTTACAGGTGACAAAACTGGGTGACGTTCAGATAAGATAAAACAACTCAACAGGGAAGGGATCAAAACACCAATCTCCCAGGCCTTTGGTTTACAGTCTTTTCATAAGCTGCAAATATGCCAGCTTTACCTAGTTTAATTGACACCTACCTCCAGACACTAAATTCAATCAACGTCATCATAGTTAATAGTCTAAGAATCATGTTCACACTACCTCAGGCACTTCCAAACCAGTCGGGATAAGCCTTACAGAATGGATGCCCCCAAAGGCCCCTTCAGAAGACTAGCATTAAGACAGACTGGGCTAATTAGCTATATTAATTATCAGATATATGCTGCATTCAGCCAGGAAGTACATACTTCATGCCTTACAGCCTTTTTTTTTAAATAGACCAAATGAATTTTGGTTAACTTTTTAATGTAATTTCAGATTTACAGAAAACTTACAATAATAATATAAAGATTGATTACTAAAGAACTATCTGGGGCGCCTGGACGGCCCATTCGGTTAAGCGTCCAACTACGGCTCAGGTCAGGATCTCATGGTTTGTGGGTTCAAGCCCCACATCAGGCTCTGTGCTGACAGTTCAGGGCCTGGAGCCTGCTTCAGATTCTGTCTCTCCCTCTCTCTCTGCCCCTCCCCCACTCATGCTCTGTCTCTCCCTCCCTCTCTCTCTCTCAAAAATAAATAAATGTTAAAAAAAAATTTATTACTAAAGAACTATCAACATTTTACCACAGTTGCTTCATCATTTTCTTTATAAATATATGTATATATACATATATATATGTATACATGTTTCTTGAGCCACTTGAGAATAAGTTAGCAACATAATACCCCTCTGGTCCTAAAAACTTCAGTGCGCAAAGACTAAAACCAATAAATTCACACGGATACAGTACTATTATCTACAAACCTCATACAAATTTTCCAAGTGTCATAATCATATTTATAGTAAAATAAAATACCAGATCACAAGTTATATTGTTTAAAAATCTACAGTTTGCATATAATGAAAGGAATTTAAAGTTTTAAGCTAAAAAAAAATGCACGTGCATACACACAAAGCAAAAATGAAGAGGGAAATAAACAAAACAAAAAAACACTAAAAATACCAATCAGTACTACAGTGCTGGAAAGGAAAAGGAAGCAAGCCTTTTACATAAACAGAAATTCAAACAATTCCATGACATGAATAGCGACAATCTGGCCTCGTCCCAAGAAAGGTCACACTTTGCTTTGGTTCGAAAACACTACTCTATCCAGGCTTTAACTTGATTTCACAGACATAAGTGTGGTCCTCTTTCTTCAACGCCAAGATTTTCTCAACTATCTTCAAGCCTACCCATAAAAATGGCCCATCTTCGGGGCACCTGGGTGGCTCAGTTGGTTGGGCGTCTGACTTCAGCTCAGGTCATGATCTTGCAGTTTGTGGGTTTAAGCCCCACATCAGACTCTGTGCTGACAGCTCAGAGCCTGGAGCCTGCTTCAGATTCTGTGTCCCTCTTTCTCTGTGTCTCCCCCTGCTCGTGCTCTCTCTCTCTCTCTCAAAAATAAATGAACATTAAAAAGTTTTTAAAAATTTTAAATGGCCTATCTTCTTATTCAATGTGAAAAAACACTGGGGAGTTTGAGCTCCCAAATTTAACCCTATGTTGCCGATTTTCAGCTGACTCTGAAGGAATCATAAGAACTGACGTTTGACCGAAAAACGTCAGTTAAAGGAATCTCTGAATTAACTAAGTGACTCCAAGAGCGTTAAAACACACTTTGGGCCAAGGTAGCAACTGCAGACTTCTCGTAAAAAAGAAAAAGGCTCACACCAGCCAGGCTCATAAAAATGTTGCTAGTCCAAAGAGCAACATAAACATGAACTGCTATATGAGAAACGTACAGCAGTGCTCTCTCAACAGTGCTTCCACGCACAGTGGATTTTGCCCCGTTCAACGTTTCAGGGCCCTCTACCACGTGAGTCAGCTGAAATAGGCACACAGGAAAGTTCTGTGCTGTGCGGTTAGCCAAGGGGGACCGGGAGGCCCATTTTTAAGGTATTAGTAATAGGGTGGAACTCAGATACACAAGAATCCGAAAAGCAAAGTGTGTTCAAAACATGTGACCCCTTCGGCCAAAGTCCACACTCTGAGCTTAATGAATTGGGAGGCCTCTGTGTAACTCAAGATTTCTTCTGCCAGGTCTTACACCAGGTCAAAGGGCCAGGGAGCCCCCTCAGGCAGCCCTAAAAAGCCCTGAAAAGAAAGGAAGTACAAGAAAGGAAGGTCATGACCAAGGAGGATTCTGAAGGCTCCAAACTCAGCCCTGACAGTGATGCTTTCTGACCAGGGAAAAGACCACCAGACATCAACTAGTCACAGAAAGAGATTCCCCGCCCCTGAGAGGGATGCAAAACCACTAATTAAAACCCGGGGCCCCTTCTTGGGGAAGGCCACAGCAGGAGAGAGACAGACAGAGTGAGGGATGAAATAGAATAATGATTATCTTGCAGTGAAATGAGCTGGTACAGGTCTACACTGAGGCAAAGGCCTTCATGATCTCATCTGTGAAATGAGGGGGTAGAAGATCTCCAGGTTCTTTCCAGAGTGGTAGAAAGAAAAAACACTTTTGCATCAGACACATTGTGGCTCCACAACTTACCAAGTGTGCAACTTTTCTATACCTCGGTTTCTCCACCTGGAAAATAGAGATGCTACCTGCATCAGTTAGCGTTAGATTTGGCTGTGAACAATGGCTTTCAAAAAATGCTTATCCTCCCTATCCTGGAAAATTCCAGAGGTTGGCAGCCCAAGATTTGAGAGGTGGCTCGGATCAACCAAATCCTCAGAGGCTAGTAAGTCTCCTCTGTCTTGAGAGCCCTCATTCCATCTTCCTCAAGCCTTAAGATGGTTGCTGAATTCCAACTGCCACATCTGTATTCCCGTTGCGGCCCTATGTCTACATTCCAAGAGCAAAGGAGAAAGAAGGAAGGGTACAGAGAAGGTTCTAGGGAACTACTTTGTGATAACCCCGCTTCTGTCTAGAATAGAATCACATGGCCATCCCTAGCTGCGAGGGAGATGAGGGGTGCAAATACAGCATTATCTAGGGCAACTAGGTATCTAGCTACAAACTGGGGTTCCGTGACTATAGAGGAAGCAGAGAACGGACAGACCTGCATTTTAAGGACGAAGCTGGGTAAAATACGTGAAGTCTGATGATTCCTGGACCCACAAACCTATTCCTTCCCTATCTGGTAACACTGAGAGCTTATGAGGAGTCTCAGCAGCTGACGAGGCCTCTCACGCCTTAGCCCTTTACAGCCTGGCCTCTGGCCACACCCGGGCCCCCTCACTCCCAGGCGCTTCCCTCATGGGAGCACTCACCACCTGGTATCAAAACAGCATCGCCGTCCTAAGCCCTTCACGTACAGCTTCGCGGTCAATCCCAACAACCCTATGACGCGGCCTTTCTATTGCCCCCATTTTACAGATAAACAGAGGCACAGAGGTTCACCAGCTTGTCCAAAGTCACGCTGGGAGTAGACACCCGAGGCAGGGTTCAAGCCCTGGGTGCTGGGCCACCACAGACCTGCCCTCAGCCTCCACTGGAGGCTGCCTCCCCTACCTGACTAAGGGGTATAGATGTCATTTCAGAGCTGGGATGACGAAACTGCCTCCCACAAGCTAAATCCAGCCCTCCACCTGCTTTTGTAAATAAAGTTTTATTGGCACACAGGCGTACCCACTTGTTTACCATGAGTAAAGCCCCACTGCTCACCCTTGTTTGAGGCAGTCAGCTCCTCCAGACAGGGCCCACGTTGGTGGCTCCTGTGTCCTCAGCATCCCACGTGGCACTTGGCATACATGCAAAAGGTGCTCGACAAATGCATGGGGTGTGAATACTCCAGCAGCAAGGGGAGTGAGTGTGTCTGGGCCTGATGCTGTCGGCTCAATCAGAACTCGGAAAGTTGCCCCGTTCTGTCCACATGCTACGAAACCACCAAAGGGCCCAGGAAAATGGTCGCAATGGCTTTTGTTGCATGGTTGGTGGCCCACCACACCTCTGACAGGGTGACCATCGCAGACCAGTGGAGGGTCATTTGTATCCGTCACCAAACCCACTCAGCTCCCCTGAACGAGTGGTTCAGGCAGAACCCAGGTCTACCCCCCGTGGGAGAGCGTGGCTTCTACTGCTTCCAAGGTGGGGTCCCCTCCCACCTCCCATCTCCACTCTGCGGTCACCAAACCCACCTTGCAGACAAACACTTGTAACATATCCCGGAAAAGAGTTCTTAAAAACTGATGTTGGCTGCCTTTCAACTTGTTACATTTTCATCAAAGTATTTATAGGAAAAAGGGCGTCTCGCTCATCAAAATGTTTATAAGAAAAGGGAAGTCTGGACGGCTCAGTCGGTTAACTGTTTCGGCTCAGGTCACGATCTCACGGTCCGTGAGTGGGAGCCCCATGTTGGGCTCTGCGCTGGCAGAGTGGAGCCTGCTTGGGATTCTGTCTCTGCCCCTCTCATCCTCTGGTGCTTGCTCTCTCCCTCAAAATAAATAAATAAACTTTAATAAAAACATATTTATAGAAAGGGACCAAACCACATAAAAATATAAATAGTCATTGGAGCACCTGGGGGGTTCAGTTGGTTAAGCATCCAACTTCAACTCAGGTCATGATCTCATGAATTCAAGCCCTTCGTCGGGCTCTGTGCTGACAGCTCCGAGCCTGGAACCTGCTTTGGATTCTGCGTCTCCATCTCTCTCTGCCCCTCCCCTGCTCGTGTTCTGTCTCTCAAAAATAAACAAACATTAAAAAATTTTTTTAAACAATTAAAAAAAATATATATATAGCCCTCTAAAAACTACAGCAGAATGTGAAAAAGCTATTCAAGTTTCAAATGCCTTCCCTGACCTTCAAAGAACAGGCTTGCGACAAGACCGTATAATGTTTCCTAATTTTATCGTAATTATTGAGGTCACTGCACGAGACACAAATAAAGCACTTTCTTTCTGGGCTGTGACCATATTCGATCCAGTCTGGGTTATCAAAAATCACATTTTGGATGGTGTTCTTTGTAATTCTGTCTTGGCCTGGCCCCAAATCACATCAGGCAGGAGCCGGAGAGCTGCAAAAGAGCGTCCCACATTTCCGGCACAATCATTTCAAGCCTTCTTTCGGGACACAAAAGCCGTATCTCTTCTTCTTCCCAGAGTTTTCAAACAACAGTCCACTTAGCAGACTCTTGAGGAACCACAGGCTAAAAGCAGCAAATGGAGACAGTCAGCCACTTGGCAAATCAAATAATTTGTCACCTCGGCCCTCATACGGGAGAAAGGGCCAAGAAAGACCCGCCTATCTGCTAAGGCTGCGTCAAAAATGACCACTTACTTCTACAAAGTCACCCACGGGTATGAAACATAAAATTCCCAGAACGCCTCGGTGGCTCGGTCGGTTAAGCATCTGTCCGACTTCAGCTCGGGTCATGATCTTGCAGTTCATGGGTATGTGTCCTGCACTGGGCTCTGTGCTGACAGCTCAGAGCCTGGAGCCTGCTTCAGATTCTGTGTCTCCCTGTCTCTCTGCCCTTCCCCTGCTCACGCTCTGAATCTATCTGTCTGTCTGTCTTCTCTCTCTCTCCCAAAAATAAATAAACATTTTTTAAAAATTAATATAAGATTCCCAAGTAGACAAACTTCTGCTGAGGAGCACCCTGTGTCCCACCCACTGGTGCTGGCTGGGCCTGCTGCTGATAATAGCTTCACAACAACGCTCCACGGTTTTTATCATTTTACAGATGAGGAAAACAGGGCCCAAACAGTTAAGTGACTTGCCAAGGTCATGTAGCAAAACAGAGGCCAAGCTGGAATGGCGAGAAGTCTGACCACTTAGCCAACCTATGCACCTGCAGACTGCCCCTCTCCGAAGCTGCTGGCTGGCACGGAGGCAGCCTGCTCAGTTATCACTGCTGGTGGAGGGGAAATGGCTCAGCCCTTCTAGAAAACACTTCGGGAATATCTACATGATCCTGTCCTGTGACCCTGCAATTCCAATCCTCAGGCATTTACCCAGGAGAAATAAAAGCATGTGTTAACACAAAAACTTACACACAGAGGCGCCTGGGTGACTCAGTCGGTTAAGCATCCGACTTGGGCTCAGGTATGATCTCGAGCCCCACATCGGGCTCTGTGCTGTTAGCTTCAGATTTGGATCCTGTGTCCCCCGTCTCTTGCCCCTCCCCGCGCTCACTCTCTCTCTCTCTCTCAAAAAATAAAATTAATATTTTAAAAAACCTTTAAAAGATAAAAATAACAAAAAATTAAAAAATTCATACACAAACAGCGGCTTTATTAATGTCAGCCCCAAACTGGAAACAACCCAAATGTACACCTGCAAGCAAATAAACTGTGGCATATCCACAGAATGTAATATGAGGTAGCAACAACAACAAAAGTATCATCTACAAAAGAAGTATCATCTATGGATGGACAGACGCAATAACATGCACGAATCTCAGAACACTAGACTGACCGAAATAAACCAGACTCCAAAAAGGAATTCCTCTATGGGTCCCCTTATATGAAAATCCAAGAATAGACAAAACTAATTCATGGCCATAGAAATCAGAAACAGAATACAGGGGACGGGGAACTGACTGGCAAGGACAATGAGACTGCGGGGAGTGGGGGTGGAAGAACGGTGGGAATCAAAGATGTTCTGTACTTTTTGAAGGAGTGGATACAGGGTGTAAACAATTGTCAAAATTCATCAAACAGAACGCCTGAGACCCATGCACGTTATTGTATTTAATTATACCTTTTAAAAAAAAGTCCTCAGGCTAAGGAGTCATTCTGATGACAAAACAGAAAACATGAATTATTACACATATACTTCAAACTGATTGTTCAAAAAAAAAAAAAAAAAAAAAAAAAAAAAAAAAAAACCCAGGGCGCCTGGGTGGCCCAGTCAGTTAAGCATCCGACTTCAGCTCAGGTCATGATCTCGCAGTTCATGGGTTCGAGCCTGTCTTCGGATTCTGTGTCTCCCTCTCTCTCTGACCCTCCCCTGCTCACGCTTGCGTGTACACGTGTGCACGTTCTCTCTCTTTATCTCTCTCTCAAATAAATAAAACATTAAAAAAAAAAAACCAAAGAATGTCTGATTTGCCCATGAAAGCCAATTAGGTTTACTCACTGGCCTCAGGAAGAATTTCCCTGACACTAAGGCCTGCCTTGCATTTGCCCAAGGGGTCCGTCTAGTAGACGGAGATGAATGAGTCCACGGATCACTCAGGACAGCAGCCCTTTCAGGACAGAGGCGGCTGTTACCATGGCAACGAGTGCAGGTGGGAAAGCCGGCTGGAGAAGGGAGACGGGAAGGGAGACAGCAGGATGAAGAACCACTTTAGGACAATGACTGCATGGAGGTTGCGTGAGCCGTACCCCTACCCCTACGAGGTCCGAGTCCTAACTGCTGGAACCTGGAAAAGTTACCATACAGGGCGGACAGCAGACAGGATTCAATGAAGGATTTTTTTTCTTTATTTTTTTTAAATGTTTTATTTATTTCTAGGAGAGAGAGAGAGAGACAGCATGAGCAGGGGAGGGTCAGAGAGAGAGAGAGAGTCACAGACTCTGAAACAGGCTCCAGGCTCTTAGCTGGCAATGAGCACAGAGCCCGATGCGGGGCTCGAACCCACGAGCCGCGAGATCATGACCTAAGCGAAAGTCGGACGCTTAACCGACTAAGCCACCCAGGCGCCCCTCATTGAAGGATTTTTAAATGGGGAGATTGTCCTGGGTGATCTGGGTGGGCCCTAAACACAATCCCAGGAGGCCTTCCATGAGGGAGACTTGAGCCACACAGAGGAGAAGGCAACATGAAGACAGGCAATCACTGGAGCGAGGCGGTGACGAGCCAAGGAACGCTAGCAGCCACCAGACGCTGGAGGAGGCAAGAAATTAATTTTCCCTTGGGGTGTCTGGTGAAAGCGGGGCCTTGCCAAGACCTTGATTTGGGCCCATGGAAACCCATTTCCGACTCTGGCCTCCAGAACCATGAGAAAATAAAGGTCTGCTGTTGGGAGCGGCCAAGTTTATTGTCATTTATTATAATAGTCATATAAAACCAATACAGACTGGGCACCTGAAATCCACTATCGTTTCAGCCAGGTGTCTACATTCCTCCAATATCACTTCAAACTTTTAAGAAATATTCAAATTAATAAACATTTTTCTTTTCTTTTTTAACTTTTTTAAATGTCTATTTACTTTTGGGAGGGGAAAGAAAATGAGCAGGGGAGGGGCAGAGACAGCAGGAGACACGTAATCTGAAACAGGCTCCAGGCTCTGAGCTGTCAGCACAGAGCCTGACGCGGGGCTCGAACCCACGAACTGTGAGATCATGATCTGAGCTGAAGTTGGACACTTAACCGACTGAGCCACGCAGGCACCCCAAAGTTTTTCTTTTCTTGAAAGAAAACATCAGAGAACAACCGCATTACCATGGGGTAATAAGCAAAGATATCCCAAACAGGACTCAGAAAGAACTACTCATAAAAGGGAAAAAATTTTTACATGGGACTATGCTAAAATTTAAAATTTGTGCTTAACCAAGCAATGAAAACCACAAGTGATGGTATCTGCTTTCTGTATGTTTGCAGTCCCCATGTACGTGTGCACATAAACCCATCAGTGAAGTCTTATCGAATCTATAAAGAACTTTCACAAGTCAATATGAAAGAGCAGAGGTCAAGGACTTAACACCTAACAAAACGTGAAATCCAAATGGCCAAAAGGCACACCAAAAGATACTAACTTTCATTAGAAATCAAGCAAAGGCAAATTAAAACCACAATGCCATCACACACCTGTCGGACTGGCTGAAATGAAAACAACAGACAACATCAAGTGGAGATGAGGATGTGGACCACCCAGAGCCGTCCTGCGCTTCTGGCAGGAATATGAACAGATACGACCACTCTGAAAGAACTCTCTGGCATCCTCTTAATGAGCTGGACAGCTGCAAATACTGTAACCCAATAATGCACTCTGAGGTATATACACCCACAGAAATGTATACCTACGTTGCACAGAACACAGGGCTGTGAGGGGACTCGTAAGGGCCGCAAACAGGGAAAAACTCAAACATCTACGTTAAGCATCCATGTATATGGTATATTCACAGGACGGAACACCAAGGAGCGGTGCACATAGGCTACACTTAGACCCAACACCATGGAAGGGACTCACAAACATAATGTTCAGAGCAAGAAGCCTGGCACAAAATTTCCTGCTGTATGGTATGAAATTCAGAAAGAGGCCTAACTCATGTAAGGTCCCGGACATCAACAGTGTATGACCAGAGGGGATGGGGGGAGGGGATGGGCTACTGTTTCCTGAGCCGGGTCCCTTACAGTTATGAAAATCCATTAAACTATTACACTTACGAGTTGCGTCCTTTTCTGAATATATGTCAGACTTCAAATTTACCCTCAAAAACTAGATATTCCGGGGGGCACTTGGGTGACTCAGTGGATTAAGCATCCAACTCTTGGTTTCAGCTCCTGAGTTCGAGCCCAACGTCAGACTCCACGCTGTGCAGAGCCTGCTTGGGATTCTCTCTCTCTCCCTCTCTCTTCCCCTCCACTGCTTGTGCTCTCTCTCTAAACAGATAAATAAACTTTAAAAAAAAAAACAGAGATTCTGAGATTATGTGAAAAGTTTTTTTCCTCCTCAGTAGAACTTTTTCAAACTGCAAAATGGAAGCAAGCTCACCCCAGGGGAAAAATTCACAGAAAAAAAAGAACAAATAATATCCCCTACAATCCCACCAACCAAGGAAAACCATGGTAACCATTTGGCGTAAATCTCCTCAAACACATGCATTTTAAAAAGAGAGGAGGAGAGCACTTCCCACAGGGAATGGTTAACCCAGGCAGGTGCTTGATAAATATTTTGGACCATAGGTGAATAAATCATATTATATGCTGTTTTGTAACCTAGGCAACACCTCTTTATTATTACTGTCCACAAAGTAATCCAGTGTCCCTAAAGGATTTGAGTGTGCGGGCTCACAATCTGGCAAGCCAGACAGCAAGATGTGTGAATACTTTCTAAGTACACGTGGGCAAGAACATAAAACCCAGAGCCATGACTTTCGACCCTGGTTATCACCAATGGCCTCTAAACTTTGTGGAGCACTCAAAAGGCATTTCAGTTCAGTTTAGTATGGTTTCGAAAGTTAATATATGCCCCCTCCTTGACTTTTTTAAACGAGCCAAGTAGCCCCCAAGCCCTGGGAAATCAGGTGAGAGCCTCAACACCACATTCTCAAAGCAAGGCATCAATGCAGACCACACCACAAGCAGGCCCTGGATATTTGGCCACTAAAGGCCTCCATTAGCTGGGCAGTCGTGGGCTCTAGGTCAAGGTGGACATTTCACTAGATAAGGCAGATTTCCTGACCCCAAAGACAAAGACTGATGGTTGTAGACCATCTATGACAGACATAGAAACTCAAGGACAAGGCTATAAACAGATAGAGAACCAACAGATACAATAACAGCAGCTAACACCAGCCAAACTACAGGCAAACCCTGGGTTAACTTCTCTTTCATTTGCTCTCTTATTTATTCAATTATATCTACTGGACCCTTATTATGTCCCGGACCCTGTTCTAGACACGGGGACACAGCAGTAAACAAGGCAGACAAAACTCTTCTGTCCTCAGGGAGCTTATATCTTGCGCAAGGAGACAAGAGCAAACTATGGAGCGTGTCCGATGCTGGAGGTCAGGGAGAAAAATAAAGTGGGGAAGGGAGATAGGGATTCGAGGCTGGAGGAAGGGAGTAAGCCACTTGCTGCAGGGATGCAAATGCTTGCTGGGTTCCAAGTTTTAAAATGATCCTTTCAAAACATATTGGCTCCAAACAACTCTGGCATAATTATGTTAATGGAGTCCCAGGGTAACCACAGGATCCAGAAAATAAACCAAGAACTTTATGGACCAGAAAGGGTCCATTTCAGATGGGCAAATTGAAGATCCAATAATAGCTACCACTTCTCCACATCTTGCCATGCACGGTTCTCAGCCGCTTACAGACCAGTATCCTCAATTCATCTTCACGCGAAACTAATGAGAAGGGTACCATCTTTTCTCCATTTAACAGATGAGAAAATGGAAGCCCAGAGCAATTAAGGAACCAGCCCAAGGTGACACGTGTGCTAAATGTTGATGTCAGGGTTTGCCCCAGAGTCCACACTCCCCTTACATTCCAAATAAATGCCCATGGCTGCCCTGAGATTTCACACACACACACACACACACACACACACACACACACACACACACACACACTGGAGGCTGGCTTCATATTTGCAATGTCTTCTCTTGATAACAAAAAGTGAGTGACAATGAAGGGACCCTCAAATACCACTTCCAAGATCCAATTAGAAATTATATACGTGGGGCGCCTCGGTGGCTCAGTTGGTTAAGCACCTGACTCTTGGTTTCAGCTCAGGTCAGGATCTCACAGTCCCTAGGCTCGAGCCGCACATGAGGCTCTGCGCTCTCCCTGCTCTCTCTGCCTTCTACCACCTGTGTTCTTCCTCTCTCTCTCTCTCAAAGATAAGTAAGCGTTCAAAACAAAGAAGAAGAAACTATTTTCTCAAACACTTGATGTTACAAACAAACCCAAAATAGTTCCATTTGGGTTTGAGACTAAAATTAGCCTTCGGGCAAAGGAGAGTCCATATAGCCAGTTTCTTACTAGGCGTAGATACCTCGGACTGAACACAAGTTCCCCGGAGAGAACTCCTGGCTGCCCCCACATTCCCCACAAACATGAGGGTCCTCTGTGATCCACATCTCTATATAAAAGACACCTGGGCCTCAACATTCCAGTCTCTCAGAGCTGCAAACACAAGCATTCTCCTTGGCCCCTCATTCTCTCACCTCCTCACCCAATCCGTCAGCAGCTTCTTTCCTTCCCACTAAGAATCTGTACCTTCTCTCCACTTCCCTTGTCCCCCAAGTGCAAGCCCCCCAGCATCTCTGGCCCGGACCACCATGATGAGCTCCCAACTGGCCTCTCTTCTTCCCAATCTGAGCCTGTGAAGATCTCATCTCCAAAGAGTATATCTGTAGTGAACTTTTTTTTTAAATGTTTTATTTATTTTTGAGAGAGAAAGACAGAGACAGCATGAGCAGGGGAGGGTCAGAGAGAGAGGGAATCACAGAATCCGAAGCAGGCTCCAGGCTCCGAGCTGTCAGCACAGAGCCCAAAGCAGGGCTCGAACCCACAAGTCATGAGATCATGACCTGAGCCGAAGTCAGACGCTTAACCGACTGAGCCACCCAGGCGCCCCAGTAGTGAACTTTTTAAAGCACAAATCAGACCGTGTCACCTCTCTGCCTAAAATCCTTCCGGACAACCAAAACACAGCCTTAAATTCCTCCCCCGCCTACAAGGCACCACCATGCCACCTGGCACTGGCCTGCCTCTCCAAACCCTTGGGGTTCAACTCTCTCCCTGGTTCACTCTGGATGAAAACCAAAAGATGAGTGAAAAGATAGTGCTAAGGATTAAAATGTGAATAGGGGTGCCTGCCTGGCATCTGACTTTGTCTCAGGTCATGATCTCACGGTTCATGGGTTTGAACCCCGCGTTGGGCTCTGTGCCAACAGCTCAGAGCCTGGAGCCTGCTTCAGATTCTTTGTCTCCCTCTCTCTCTGCGCCCCTTCCACCCCCCGCTTGTGCTCTGTCTCTCTGAAAAATAAATAAAAGTTTTTAAAAAATAAAAGGACAAAAATAGAAACAAAAGAACTGCAAAAGAATATGCCACGAGATCCAAAAGTGAAGGTAACTTGAATCAGGTCACCCACTATCTGTGCCAAAGGCATCCCCCCAGACCAGGGAGGTGTGGACTTCTGCTTTTTAATTCTGCATCTTCTCCAGTACTTCCTGTGCAGATACCTGTGCATTCTGCACACTGAAATGGCTCCAGCTCTTAGCAAAGTGCCTGGCACATAGTAGGTCCTCAGTAAAATGGTCTGGGAATAAATCCATTCATGACCACATGAATGTACTGTCGAAGTTTCTCTCTTTCTCCTCATTCCCTTCTCACTGTTCCAGACCTCCCCTTGAGAAGGGAGAAATGTGAGCCTCAGAGTCACCATAAATCCTCTCCAGACCACTAATGGACCCTCGGCCACAGCTGAGAGAACACAAATGTGGGAAAACACAGCCCTGAACACGAAGACATTAACCACTAGAAAGAGATACTGCTTCTGGAGTCAGTGGTAAACTCAGAAAATAGTCCACTACGCTAAGAATACACACTGGCGGCATAGATCACAGGAAACAAACTCAACAAAGATGAGATCTCACCAACGTACACAGTACATTTCACCTACATAGCCTGCAATCATGTAAATATTGTCATTATTACTATATTATTATTAATTTTGCCTCTTCTCAATCTGGCATAACCTAAATACCCCAGTGGATTTAAAATCATACAAAAGCATGAGTTACTTCAATTCCGACTAAATCCACTGGAAAGAACAAATCCTTTAATATGCATTGCAGGTAAAATACCATCCCCAAGTGAAATAACTGTAATCCAGGGTAAAATCTCTGTTGGCCTCATAAGCTACTCTTGGAGGAAAAAAAAAAAAAAGAGCATTAAAAGTGACTGCCCAACATGCAAACCAGATGCTGTCACCAACAAGGCACAATTACCAAGAACTGAAATCAGATTCAATCATCTGTCTCTCTCTCTGTCTCTCTCTCTCTCTCTCTCTCCCTCTCATCCTACACATGTTACCTATTCTTTTTCAGCTTTCAAAACATGAAGGGGAGAAGAGGCAAGAGCAGACACAGGACTATTTTGAGAAATAAAAGCTTTCAAAAGTTAAAAGTGCAACTTCCATTGACAAGAGTAGCAGGAAACCCAGGTGGCTCAGAAAGTTCTGTCAGTATAGAAACCAGTCAGTTTCCATATTTAGTAAGTCCTCTGCCACCTACTTGAGTTTCATGTAAATAACTGCCTGATCAAAGTTTCAACTGGAAGCCACCTGAACGTTTCCATCCCACCTGCAGGGAGAGAAGACCAAGTAACCTAGTCTAACCAGCAGAGAGAACCAAGAGTGCCCAGGGTGTGATTCAAACTTCACCAGCTTTCTGAGGAATTCCAAGACCGAAGATCCAAGGGCTACTAAGGCAGGACAAAAATCTCATCAACAGCCTCTACCTCCTTCTGGCTTGTTTTTGAAAAACAAAGTAAAAGAAAAAGGTAAACAGCAGTACCACCTCTGCTCCCTTCAAGTCCCCCTCCCTATCCTCTGTGTGCACCACATACTACCATCAACACGAATGCGCTGGGGGCCCTGCCCTGACACCCCCATCCTTCCACGTGGCCAGACTAGGTTTCCCAACTGTGAGGGCACAGTGAGCGGCAAACTTCAAGAGGCACCTAAATGGGGGAGGGGAGATAATAACACTACTTCACAAAGCAAACGGTCCATTTCCAAAGGGGAGAGGGTGTTCAAAGGAAAAAAAGAAACCACTCAACTTCTGTTGCAGACATGGGAGGGCTCAAGCCACCCACTGGGCAGGGGGCAGCATGCGCTCCGGAAGGTGCCGAGAATAAGTGGTAGGTGTTTGGTGGTGGTGGTGGTGTTTCTAAACCCTTAAGTTTTAAATGAACTATGTTACGAAGAGAATTGTGATGGGACCCGCGGTATAAACGCTTTTTCCTACAGGCATAAAGCACGCCCCCTCGGCCTCCCTTCCTCGGCCATTCTTCAGGAGTGCGGGAAGCCGCCAGCAGGCAGGGCCCTGGGGCTACTCGGGTCCCTGCAGGTGCCAGTACCGAAGAAGACCGGGTCTATCGCCGTCCTCTCCGCCAGTGCTGTGCGGCCTTGGGGTGGGGTCACGGCGTGCCCCATCCCGGGCACCCCGTCAGGAAAGGAGCTGGGACGCAGGAAGGGCACTCGCGGGGGCAGCCCCCGATCGGCCGGTGGCACAGTGGCGCGCACACACACGTACACACACACACACACACACACACACACACACAGCGGCGCGAAGGGAGGGGCGCGTGGTGGCGCGGGCGGCGGGCGCGTTACCTGTTCTGCCAGCCCTGGAGGAGGTTGGTGTATTTGCTGAGCACGCCTTCGAGCGCTGGCTCCCTCCGGCGGCCGCCTCCTCCGGACGGACTAGCGGCCACCGAGCCCGGGCTGCTGCGGCTGCCGCCGCCGAGCCCGGCTACCACCGAGCGGCTGGAGACCCCCCGGCCGGCCAGGGAGCAGGAGGGCGAGGAGCCGGCCGAGGTGGCGCGGCTGCTGCTGCGGCTGCTGCTGTTGCTGCCCCCGCCGCCGTCTGCGCCCTGGGCCGGCCTCTCCATGGTCCGTGCGCGCCCGGAACGCGGGTGCCCGGCGCGGTGGCGGCCGCGGCGCTGGAGCTCCGGGCGCGGCGGCGGCGGCGGCTGCTACAGCTCCGGGCGCCCGGGCCGCGCGTGGCTGCTCCGAATCCCCGGGAAATGCCTGACTCATACAGGAGGAAGAGGAGGAGGCGAAGGAGCGCTGGGAAGGAAGCCAACGGGCTGGATGCAGCTGCGGCCGCCCCTCCTCCCGCCGCGGCCGCGGCCCCGGCCCCTCCCTCCGGACTAGTTTCCTCGGCAAGTTCGGAGCGGGTGGCCGGTTCCGCGAGCCCTCCTGCGGTTCCGCTTCCTCTTCTTTCGGGTCCCAGAGGCCGCGCGGGCCCGGGGACCGGTGGCGCTGCCGGGCGCCGAGCCGCAGGGTGGGTACGCCCTGCCACCCTCGCGTTCCGTCTGCCGCCCCCTCTCGGATCCGAAGGGGCGAAAGGGAATCTCCGCGCGTTACTCCCCACCCCCAGCCCACCTCGGGACCTGGAGGGAGGGGCGGCCCCACCCACCCGATCCACCCGGATATTGACCCGCCCGGCCTAACACGGGCACACGCGCGGAGTCCTTCTCTCTGCCTTCCCCGCCGAGCCAGGGCCGGACGCACGCACACGATAACCTGGAAATGAGTGCTATGGGCAGAGCAAGTAACAGGGCAGGAACGCCCCCCAGGTTGTCCTGCATGCGTGGTAGGGGACAGGTGATCATCGTCACAGGTAAGCTTGCCCGAGGAGTGTTCACGCTGCAGAGTTACGGTGAATGCATAATGGACACCAGGGAGGGGGCTGGACTGGGGCAAGAGAACTCCAAGGTTCCTGCAAGTGCCTCCTTAAATTGAGTGCCCTGGGCGCCTTACTTGCCTCGCCCTAATCCCTACACGGAGGGACCCATAAATCTGGCAAGTCAAAGCTAGTGGTGTTACCATACAGCGCCAGGCACCCGGGAACCAGAGGGAAATCAACAGATATTTACAATCATTGTGAAGTATATATTCTCTGTGGTCGCCGTAACTTCTTCCCTGCACCCACACCCTAAGATACACTGAGCTGCAACTAGGTCTGTAAAATCTACAACAGTTGCCCTTTCGCAAAAGTAGATGAGTTGCACTTTCTCCACCCCACTAATAATTTTTGTGAGTATAAATATCCAACGCAATCTGGAAGTTTCTAAAATTACCTAGAAAAACAGCTTTGAGGAGCTCAGGCACCACACACACACACACACACACACACACACACACACACAAACAAAAACAAAGGGCGATAGATTGATAGGCAATCCCCATCCAGAGGATCTACAAACCCATAAAGCAGGTGAATAATTCAGCAGTTAAGTGGAATAGAGTCAGCTCTCATGCGGGCAGTTCCCAAGCCTGACCCCTTTCTAGCTTCAGATTCTTCCAGACAGCTTTCAAAGATGGTGTACTCTACAAATTTTCATGGAGAAGCTTCTGAGGCTGATAAGAAGTGGTTGTGCCCGGAATAAATTACGATTCCAGGTACATATACAGTAAAGAAAGGAAGGAAGGGAGGGAAGAGGGAGGAAGGAACAGAAAGAAGGAAGGGAGGACGGAAGGGAGGAAGGAAACGGGAAGGAAGGAAAGGAGGGAAGGGGAAGGAAGGAAGGAAGGAAGGGAGGAAGGGAGGAAGGGAGGGAGGAAAAGGAGCACCTAGGTGGCTAAGTTGGTTAAACCTCAGACTCTTGATTTCTGCTCAGGTCATAATCTCACTGTTGGTAGCATCGATCCCTGTGTCGGGCTCTGTGCTGACAACACGGAGCCTGCTTGAGATTCTCTCTCTCTCCCTCTCTCTGCCTCTCCCTCACTCATGCTCTCTCTTTCTCAAACTAAGTAAATAAACTTAAAAAAATAAAAATAAGATCCCCAAAGAGGTTGCATGGTAGAAAAGACTGACTCTGAAGCCAGACAGAGCTGAGTTGAACTCAGCTAAAGAGCTAAAGACCTTGTCTTAAAAGTTTTCTCACCTGCAAAATGGGACCAAATGGTAATACTGGCTGTGATGGGATTGTTTATTTGTTCAAAATATTGATCACATCTTCCTATGAGAGCTCCCTCCCTACACATGGACCTCAGGCCAGGGGAATGTAAACAGATGTAATCCTGCACATGCCACCCCCACACGTAAGCTTTCAAGAGCCCGTCATGGGGTTCAACGGTCTTTCTCTTTTCCTTCTACCAGGCTAGTAGCATGTCCGAGATAAAGGATCCCCTTCAATTTGGGCCCTGGAGAGAGAAGACACATGGAACTCAACAGAGCCAGAGCCAGTTAGCGTTGGCCATGTCACATGTACAAAATGCTTGTTATAAACCACTGAGGTTTTAGGAAGCATTTTTGCCACAGCATAACTTTGCCTAAGCCACCTGATACCCTTTTCAGAATGTGATTGTCCATGAAGTCCTTCACAGCTGTTGAAGACTGAGAAGGGAGGCCCATCCTGACCTGTAAATGTCAGTCATCACGTGCCAGAATAACGCCCCTGTTTGTGGGAGCCTCTGCCCCCCGAACTTCCTGCTGAAAGAGGAAGTGCTACCATCAGTCCATCCTGCCCGGCTGACCTGTGACTGGATGAACTAGGTGCAGCAGGTTCTCACCTTAGACGAAAAAATTGAGACTCTTGGGACTACAGTGGAAGCAGGGAGATCTAAGCTGAAAGCAATGGTCAAGGCTAGTACACGAGCCTGGTCCAGGCTGCTATAACAAAGCATCACAGCCCAGTGCTTTATCAGCAACAGAAATGGAGTTTCTCACAGTTCTGGAGGCTGGAATTCCAAGAGCAAGGTGAAGGCATGGTCACTTCCCAGGGAGGACTCTGCAGCGCCCCAGATTTATTGGATCTTCACATGGAGGAAGGGGCTGGGTAACTTGTGGGGGGCTCCGTTAGAGGAGCACAATCCCTGTTCATGAGGGCTCTACCCCCTCAATTTAGATTCCTCCCAATGGCCCCACCTCCTAATCTCACTTTGGGCATAAAGATTTCAACATGTGAATTTAGGGAGAAACAAACATTCAGACCAAAGCAAGTGGGATGGGCCAAGAGCAAGGCAGCTGTGTGGGATCAGAAATGGCCCAAGGAGGGGGATGCCCGGGTGGCTCAGCCCTTTAAGCGTCCAACTTCGGTTCGGGTCATGATCTCATGGTTCATGAGCTCGAGCCCCGCGGTGGGCTCTGTGTTGACTGCTCAGAGCCTAGAGCCTGCTTCAGATTCTGTATCTCCCTCTCTGCCCCTCCCTCACTCAAGCTCTGTCTGTCTTTCTCTCTCTCTCTCAAAAATAAATTTAAAAAAGCATTAAAAAGAAAAAGAAAATGGCCAAGAAGGGAAGTCAGTAGCAAGGACTGGAGTGGACAATCTAAAAGAAGAGGCAGGACCACGAAAGACATGAGGTAGACTCTCTTCCCTCTTGGCAGCCCTCTTCCCTGCTCTCACCCCTGGAGTTCTGAAGTCAAAGTCCCTTCTTCCAGAAAGCTTTCCTTCATCCTTGTGCAGAGAGTAGGGAAAAGATACTTGCAGAATTCTGGTTGGAAAGTCTTCACGTTAGAACAAAACAATTGGACAACAGAAGACAAAATAAATTGGCAAAAATATTGGAATATATGTTTAAAAATACATTTGCAAGCCACCTATATCCAATATAAGGGCTTATTGCTTTACTCAGATTGTATAAATCATTAAGAAAAATAAAAACACAGAATGACTGGAAATCTAACAGCTGTTTGTAAAGCGATAAATGACGAGAAATAAAACTAACATACCACACGTCTTAAAATAATGGGCAAGGGTGCCTGGGTGGCTCAGTCAAGTGGCCGACTTCAGCTCAGGTCATGATCTCCCGATTTATGAGTTCGAGCCCCCATCTGGCTCACTGCTATCAGCACAGAGCCCGCTTCACATCCTCTGTGCCCCTCTCTCTGCCCCTACTCCATTTGCACTCTCTCTCAAAAATAAATAAGCATTTAAATTAAGAAAATAAAAAGTAGGAGCACCTGGGTGGCTCAGTTGGTTAAGCTTCTGACTTCCACTCAGGTCACGATCTCACAGGTTGTGAGTTCAAGTCCTACATCTGGCTCTGTGCAGACAGTACAGAGCCTGCTTGGGATTTTCTTTCTCTACCTCTGTCTCTGTCCCTCCCCAACTCGTGCTTTCTCCCTCAAAATAAGTAAACTTTAAAAATTAATTAATTAAAAGATAAAAATTTAAAAAACAAAACAGGCAGATTCAGCAGCCCCTAGTAAGGAGTTGACTGCCCCATTTTCTACTCCACGTGGAGAACCACATGGTCTAGGGTTCCCACCACAAGCTTCAGAAGCTCCCTCCTCTGCCTGTGCTCCCACATACAGCCCCAATGTTGACAGAGGATATTCACAGACTAGCAAGAAAGTAGGTAGACACTGACCTAGGTGGCCAGATGGCATGAAGGAAGCCAGTAGAGAGACAACTGTCACAGCCAGACCCCCTCTGATATCAGCGTGGCCACATTTGCATTAGAAACAGCTGGTCTAATGTATTCTTCATCCCAGGTCATAAAAATAATAGCTAATATTTATTGAGCACTTACTATGTGCCAGGAGGGCACTGTTCCAAGTGTTCCTTTTTGTACTGTTTATGTATTTTTGAGGGAACGAAAGGGAGAGAGAGCACAAGAGCACAGGGGATGGGGCAGAGAGAAAGGGAGACAGAGGACCTGAAGTGGGCTCTGTGCCAATAGCCAAGAGCCCAGTGCGGGACTTGAACCCACAAACCATGAGATCCTGACCTGGGCTGAAGCTGGACACTTAACCGACTGAGCCACCCAGGCGCTCCCACCAACTCAAGAGTTTTTGAAATAGTAACTCATTTAATCTTCACAACAACCTCATGAGGTATAGGTGATTTTTGCTTCTATTTTACAGGTGGAGAAAAACTGGACCCAAGGAATGTTCAGCAGCATCCCCAGATCCTGATGGAGCTAGGATTTGAACTCGGGCAGTTTGCCTGCTGAGCTACGGTCCTCACTGCATTACACCACTTGCTTCAGGATAGATCCAGTTTCATGTCTGCTACTTCACAGAACCACTGGAAGTTCAGCATCGCGCCTGTTTCTTATTTGTGTTCATTTAGAGAATGAGACTCCCAGCGCTGCTCTGAGGGAAGCAGGGAAGGAGCCCGGCCGCTGGCCCTCAGCCCCAGAACCTGCACACAGGAAGACTCAACAAAGGTTTCTTGTTTGGTGAACGAAGCCCAATTTTACGAAGAAGAAACAAACTTCAAACTCCAAGTCCAGTGTTCTTGTCAGTATCACCTGTTGCCCAAACTGGTGCTGCGATGTGTACCTGCAACTTTACCCCCCCCCCCCACGGGGGGCGTGGACAGCCCCTCATCCTGTGAACAAGCAGCTCCACTCGGAACATCCCCAACGGTGACAACCAGGGAAACCAAACAGGGCCTTTGTCGTACAGCTATTATATTTTACTCATCTTCATGCGTCTTAACATAGAACATGTATAATATCAACATGTTTGTATATGAAATTGTATGTATCACACATGATTAATATTTATATGTATTATATTCACCTCTTATGTATATTATATACATTATATTAACATTTTTCCAAAATGGAAGTTATGTCATTACTTTGACTATTAATTTTATTAAAATAGACATTCAGGGGCACCTGGGTGGCTCAGTTGGTTAAGCGTCCAACTGCAGCTCAAGGCATGCTGTCTCAGTTCATGAGTTTGAGCCCCACATCAGGCTCTCTGCTGTCAGCATGGAGCCCGCTTTAGATCCTCTGTCTCCCTCTCTTTCTGTCCACCACTCGCTTTCTTTTTCTGAAAAATAAATAAACATTTTAAATAAATAAATACATAAAATACACACTCAGGGTGCCTGGGTGGCTCTGTCAAGAATCTGATTCTTGATTTCAGCTCAGGTCATGATCAGGGTATTACACTGTTGATGTGCCCCCAATGTAATCATTCCAGTACTGATGAACACTAGGATGCTTCAAACTTTTGTTATTATAATTTTTTAATGTTTATTTATTTTTTGAGAGAGAGAGAGACAGAGTCGAGTGGGAGGGGCAGAGAAAGGAGACACAGAATCTGAAGCAGGCTCCAGGCTCCAAGCTGTCAGCACAGAGCCTGACAAGGGGCTCGAACTCACAAACCAGGAGATCACGACCTGAGCCAAAGTCAGATGCCCAATTGACTGAGCCACCCAAGCGCTCCTAAACTTTTGCTATCATTTTAAAAAATGCCACTTGAGTAATTTTTTCCAGTAAGTGATTTCTTTAAGAAGCTGGAATTGCAATGACTGGGGCAAACTACACCCTATGTTATAAATACAACTCCTTTAATACAAAATGACTCCCAAAACGTCTGAATCAGTTTTAACTGTGCTGATCCTGGCTGGGTCTCCTCACATGTTTCAGCCTAGGCTGGCTGGTCCAGGTTGGCCTTGGCCTTGGGGCATCTGGAGCCCCAGCAGCAGAGGCCGGCCCTGTTCCACGGCACAGAGGCCTGTGGAGACGGGAAGTGCGCAGAGAAAGCCTCTTGAAGCCCCATCTGAGAACTGGCATCAGGCTTCTTCCTGCCCCATTTCAGGAAAGAGTGCTGACTTTCTGCACCACATGGGGAGGGGTATGAGGGCCGTGTTCCGGGGCCCCCGAGGTAAAAGGAAAACTTGCACAACGGAAGGAGCCATTGATGTCCTTAATTTCCTTGGGGCAGGAACCCATTTAAGCTGTTAAACAGAAAATAGATACAAGGTTAATGAAAAATAAACAAACAAACAATGCTAGATCAACTAGATGTTTTTGTGCCGAAAACTAAAAGACCTCTACCTCACACTTTGTATAAAAATTACCTCAGTGAAGGGGGACCCGGGTGGCTCAGTCAGCTAAGCATCCTGCTCTTCATTTCAGCTCAGGTCTTGGTCTCAGGGTTGTGAGTTGAAGCCTCATGTTGGGCCCCGTGCTGGGCTTGGAGGCTACTTATAAAAAAAGGTTAAGCATCAGTTGATTAAGTGTCGGACTTCAGATTAGGTCATGATCTCATGGTTTGTGAGTTTGAGCCCTGCATTGGGCTCTCTGCTGTCAGCACAGAGCCCGCCTAGGGTCCTCTGCGCCCCCGCCCCTCTCTGGTCCTCTGCCTTGCACACGCACATGCACATGCACTCTCTCACTCTCAAAAATAAACATTTTTTAAAAAGGGAGGTTTTTTTGTAGCCCCTCTGGAAAACAGTGTGGAGATTCCTCAAAAAACTAACAATAGAACTCCCCTATGACCCAGCAATAGCACTGCTAGAATTTACCCAAGGGATACAGGAGTGCTGATGCATAGGGGCACATGGACCCCAATGTTCACAGCAGCACTCTCAACAATAGCCAAAACATGGAAAGAGCCTAGGTGTCCATCAACTGACAAATGGATCAAGAGGATGTGGTTTATCTATACAATGGAATACTACATGGCAATGAGAAAGAATGAAATCTGGCCATTTGTAGCAACGTGGATGGAACTCGAGGGTGTTATGCTGAGCAAAATCAGTCAGGCAGAGAAGGACAGATACCATATGTTTGCCCATATAGGAGGATTAGGAGGAACTGAATGGAGGACCATGGGGGAGAAGAGGGGAGGAAATAGTGGGGGAGAGGGAGGGAGACAAACCATGTGAGACTCTTGAATGCCAAGAACAAACTGAGGGCTTATGGGGGTGGGGCAGAGAGGAAGGGTGATGGGCATGGAGGAGGGCACTTGTGGGGATGAGCACTGGGTGTTATATGGAAACCAACTTGACAATAAACTATTTTTTAAAAAGGGTTTTTTTAAAAATTACCTCAAAATGGATCAAAAACTAAAATGTGAGGGGCACCTGGCTGGCTCAGTCGATGGAATATGCAATTATCTCTGGTTGTGAGTTTGAGACCCACATTGGGCATAGAGATTACTTAAAATAAAATAAAATTAAATTAAAATAAAATAGCCTAAAATGCAAGATGTAAAACTATTAGACTTTTAGAAGAAAACATAAGAGAAATTTTTCTGAACTTGGGTTAGGAAAATGGAGCAAAAAAAAGTTACCTTCTGTGAGAAGGGAAAGCTGATGGGGAGGGCAGAGGGTTCTGAGGGGGAGTCAGGAACCACAGAGAATTATTCCCAGGCCTGGAGACCCAGTCAGGGAACTTGCAACTGGGCTGCAACGTGCCCGACTGGCTTTTATCATTGCTGTGGCCCACTCTTTCCTTCATGCCTTCTGTTTGCTCCTGTTTTTTTTTTTAATTTTTATTTTATTATTTTTTTAATGTTTTATTTATTTCTGATAGACAGAGACAGCGTGAGCAAGGAAGGGTCAGAGAGAGAGGGAGACACAGAATCTGAAACAGGCTCCAGGCTCCGAGCTGTCAGCACAGAGCCCAACACAAGACTCGAACCCACGAGTCATGAGATCATGACCTAAGCCGAAGTCAGACGCTCAACTGACTGAGACACCCAGGCGCCCCTGTTTGCTCCCTTTTTGAACAGGGGCATCTAGGGCACTTACCCTCCACCTGGGTTGCTACCCCATGTTGGGGGAGAGGGAGCAGGTGACCGGCTTCTTCCATCTCCCACGAACTATACTCAAGGAGCTAGGCCTGTGGAGCCTCTGGCCTGCACCACACTCCGATGATGAGATTCTGGACTTCGAGCTGGTGCAGTGATGGCACGAGACCGTGGAGGACTGGATGAGTACATTCTGCATATGGGAGGAAGAGAGATCATTTGTGGCCAGAGGGCGAGCTATTGTGCTTTCAAAGACCTGTCTACACCTTCTAGGGTAGCCTCTCCTCAGGAGCTGGAGCTAAATTCCTCTCCCCTTGAGTGCGGAATGGACTTGGTGGCCCACTTCCAATGACTTGAAAATGGCAGAAGTGACACAATGTCACATTCAAGGTCAAGTTAAGAAAAGACCATGGTTTCTGTCTTAGGTGAGTCCCCCTTCCCCCTTCCCCTTTCCCCTTTCACTCATTCTAAGGGAAGCAGGCTGCCGTGTTATAGGGAGCCTCAAGAAGCCTGTGGAGAGAGAGGCCCACATAGAAGGACTTGGGATGTGCTAGCCACTATGCGAGTCTCCTTGGAAGGAGATCTCCTGAGGCCAGCTAACAGCCGCACAAGTAACCTTGGGGGTAGACCATCACCCTGTCAAGCCGTGGAATGACTACAGCCCTGACAGACAGCCTGACTGGAACTCCATGACAGACAGACCCTGCACCTTGGGCTAAGCCGCTTCCAGATCCCCGACCCTCAGAAACTGTGAGATAATTAATGTTTGGTGCTTTAGGCCACTAGGTTTGGGATGATTTGTTACTCGGCACAGATGGCTACCTTGAAACGGATCATTGTGTGGTTTTTACCTCTTTGTTCCCCTCTCATGACCACTGACCAGCTTTTCATATCCTGAAGCTAGGAAGCAGGGAAATTAAGAGAATTCAGGACAGGTTGAAAAAGATGTGTCAGTGTGGGGTTGGCAAAAGCACAGAAATACAGAAAAATGGAACAGAGTAGAGTCTAGAAATAGTTCCATGTAAATGCAACCAACTGATTTTTGATGGAAGCACAAGGACGATTCGATGGAGCTTTCTGTATTTTTTTCCTACCGTTGCTGTAAAAGATTACCACAAACTTGGTGGCTAAAACGACACAAACGTATTATCTTGCAGTTCTGGCGGTCAGAAGTCTGAACATGGGTACAAAGGTCTAAAATGGAGATGCCAGCAGGGCTGTGTTCTTCTGGACGGCTCTCAGGGAGAACCGAACCCGGCCTCTTCCAGCTTCTAGAGGCTATGCGCATTCCTTGGCTCATGGTCCCTTCCGGCAGTGACATCACTCCAACCTCCTTCTGTCATCTGATCTCCTTCTCAGACTCTGACCCTCCTCTGTCCCTCTTATAAGGATGCTTGCAATTACACTGCAAAGCCCACCTGGGTGATGTTTACAACAGAGGACGTGGGAACGGCTCATGTGCAAAAGAATAGGAACCTTACCCTATACTCACACCTTACATAAAAATTAACTCAAAAGGGGCCCTAAATCAAAATGTGGGAGATGAGAGCACCAGGGTGGCTCAGTCAGTTGAGCGTCTTCTGACTCATGATTTCAACCCAGGTCATGATCTCACAGCCGTGAGATCGAGCACTGTGTCAGGCTTCACACTGGGCATGGAGCCTA
Organism: Hyaena hyaena; assembly: GCF_003009895.1. Classification (NCBI taxonomy): domain Eukaryota; kingdom Metazoa; phylum Chordata; class Mammalia; order Carnivora; family Hyaenidae; genus Hyaena; species Hyaena hyaena. The sequence continues at coordinate 798,167 of NW_024080980.1, forward strand.
TTTAGGATTCTTTCATCCTTGGGGTGCCTGGGTGGCTCAGTCAGTTAAGCTTCTGACTTAAGCTCAGGCCATGATCTCACAGCTTGTGAGTTTGAGCCCTGCGTCAGGCTCTGTGTTGACAGCTCGGAGCCTGGAGCCTGCTTTGGATTCTGTGTTTCCCACTCTCTCTGAGCCTCTCCTCCCTGCTCATGCTCTGTCTCTCAAAAATGAATAACCATTAAAAAAATGTTTTAAAGATTCTCTCACCCTCTCTCTCTGCCCCTGCCCTACTCATACTCTCTCTCTTAAAAGTAAATAAATAAAATTTAAAAATCTAAAAAAATGTGGAAGATGAAACTTCTAAACCTTTAGAAGAAAATGTAAGAGAAATCTTTGTGAAGCTGGATTTAGGGAAATAGTTCTTAGATACTACATCAAAAGCACAATCCATTGTTAAAAATAGGAAAAGTAGACTTTGTCAAAATTAGAACAGTTTACTCTGCAAAGAGAATACCTAAACAGATAAGCTACAGAGTGGGGAAAATATTTGCAAATCATGTACCTGACAAAGGACTGATTTCCCAAGTATGTAAAGAACTCTTGAAATGCAGAAATAAGAAAATAAACAGCCTTGTTTTTTGAATGGTAAATAATGTAAACAATCGCTTCACCAAATTAGATGCACAGATGGTAAACACGTACAGGAAGAGACACTCACCATCATTAGTCGTTAGGTAAATGCAAATCAAAACTACAATGAAAATGACTTTAAAAGTTGGGGGGCCTCCTGGCTGGCTCAGCCAGTTAAGCGTCCAACTCTTAATCTCAGCTTAGGTTATGATCTCTCCATTCGTGGGTTTGAGCCCTGCATCAGGCTCTTTGCTGACTGTGTGGAGCCTGCTTGGGATTTTGTCTCTCCTTCTCTCTGTCTCTCCCTTGCTTGTGCTCTTTCTCTTTCTCTCTTAAATAAATAAACTTAAAAAAAACTGCAATGAAAATGAAATACTACATACCAATTAGCATGACCACACACACACACACAAACACACACACACACACACACACACACCACACCACACCACACAAAATCCACAATATCAACTGCTGTTGAGAACTCAGAGTAACTGGAATTCTTATACATTGCTGAGAAGAATGCAGAACAGGACGGCTGATTTGGAAAACTCTTTGGCAATGTCTTTTTAAATGAAACCTACACTTATTTGTCTAAAGGTAATGAAAATCTATGTTCACACAAAGAAACGTGTATTTGAATGTTTAAAGCAGCTTTATTCATAATTGCTAAACCTGGAAAAACCCAAATATCCCTCATCTGGGGAATGAACTAAAAACAATAAAATAGTGACACAGGCACACAATGAACACCTCCTTAGCTACAGAGGACAGTAAACTGCTGATCCGTGAACAGCACGGTGAATCTCAAATGCATTCTGCCAGGTGAAGAAAGCCAGCCTAAAAACACACACTGTATGATTCCATTTATATGACATTCTGGAAAAGGCAAAAAAAACCACACCAAAACTATAGGGACAGAGAATATATCAGTGGTTGCCAAGAATTAAGGATTTGACTGCAAACAAATAGCTGGAGACAAATTGTGGACGAGCTGCTCTGAATCATGATGGTCGTGCTGGTTAAAAGACTCCATGCAGTAGGCATAACTCATAGAAAGTGTTTAATGTTTATTTATTTAGTTTTGAGAGACTGAGAGAGAGCGTGCAAGCAGGGGAGGGACAGAGAGAGAATTTCAAGCAGGCTCCATATTGTCAGCACGGAGCCTGATGTGGGGCTCAAACTCACGAACCGTGAGATCATGACCTAAGCCAAAATCAAGAGTCAGACACTCAGCCGACTGAAACACCCAGGTGCCCCTAGACAAAAAAATTTTAAAGAAGAAGAAACAGGTATATGAGATCAAATGCCAATATGTTCCTTCATGCTAGGGAGCAGGTTCCCCCTGTCAAGGAACAAAAGGATAAATAGTGGATGGATGGATGGATGGATGGATGGATGGACATCTGTCTGCCTGCATACTTATGATCAGCTGCTCTTGCAGCTGGTTCTTCAGGTGCTATTACTCAGACCTTTCAGGTAGGAGTGCAGGTGTCTTTTCTGTACACACACACACACACACACACACACACACATCCCCCAGCTTATGGTACAGTGAGCCTCTGAGGTTAAATGAGACGCCAAATGTGAAAGCTCTTTACAACGTGAAAGTGTACTACAAATGCCAGCTATGTCACTGCTGAAGGAAGAAACAATCAATATGTTCATTTGATTTGCAACAATGTTGAGGCTCCCGAAAGGCCACAAACCAAATAGCGCAGGTTAAAACAAATCCACAGAGAACTCCCATTCAAAGAAGAAGGGGCCTGCAGGTAGCACCACGGATGCACATGCAATACAAGATCGCCACCGATGAGCACCATAACGTGTGTCCTTCCCAACTCATCCCTGGCCAAAATGCTCCGTGGAGGATTGGAGGATGAATCCAACCTCAGCATTCTTCTGACAAGGAAAATGAAACCCAGAGAGGAATGAGATTTCCCTGGGGTCACACTGTGCGTTGGCAGGGTAATTGTGGCCACCTGTCTCATGGTAGAATGTTCTTGACTATATTCCATTTCAACTGCTGTCTTAAGTGGTGTGCACACAGTTCTTCCATTTCCCCAGCAGCTCAGCCCCAATAACCAGCATGACAGATTACTGAACCAGGCAAAATATCCCAGAGACATAAAAAAGGAAAGAATAATTTAATGTTCCTATAAAGGAAAACATCTGTCCAAAGAAAACCATTTAAATTTCACTGAGGATTATAACTTTCTTTTGCTACAATCTGCTGGGGAGGGAGCCCTTGATTTCTCTCTGCTCTCCCATGCGAGACAAGAATGACATGATTGTGGGTTATTTTACTCGGTGTGTTTCTCCACCTCTAAATCTGAGCCAACCTATGCTATGATCAGGAACATTTCTTTAAAGTATAAATTTCCAGAGCATCTGGTGGCTCAGTTGGTTAAGCTCTTGGTTTTGGCTCAGGTCATGATCTCGCTGTTTCATGAGTCTGAACCGGCATGGAGGTCTGTGCTGACAGTGAGGAGTCTGCCTGGGATCTCTCTCTCTGCCCCTCCCCTACTTGCTCCCTCTCGCTCTGTCTCTCAAAATAAATAAATAAACTTAAAGATCTTTTTAAATATAAATTGCCAAGGAAAGAAGGGGGCTAGTGGCCCTGAAGAATTTTCTCCATAGGTCTGAGACTTGGTTTTTGCCAGAGTTTAAAAGGAGGCAAGATCACGCTACAGAAAATCTATAATGCACCTTTGTACTCTGGTCTAAGGAAAGAGAGAATTCCAGAAAGAAGCTGCTGCCACATGTCAATGTTTCTTTCTGGATTTGAAATTGACATTCAAGTCAATTTCCATAGGTTGGAAACTGCTGAAGAAAGAACACAAAAATACCTAAAGCAAAAGACCAGAGAGCAGTACACAAAGAGACCCTATTCTCCCACTCCCAAGGGCACAGAATTCAAACAAAACAAAACAAAATAAGTTAAAAAAAAAAAAAAAAAGAACTTGCCAAGTATCTCTGGATAGGCAGAAAGCTTATTTTTGTGAGAACTGCGTTCCATCCAGCAAAGGGCTTGTGAATCTTGGAGAATTAAAGCAAAGTGAAAGCCCTTCCCAAGGCTTCCAAGGGGTAGAAGACAAAAGAAAGGAAAATGCTCATGGAGATTCATCTTGATGCAAAGGTGGGTGCCTTTATTTATACCTACTGTGCCCTTCTTACAGCTGAGTGGTTTCCTTCCTGGTGAAACACATTTAGGATCCTCACATGCTTCAATTTACTAGTGTGTATTATACGGTAAATTATTTCTGGCTATAAAAATCATGCCCAATTTATGTGCATACCAGAGCCCTCAAAGTAGGACTATTACAATGTCAATAGACAATGTTCAAGTTCTAATAATCTCCTTATGAGCATTTATGAACATCACTCATTTTTAAGGAGACAGAGAAGAGTTCATGAATTGGCAGATGTCAGACAGAGGAAGTTTTAATTTTGCTCTCCAGATCAAATAGTCTGCTTACAACAAATTTCATCAAGCAAACATTTTGGGGTGCGAAAGGGGTGGCCAAGGGGCCTGTGGGGTCCAATGGGCTCCAGTGGGCATTTGGCTTGGCCTCTTGGTTGTCATGGGCACAACTCTATCTTGGAGCCTCCGTGTTTTTATATGGAAAATGTGGATGACAGCACCCACTGATGAGGGGAACAAAGACAAAAAGTAGATGTAGATAAAATTAAATTTCCTTAGAACTTGCAGCTCTTGGACAAATATTCAAGGCAAGCAGAGTATAACATTCCCTCGGGAACTCCCAACTGTTTTAATGTTAAGACTTTGCTGGAGGGAAAAACAACTTTTGTCTGACAATAGCTAGGCCTCCAGGACCCTGGGAGTCTGCCTTACCATATGAAAACCCTTCTGGAAATTTCCTTTGTCTTTACACCCCCCATCTCTTCTGTATATAATCGATTGCTCTGCACGAGCCCAGGGCAGCTCTTTCTGCCTGCGGGTCCTGTCCCTGTGCTTTAATAAAATCACCTTTTCTGCACCGAAGATGTTTTAAGAATTCTTCCTTGGCCATGAGCTCCAACACCCACCGCTCCAATCCCCATCACCTGCCATGTGGTGCTATTGTAGGGCTCATGGAAATTTATATTAAAAATAAAATCCTTCAGATCATCATAGCCTAGGTTGGCTTGCATGTAGAGGCAGACAATGGCTCAGATTTAGAGGTTAAGAAACACTCCGAGTAAAATGACCCATAATCCTGTCGTGGTTATCTCACACAGGAGAGCAGAGAGAAATCAAGGGCTCCCTCCCCAGCAGACTGTAGTGAAAAGAAAGTTACAATTATCAGGTAATGGAAAGGACGAAAGGAGGAATATCCTCACCATCCACCATCAAGTTCTACCCCCCATCAGCGCATCTCAAGGCTGTTGCTGCACCTATCAGATGAAAACAGTTCACAAGATGTCCCAGAGTGCTGAGTCCCTTGCTTTCCTGCTGGCGAGGGAGAAGTGTTAACAGTCAGAATTTGAGCAGACGGTTGCCCACGAGCGTTGGATTTCTTTACTCTTAGGAAGAGAACTTTACAACTATATTCATGTGGAGTTGCAGTGATGAAGCTATTCCATTCTGTCATCTGCAAAACCCGTAAGCAAATTCCAGTCCCCTTTTCTGTCCTTTCATTGGCTATATTTCAAGGATTTTGAACAGAAAATGCCAAATATAGTCTTCTAATAATTTGAATTTCCTGTTTTATAGCTGTTCTTTCCAATTGGCTTCCAATCATCTCAGTCCATATGGAGAACTCTACTCTTTCCTTATCTGATGCTAGTCTCCTATTCCTGATTGTTCCTTATTGAACCATGTCTATTGGGTTTTCTCTCCTTACTGAGTTTTTTCCCCTCTGGTTATAGTAGATCGATACCATTAATGGAGAGTTTCTGCGAGATGTAAGGGAGATTATTCATTTTCAGAAATACCAAATAAAAGCTGTTCTTTCTAATTAACGACAGGTTTACAACCTATTGGAAATATGTACAAACCTCCCCCCAACCACCATAATGGAGTCCCAAACCCTTAGACACTTTGCTTCTTGGTTGTTCTTCCCCTCTCTATTTCTTGGGCTTATTCTCACGAGCTTTGCAATGAGCATGCCTCAAAGAACCAAGGCAGTAGGGACTGAAAGTCTCTGCATCACATCAGGGAATGTACATGTGCCCCAATCAGGCTACTTTTTGCCTTACATGGTTATAGGCACGTCCGGGTAAGGCTGTAAGCTCTGTGGTACTCAGCCAGTGAGGAACCAGGGGAGGGACTTGCGTGCTAGTAGATAAATTGTCTGCTGTGACTGCCTGGAATGTGCCTGTCCATCAGACACCCACTCTTGCAAGAACTTTGATCAAAGTCTCGTTTCACTGTGCTCTGTGACTCCGAGTCCCTCCTTTGATTGGGTCCGTGGGCTTATTTCTAACAGTTTCAAATGATCTCAACTGTTTTCCCAACTGTTTTGGGTAAAAACATTTATTCTTCCAAGTGAGTGTATCCATTGGCTTTGAGTAGTCATTCACACTTTAGTATAAATGGATCTTTACCATGTATTTAGCTGATTTGCATTCATAAGAAAATACAAGATTGCACAAGATGCATAAAAGAGGAAAAGTGCAGGACATAATTTTCATATTGAAATCAGCCAGATTTCTATGCTAATCTCTTTTTAATTTTTTTTAATGTGTATTTATTTTAGAGAGAGAGAGAGAGAGACAGAGCATGAGCAGGGGAAGGGCAGAGAGAGAGGGAGACACAGGATCTGAAGCAGGCTCCAGGCTCTGAGCTGTCAGCATAGAGCTGACACGGGGCTCAAACCCAAGAGCCATGAGATCATGATCTGAGCCGAAGTTGGACACTTAACTGACTGAACCCCCCAGGCACCCCATGGATGATAGTCTCTTGAGGGCCTAATCTTTAGTTTTCACTTGGTCCCGTTCTGTTGTTTCCATTGCTCTAGGACTTACAGGCTTGATCAGCTGTCTCCCATTTGCTCCCTGGGCTACATTGAGGCTGGAGCAGCCACCTGGGCTGTGACACCTGGTGAAAGTATCACTCTTCCCTGCCTTGCCAGCCCTTCGCTTAGGCTCCCCAATGTCAATGCTGATGACATGGCTCAGGCTTCACTTCTTTTCTTTTTTCTTTTCTTTTCTAAGAGGCTTCACACTCAGCATGGAGTCCAAAGCGAGGCTTGAACTCATGACTCTGAGATCAAGACCTAAGCTGAGATCAAGAGGCAGACACTTAACCGATTGAGCCACCCAGGCACCTCTTTCTTTTCAGTAAGCGTGATGATCTATTCCTGTTCTAGATTTTTTCAAAAGGAGATAGCAAAAAATCATTTAAATCATCTGCCATTTACATGTCTGGCTTTGGGGTGCAGAAAACATGGCTGTCTCAACCGTGCCCAGATCCCACCAATAGGATCACTACGCGACAGCCTCGCTGTGTCCGGGGCATGCCCACCACCTGGGGAAACGAGGGCTCTGGAGTTCTGTTTTATAATGGAACTCTCTAAACGGATTCAGAGTGATTTTACTGCTGTCACAGACCCAGTCGTGAAGACAGAGCATTAATAGGGTCATCCAATTCCTTCACCAAATGCCGGTGCTAAAAAGTTCACAAAAGGCCCCTTCTAAGACTATTTCCCTTGCATTCAAATATCTAGTGCTTTGGCCTCAGCTGCTGCTCAAGGTCTGAGTCTCACGGTGTAATGACTTTCTCTGTAGGAAACCTATCTCCCTAACATTTCAGCCTTCATTTCCCCTTCCTTTTTTTAAAAAAGCTTTTTTTTTTTTTTTTTAACATTTATTTACTTTTGAGAGACAGAGAGACAGAGCGTGAGCAGGGGAGGGCAGAGAGAGAGGGAGTTACAGAATCTGAAATAGGCTCTAGGCTCTGAGCTGTCAGCACAGAGCCCAACGTGGGGCTCGAACTCACAAATCGCAAGATCATGACCTGAACCTGAAGACGAAATCTAAACCAACTGAGGCCCCCAGGTGCCCCTCCCCTTCCTTTAAAAAATATTTTCTTCTTAAAGGGCACCTGGGGGGCTCAGTCGGTGAAGCATCTGACTTTGGCTCGGGCCATGATCTCACAGTTTGTGGGCTTGAGCCCTGCATTGGGTGCTCTGCTCTCAGCACAGAGCCCACTTTGGAACCTCTGTCTCCTCCTCTCTCTGCCCCTCCCCAGATCGCACTCTTTCTCTCAAAATAAATAAGCATTTTTTAAAAAGACTTTATTGTTAAGTAATCTCTGCACCCAAGGTGGGACTCAAACTCACAACCCCGACATTAAGAGTTGCATGCTCTACTGACTGAGCAGGCCAGGCATTCCCTTGCCTGAGCATACCAGTCTGCCTTATTTGAAGCTTTCTTCCTGTACCCAGTGAGTGAGTCTCCATCTGCCTGGTCTCATACAAGGGTCAGCCCCATTCTCTTCCCATATCTATTCACTGTGGCATGGTTATTCTGACAAAGTAATGAGTCATGTCCAAGTCATATTATATTACATGCTTATAAAACCCAAAGTCCATTCCATTGTCTGCAGGCTGGTTCTGCTGCTTCAGAGCTGTATGAACCCTCTGTGCCTCAGTTTCCTTATCTGACACTGAGTGGCCCTCTGTGATTCGTAAGGAGGCCAGCACACTGGCGAGCATGTACGGGCTGACAAGTACATCTTTGTGAACCCATCACTTATCTAACTCACTCTACGGGTCTCCATACAACATATTCTGTGCAAAATCATGGTGCTGGCAAGGTGTGCCAGTCGCTACCCTGATGTCCCGCTTTTCCCTCCAGCTTCCCCCCTGCAATGCAATCTGACCAGTTCTTTGTAGGTTACACTTCAGTTTCTAAGCCAAACCTGAGAAGAGGTGGAACATTCTGACTTCTCAGATTAGCAATCTCCCTCTTCTTCCCAGATCTGCTCCCTCCCTAACTCTAGCCATGTGGCTCACATGTCAAATAACTTTCTTACACGGCCATAACCCAATGCTCTGAGATGGGCTGCTTTCTAGATGAGGCCACTTAGAGTCATTCCTGGAAGACTTAAGGATTGCAGTTGAGAAAAGACTGTCCTTCTATCCTGGTACTAGTCCTGGGGAGGGAGCCTTGGGATCTCTGACAGCCATATCCCTGGCTGTGTAGACAAGTTAAACGTGCAGGAATAGAGAATGAAGCCAACAAACAGAACTGAGAGTTGGCGAGGAGGCATCTGTGCATAAAGATGTCGTCAGATCCCTGTACATGCTGGCGTTTCCCAAGCCTGGCTGTTGAGCCCTCGCTTTGTGGCCCAAGCTTCCCCCTAGTCCATTGTTCCAGGTGCTTGAAACCAAGAGACACCCAAGATGAGGGGGAAAGCTTATCCATTCAGTCACTTGTGTCCCCAAAGAATTGCTCCTCGTTGCTTCCCTGGCCTTGGTTCTGTACTGACACCTAGGCCCTTGCTGATCTGCTAGCACATTCTGTCTACCACCTCGGTCTACCGACGAAGTAATCATCAGAGCTATTCCTCAAGGGTCTCGGACAAAGTATGCATTTTACATCTAGTCCTGCTCTTCATTATGCTAAGTTATAATTTTGGGGTAAAATCATGACTCGGGTGCAAGCACGTGTGAAATGAACATGTCAAAAGTTTGATTCCACGCGTTAATTAAGAGGAAACCAGTAAGATGTTAACACTGCTTCCAATAAGAATTGGAATTGCAGAGATTTATATTCTCCACCAGACAAGATGGACTGGCATTCCTATGAACAGGAATCGTTTGCATTACTACAAACAGGGAATGTTATCATTGGTTTTCTCTGCTTAATTTCAACCCTTAGAGAGTTGTTTAAAAAAAAAAAAAGCCTAGGCAACAGCAAGTGAAATGTGCACACGCCTGTGGATTTATAAACTCCCCTACTCAAAGACCAGCCCTCCCCTGAAAGGAGAGCCAATAATCTCTTTGGCCCATTTCCAATTCTTGGACAATCTTTTTTGACAATTACAACCTTGTAAGAGAGAGACGATTATATTCAATGAAACATCGTTGTCCCTTTGGAGATGAGGAAATTGAAGGTCATAGAGGTAAGAAACCTATCCTGATCACATGCTTTAGTAAAATGGCAAGCTGGGATTCAGACATCTCTAGGACTCCAAGATCTTGACCTAAACCATCCAGTTTGGCTACAGCTCTAGGTACACTTCCCGCCTCACACTAGTCTCGCTGGGGGATGGATCACTCACTCACTCACTCACTCACCCATTTCACAGATGCTGCTTTTAGTAGGTGCTGTGATGAACTGCTGTCTTAACTTAATCAGCCTGAGACCACTAGGAACAAACCTCAGTGTGATGAAGTCAAGTTCATTGACATATTGCTGAGGAACTGCACACCAGAGGAATCATAGGGTGTCCGCCAAACAAAGGAAAAAGAGGGTTAGAGATTAGGAGGAAGGGAGGGGTTTAGGTGAACGTAACCAAAGCAATATTTTGAGAACTCAGAGCACAGCAAGGCTGTGCATAAAGGCATCATAAGAAGTCCTGGACTACGAAATGGACCAAGGGACCCGTTTCCTTGGAAACAGTAAAGTTACAATAGCTATGGAGTCTTGTGTCAGGGAAACCTCTGATCTGAAGTTTGCACCTGGGTTGCACACGGAGGCTGGCTCTTTATGTCAATGATTTTGACCCCTCTGGGCAAGAATGGGATGTTTCCTTTAAAAAAAAAAACAAAAAAAACACTGCATATTATAATTGACACATTACATTGTGTGAATTTATGGTATACAATGTGTTTGTTGATTTGTACACTTGTATATTGCAGGATGATTACCCCGCCACCACTGTAGCATTAGCAAACACCTCTATCTCTTCACATAATTATCGTTTCTTTTTTGAAATGCATGTTTCATTCTTACTAACGTGATTCCAAACAGCAAAGTTTCTGATGGTCTGTGATTTCAGAGAAAAACTTCTCCATGAGTAAGAAAGCAGTACTCACTCCAAGAAGGGATTTTTGAGATACTTTGTAGCTGCAGTGTCCCTGAGAGAAATATTTATTGTTAACTTTGGAACTCTTTTTTTTTTTCCCTGCATCCTTTATTCCAGCCTGATGAATGGCCAGGCAGATTTTGAAAATCCAACCTAATTTTTACTTTCTCACATCTCAGTGGAACAGACAAACAGGTCATTAACACAGTGCAAGAAGGTGCTGTATTAGGGGGTTTAGCTTGGACTTAACTACTTAGGGTAAGGATGATTTCCTGGAGGAGGCAGACCTCCCTGCTGGGAAAAGCAGAAGTTGGCTAAAGGCAGGTACGGAAGAGGGTTACGGCGCAGCAAGGACACAGGCAAGGACACTGAGGGAGAGGGGAGCAAATTGGAGGAATTGCAAGTATTGCTGAAGGTGAATCCACAGAATGTCTGGAACCCTGGGGAGAAAGCAGTTGATACCAGGACATCTCCTGCATCAACTGCGGAAAGCAGTGGTCACCTTGGAGTGTGTGTCCTTGTTCGGGGAACAGTTCTTACAGTGGACTTCCTGTGTGTGTACAAATGAAAGATAAGTAGCCCCGCATGGGGGGAGTGCCAAGGGGAATCCCAGACGGGCCGCCATTTTCTAGGGCAAAGCTGATTCCAGCAGCACAGAGCCACGTTGTAGACTTTCCCTTAAACTTTCCTATCCTATTTCCTGAGAATATTCAGGAGAACCAGGCTGGCCTTCAACCAAAGCTGCCTTGCGGGAAAGGACAGTGAGACTCTAGAGATAAAAACTGCCACAAAGAAATGGGGTGGCCTTCAAGGAGAGAACCTGATTGGGCCAAGGCTTTTATCATTCCGGGTCCTGGAAGAAAATAGGCAGCGCATTGAAACAGGCTAATCCTTCACTGGCCAAACCCAGTCAGAAGCGGAGGGCCAGGAAGCCCGGGGTTGCTTTCCCAAGAGGTCAGCCCACCAGGGCATGAGGCAGAGCACGGAAGGGGAAGGAGTGGATCTGCAAGGATGGAGTGGAAACTCCCTGCACAGGGGTTGACGCCGAGAGTGCTTTGTGGCCTGTGCATGCAGGCAGGGAGGTTGTTCTCTGCCAAATGCTGAGTTTGGGAAATGAAGATAAAAGGCGGTGTCATTTACAGCAGAGCAGGGAGGGGCAGACCTGAGGACGGTGGACTTGGTGTCCTCAACAAGCCACTACCTTGGGAGACAGGCCCAAGAAACTATCTTAAATTACTCCCTTACTTAGTTTTAATCTTAACTATTTCCTTTATGATCATTTATTTTTGACATTTAAAAACTAAAAGGAGTGACCAGGGCTGTGCCCCTCATTAAAGAAGATCTTGTCACGTAAAGTGGCAAAAGCAGAGGCCACATCGAGGATGGTGGAGCAGATCTGGAAGGACCTGAATGTCAGGTAGAGATTTTACCTAGAGGGCAATGCGGACCCATAGGAGAGCCTTAAGCAGGGAGCCACATATCTTTCTGGTCTGCTGTTGCTGGGTTGTTGCCGTGATAGGCAAATTCTGCCCTCTCACTTATCCAACCAGGAAGGATTACACATTAATTCCATTGTCACCGAAATAGAGAGGACAACCAGAGAAAGCGGGGAGCCAAGAGGAAAAGGCAAGGAGCCAGTGAGGGGAGACAGAAAACAAGGGAAAAACAAGTACTTGTGTTTTAATCTTGAGCCTTGGTAATAAACACACAGTAGAGAATTAGAAAATCTTGTTTCTAGGGGACTCCTGGGTGGCTCTGTCAGTTAAGGTCATGATCTCAGTCCATGAGTTCAAGCCCTGCCTCGGGCTCTGTGCTGACATCTCGGAGCCTGGAGCCTGCTTCAGATTCTGTGTCTCCCTCTCTCTCTCTCTGCTTCTCCCCTGTTCATGCTCTGTCTCTCTCTGTCGCTCAAAAATAATAAATCAATGTTAAAAAGTTAAAAAAGAAAGCAACTCTTGTTTCTAGGCATCACATTCTCTGGTTCTTCTATGTTACTAAGCTTTTGAAGAATGCGTAAGTTGGTTTCCAGAATGTTCAAGTTTTCATTGAACAGAACGATTTATTCCCTGCTCTGTGCCAGATACCAGAAGAACAATGGAGGAGAAAGCATGGGTTCTGCTCTTGAGAGCCTCACACACTTGCAGAGCAATAGACACATGAACGATTCATTGAAGGTGTGTGTTGAGCCCCTAGAAAAATGCAGGGCATGCACACACACACACACACACACACAGAGGATAGCTAGAATTTTAAAAATTTGCATTTAGAAAGCAGTACAGAAAATGGAGTTAATTATACTCCTCGGTTCTACCTACAGCATCTAGCATCATCAGTCTTCCGGGTTTTTTCTCCCATTCAGTTCCCAGCCCTATACATCTCCCTCCTTGTGGACACCCACTTCAGTGGGCTTGATAAGTACTCCTGCATGTGTGGGTACCCTTGTAGCGATATACAGAAGCATATCACGCCACAGGTCTTTTTTTTTTAAATGTTTTATTTATTTCTAGGAGAGAGAGAGAGAGACAGCGTGAGCAGGGAGAGAGAGGGAGTCACAGACTGAAACAGGCTCTAGGCTCTGAGCAGGCAGTCAGCACAGAGCCCGACACCGGGCTCGAACCCACGAACTGCGAGATCATGACCTAAGCGAAAGTCGGACTCTTAACCAACTAAGCCACCCAGGCGCCCCATCACGCCACACGTCTTAGTCTGCTTCCTTAGCTAACACTCAGATTTTAAGATCTGTCTATGGCACATGTGCATATCGAGTTCGCAGCGCCCACCTTCAGGAAAGTATTCCATAGGTTGTATCTATTCTAGAGCACGTGCTCCGTTCCTCTGCTGATAAAAGCCTGGTTGTCTCCAACTTTTCCACTACCACACGAGGGCTGTGCTGCACTCATGGACCTGTCGGTTCACGGGTTGTGAGCAAGTTCCTTTGGCATATTTACTCACGCAGAAACAGGCTCGATGGGTCGTGGGGTATATGCAGCGTCCCTGAGTACCGGCCTACTGCTTTCCAGAGAACCACACTTGGTATTGTCCTACTCTCTACCCTAGTATTTGCCAACCTAGTAGCTATAAAGTTGTTATTTCATTTTATTTTGGATTTCTTGGTTACCTAATGAAGTTGAGCGATGTCAGCCATTCAGATATTCCCTACCTTTGTGCATTTTCCTGTTGGATTTACTTTACAATCTAGATATTACCTGTGCCACTTTTTATTTATTTATTTAGAGCATGCATGAGTAGGGGAGGGGCAGAGAGAGAGGGAGATAGAGAATCTCCATGCCCTGAGCAGAGCCTGGCACAGGGCTTGATCTTACAACCATGATATCAGGACCTGAGCCAAAACCAAGAGTTGGATGCTTAACCAACTGAGCCACCCAGGAGTCCCTTTGTGTCATTTTTTAATGTAAAAATTAAATTAAATTAAATTTTTGATGTAAAAAGTCTCCCTATCTGTGACCCAATTGTCAACTTTATCTATCGTATTTATTTAAAATAAATTCTTTTTTAAAAGTTTTTATTTAAATTCTAGTTAGTTAACATGCAGTGTAACATTAGTTACAGGTGTACAACGTAGGGATTCAACACTTCCGCCCAGCACCTTGTGCTCATCGCAAGTGCTTCCTTAACCCCCATTGCCTGTTTAAAATAAACTCTTAATCTAAATGTAACATAATACTGTTACATTTACCCTGTGGTTGGCGTGGTCTTGCTTAAGAAATCTTTCAACCCCATCCTCGTCACAAAGATACTCTCCTACATTTTCATCTTTTAACTTGATAGTTTTATCTTTCCATGGGAACTCAATCCATCTATAGTTCACTGGTAGTTGGTGTGGTGCCAGATTTTCATCTTTCAAGTTTTCCTATACACAAAGGTTTATGTCCAAGTTCTCTGTTCTGTCCCATTGGGTTAGTGTATTCATCTGCAATTACCGTACTGCTTTTGTTACATATAGTATATGTTGATATCTGGGAAGGTGATATCTGTTGGCTCTTCTTTATTTCAAGATGAATCTAGATATTCATGGACATGCATCCTTTCTTAGACATTTTATTTATTGTTATTATTTTTTAAAGTTTATTTCTTTATTTTGAGAGAGAGAAAAAACATGAGTCAAGGAGGCAGAGAAAGAGGGAAGAGAGAGGATCCCAAGGAGGCTCCGCACTGTGAGCACAGAGCCTGATGTGGGGCTCGAACTCATGAATCGTGAGATCATGACCTGAGCCGAAGTCAGATGCTTAAATGACTGACCCACCCAAGTGTCCCTTTTTCTTAGACATTTTAGAAGATGGCAGAGAGCCCCAAAAATCTCGCTGGAATATTTCTTGGAATGCATTGGATACATGTTCATGAATTGAAAGAATTAATATTCTTCTTTTCATTATTAAAATGTTTTAAAATTTCGTTTGTTTTTGAGTGAGGGAGAGAGAGCATGAGTAGGGGAGGGACAGAGAGAGAGGGAAACAGAGGATCCAAAGCAGGCTCCACACTGACAGCAAGCAGCCAATGCAGGGCTTGAACTCACAAACTGTAAGATCATGACCTGAGCCAAAGTCAGACCCTCAACCAACTGAGCCACCCAGGTGTCCCAAACGAATTAATATTCTTAAATTGTCCATGCTACTCAAAGCAATTTACAGACTCAATGCAATCCCTATCAAAATACTGATGGTATTTTTCACAGAACTAGAACAAATAATCCTAAAATCTGTATGGAACCACAAAAGACCTCGAACAGCCAAAGCTATCTTGAGAAAGAAGAACAAAACTAGTAGCATCACAATCCTAGATTTAAAGATATACTGTAGTAGTCAAGAAAGTAGGGCACTGACACAAAAATAGCCACACAGATCAATGTAAGATTAGGTAGCCGAGACGTAAACCCATGATTACATGGTGGGTTTAATCTACAACAAAGGAAGCAAGAACATACTATGGGGAGGAGACAGTTTCTTCAATAAATGGTGCTGAGAAAACTAGAACATTTTCTTACATTGTGAGCACACAAAAACACCTCTCAAATTAGATTAAAGACTCAGGTGAGACCCGAAACTAAAACTCTTAGAAGAAACCATAGGTAGTAATCTCTTGGACATCAGCCCTAGCAACATGTTTCTAAGTACGTCTCCTGAGGCAAGAGAAACAAAAGCAAAAATAAATTATTGGGATTTCATCAAAATAAGAAGCTTTTACAGAGCGAGAGAAACCATCAATGACACAAAAAGGCTACCTACTGAATGCGAGAAGATACTGCAAATGATATACCCAAATCTGGGTTAATGTCCAAAATATATAAGGAACTTATACAACTCAACCGCCCCCACCCCCCCCCACACAAATAATCCAATTTAAAAATGTACGTTTAAAAATGGACAGATGGGGGCGCCTGGCTGGCTCAGTCAGTTAAGTGTCCCACACTTGATTTCAGCTCATGTCATGATCTCACAGTGGTGAGAGGGAGCCCTGCATTGGACTCTGCACTGAGCATGGAACCTGCTTGGGCATCTCTCTCTCCCCCTCTCTCTGTCCCTTCTCAAATTGTGTGTGTGCAGGCTTGCACTCATGTACTCTCTCTCTCTCTCTCTCTCAAAATAAATAAATAAATAAATATTTTTATTAAAAAATTTTTTTTATAGTTTTTATTTATTTTTGAGACAGAGAGAGACAGAGCATGAGCAGGGAAGGGGCAGAGAGACAGGGAGACACAGGATCTGAAACAGGTTCCAGGCTCTGAGCTGCCAGCACAGAACCCGATATGGGGCTCGAATCCACAAACTGCGAGATCATGACCTGAGCCGAAGTCAGACGCTTAACCAACTGAGCCACCCACGCACCCCAAATAAGTAAACATTTTTAAAAAGTGGACAGAGGACCTGAACAGACATGTCTCCAAAGAAGACATACAGATGACCAACAGGCATGTGACAAGATGCTCAACATCACTAATCATCAGGGAAATGCAAATCAAAACCACAGTGAGGTATTACCTCACACCAATTGGAATGGCTAGAATCAAAAAGATAAGAAATAGCAAGTGTTGGTGAAGATGTAGAGAAAAAGGAACCTTCGTGCAGTGCAAATTGGTGCAGTCACTATGGTAAACAGTATGGAGTTCCCTCAAAAAAATTAAAAATAGAAATACCATATGATCTAGTAATTCCACTACCGAAAGAAAACAAAAATACTAATTCAAAAAGAGAATGCACCATTCTTCCGTTTACTGCAGCATTATTTACAATAGCCACGATAAAGAAGCAACCTAAGTGACCACCAATAGATAAATGACTAAAGAAGATGTAAAATATATATACAATGACATATTACTTAGCCATAAAAAAAGACTGATCTTGCCATTTTCAACAACATGGATAAACCTAGAGAGTATTATGTTAAGTGAAATAACTCAGATGGAGAAAGACAAATACCAGTTGATTTTATTTATACGTGAAATCTAAAAACCAAAAACCCCAACAAATGCAGAAACAAACCCATAAATACAGAGAACAAACTGGAGAGATGGGTAAAATGGGTGAAGGGGAATGGGAGGTATGGGGAAATTATGGGCAAGAATGGTACAGCACAGGGAACATATACAGTTGATGATACTATGATAGCATTGTATAGTGACAGATGGTGGCTACACTTGTGGTGAGCATAACATAACGTATAGAGTTGTGGAGTCACTGCTGTACACCTGAAACTAATGTATCATGTGTCAACCACACTTCAATTTAAGAAAAGAAAAGAAAAAGATAGTTCTTCCTTTGTACAAGATGCCTTCTGTGGGCCTTGGATATAGAGACTCTTAGTTGTTCACCCTAACCTGGCCTCCCCATCTTCCATGCTATCCCAGCGCATTTTTCCTAGAAAATGACACCCGAGCTATAGAGGGGAGACAAGCAACTAGGGAAGCAAAAGTCAAGGAAGTGAGGTAGGAGAAGGGGAAACCATCGAGGAATGTGCTCTCAGGTTGCCACAGCTTCACCACAGTGGCTACTCAGAGTTTGCAGCTTGCTTCCAGAGAGATTTGAAATGACCAAGGCACAGAGCAGTCTGATAGGGCCGAAAAGGGAGCACAGTTTCTGCCAGTATCCCACCATGTCCTATCTCCCAGTGCTTGGAGGTCAGCCCAGGATGCCTACCCACTTCATGTTTGGATTCATTACTCAGCCCTCTCAGTGGCTCCTTGGAGACTGGCCAACTTGGCCAATGTACATGTAGGGACTCCTCAGATCATGGAAGCAGCACTACCAAGCATGACTTCAAAAGATGCCAGGTCATGACTCACCGTGACTCACTCAGGTCCTCTCTTTTCCCCCCTAGGTCCTTAAGGTCCCAGGAATGACACGTGCTGTCATCAAGGGCACGCTTGCAAATGACTAAGATAGGCATAGCCAAGCAGCTCTGGAATGGTGCGTAATGGTTGTGTACACATGGCAACTGAGTTATAGCTTGGCACACTTCCTAGACTTGCTTGCAGTTTGATGAGGCCATGTGGTCTGAACTATCATCACTGGAATGTGAAGTATGAGTCATTCTGGGTCTGGTACTTAAGGCGATGCTCATGCCTCTGTCATAATGTCTTTTCTCCTAACAGCTGGAACCTGGTCATGGCAGCCACCTCACTTCCATAGAGGACCATGACATCCCCATGGGATGGTAGAACTATAACTTGGAAGAAACTTGAACCTTAGATGATGACATGGAGCGGCCATCCCCCTGACCTAGACTGTCCACAGTGAGATGGTTAAGTAAAAAAGAAAGACACTGTTGTTTGTTTGTTTGTTTCTTAATATTCATTTATTTTTGAGAGATAGAGTACAAGCAGGGGAGAGGCAGGGGTGTGTGACAGAGAATCTGAAGTGGGCTCTGTGCTGTCAGTTCTAACCCATGAACCGTGAGAGGATGACCTGAACCAAAGTTGGACATTTAACTGACCGAGCCACCCAAGTGCCTTGAGAGACGTTGTGGTTTTTTTAAAAAATATAATTTATTATCAAATTGGTTTCCATACAACACCCAGTGCTCATCCCAACAAGCACTCTCCACCATGCCCTCTTCCCCACCCCACCATGGATTACGCTGCAAGAAGAACCCGCCAAATCGTAATGGCTTAAACCAGCAGGGGTTTAGTTCCTACGCATGCTACCTGTCTAGCACAAGTCAGCAGGGATGTGACTCTACTCATCATAGTCATTCAGAGACCCAGGCTGATGGGGCAAGTGCCATCTCATGCACTGCTATTTGCCACGACAGAGGAAAAGAAGCCCCAAGGGGTCTAAGATCAGCCGTTAAGTGTACCAGTCTAGAAATCGTGAATCGTTGGTCAGAATTTAAAAGGCCCCACGTGGGCTCAATCAAGCTAATAAATGCAATACCACTTCACTCCCAGAAAGTTGGGGGAGGACTGGAAATATTATAACGACCACAATTCTATCTACCCAGACCTAGAAATATCCTTTCTTCTGGTCTCCTGATGCAAGTTTGGAATCAAGTTTATACTAGACTGAGAGGATGAGTCAAGCAGGTTTTCTTGTTTTTCCGTCCTTTGGAACAATTTGTATAAAATGAGAATCACATGCTCCTTGAGGGATTGAAGGCAGACATTCATAAAACCATCTGGGCCTGTGATTTTTAATGTGCATGCGAGGAGGCCTTCAAGATACTTTTTCTCAAGGCATTCATACGTCTGTTCAGGGTTCCTATTTCTCCAGTTAACTTTTGCTTTTTATATTTTCATGTATAAAGTATTTTTATATCCCCCTATTGTGTGTTTAAATCTGTTTTATTTGATTTCCTGCTTTTCACTTTGCAGTTTGAGTATTTACAGGTTTTCTCCCTTTCTCAGTCTTTCTAGAGGTTTGTCCATCTAATTATTTATATTGGTGAAACACTGGCGATGTTAAAATACTCTTCTTCTGATTTTGTGATTGTTCACTATTTCACTGATGTTTATCTTTATTTATCACTTCATTTTGTTTCACTTTTTCATGTTTATTTTGTTCTTTAATTTGATTCCCGAATTGAGGGGTAGGCCATTTGGTCCTAGTCTTTATTGTTTTATGATAGACATATTTAACGCTATAAAGTCAAAGATACACATTTCGTCATATAGTACCTGAATCCGTGTGGAAATAAATATTCTCCTTAGGCCTGATGAAGTCTTTTGTATGTCTGTATCCTTGGCCTCCGGTACTCCATTTCTTGGGCTCTGTCCTACAAATATGATTGTACAGTGGGTAAAGCCACATGTGCAGGCTATCTCTTATAACTTCTATTCATCATAGTGGAAACACCCTAAATGTCCTCCAATCCGGGAACTGTATTCATTTCCCGTGGCTGTTGTAACAAATGACCACAGACCTGGTGGCTTAAAAGAACGCAAGCTTCTTCTTTCACAGACCTTGAAGCCAGAATATCACTGCTCTGAAATCAACTGTCAGCAGGGCTGTCCTTCCTGTGGAGGCCCCGGAAGGGAGCCCAGGCCATGCGTCTTCCATGGTCTTTGCTGGTCTGTGGCTGCAATGTTCCAATCCCTGCCTCAGTTCTCACATCACCTCCTCCCCTGTCGGTGTCAGATCTCTGTCTGCCTTTCTCTTCTACGGACACTTGTGATTCATTCAGGGCCCACCTAGATCATCCAGGGTGATACCCCCGTCTCAAGATCCTCCACTCAATCGCATCTGCAAAGACTTTTTTTTCAAATAAGGTAACATTTACTGGCTCCAGGGATCAGGATATGGACATTTGGAGGGCCAGTATTCAGTCTGCTGAAGGAATAATAAAATAAATCACAGGATAGACCTATCCGTACAATGAACTATTTTGCCATCATTAAGAATGAGATGGAACGATACATATTAATATGAAAACATGTCAAAGGCATACTGTTAAGAGATTAAAAAGTGTATTGCCGAACAAGAAGTATGGTATTATCCTACACTATAATTTACATATATTATACCTGGGCATAAAATATATTTCTGAATACCTACTCAAAAGCAGCAATAATTACCTCTGAAGAGTGCAGCTGGGGATGGGTGAGGAAGATGAGAGAATTTACTCTTATACTTTCCTATATTGTTTAGATTTTTAAAAAAAATCACAGACAGGTTATTGTTATAATGTTGACAGCGCAGGTCCGCTAGCCCATGCGCCCCACGTGCCCTGGCCCTGACCTGTAGGCGTCTTTGCTCCCCAGCCGTCCTGTCTTAGAGCAAAAGCAGGGTCCTGCCCCCATGCCCTGGGAATGTCTCTAGTGCCTTCTTTGGCTACCTGTTGCTGAACCTCCAGTGATAAGTCATAATGGGAACAGAGAGCTGTGATGAATCAGCTTTCAGAGTGAGCAAACACACATCTATTCAGTTAATCAGCACACAAAGCTTCAAGTCCACATCCACCTCAGGCTTTGTTTTTTAATGGCTGGAGAAATGGAAGCAGGTGATTTAGCCTCTCAGAGTTTCTTACTTATAAAATGAGGAAATGTTATGGTCTCCCTCATAGGGCTACAGTGAAGACTAAATGAGACCATGTATTGTTTAAATTAAGTTCTTTTTTTTAATATTTATTTTTTTATTTTTGAGAGAGAGAGAGAAAGAGAGAGCACATGCACACATGAGAGGGGGAGCGGCAGAGAGAGGGAGACAGGCTCAGAAGCCAGATCCATACTGACAGCAAAGAGCCCTAGCTGGGGCTTAAACTCATGAACTGTGATCTCGTGAACTGAGCTGAAGTCAGATGCTTAACCGACTGAGCCACCCAGGCACCCTAAGACAATACATTTCTACCTAAAGTGCTTAGTATGAGCCGAGTTGCAATCTGCCCAGGTATAAATGAATGCACTAGTGAAATCAATGCAGGGATGATAGTATATGTAAAACCAGATTTCAAATAGCCAAGTGCATTGCAATTAAATGAGCCGTGCACCACACGAGACGTTCTAGGTTCCAGTAGAGGTGCCCTTAAGCCCCAGCTGTGTGACTGCCACATGAGTCCCTTCCAGATTCTGGCTCCAAGCTTCATCAGCTGAAAAATAAAGGCACTGAACTAGGACCTCTAAGGTCCCTTCTGGCTCTCACATTTTATAATTCTGGGGACCTGGACACAATATTCATGATGATGCTTGTCAATCAACATGTTCCTGCAAGTATTTATAGAAAACACTCTATTACCTTGAGGATAAACAATTGAATGGATTTTTTTATAGACTGAATTGTGTCTGTTTCCCCAAAATTCATCTGTTAAAATCCTAACCCCCAGTGTGATTGTATTTGGAGACAGGGCCTTTTAAAAAGTAATTAAAGTTAAATAAGGCCAGGATACCTGGCTGGTTCAGTTGGTTGAGCATCTGATTCTTGTTTTCAGCTCAGGTCATGATCTCATGGTTCATTGGGCTCTGCACTGTCAATGTGGAAGCCTGCTTGGGATTCTCTCTGCCCTCTTTCTCTGCCCCTTCCTCACTTGTGCTCTCTCTCTCTCTCTCTCTCTCTCTCTCTCTCTGAAAATAAATAAATAAATAAACTTAGGGAAAAAAGTTAAATATGGCCATAAGGGTGGTCTCCTAATCCAGTAGGGTTGCTGTCCATGTAAGAAAAGGAAGAGAGATGATATTAGTAAGATGACAAAATAGGATGTCTCAGCCCTCATTCTCCCACAGAAATACATTTCACAATGAAAAACTACCAATAAACTAGTTATAGAAAGATTCTATCTCAACATAACAGAGGCCATATATAAAAAGCATACAACTAACATTATACTCAACAGTGAAAAACTGAAAGTTTTTTCTCTAAGATCAGGAACAAGACAAACATGGCTGCTCTCATCACTTTTATTCAGTAGTACTAGAAGTTCTAGTCAGAGCAATTAGGCAAGAAAAAGAAATAAAAGTCATCCAAATCAGAAAGGAAGAAATAAGGGGCTCCTGGGTGGCTTAGTCGGTTGAGCATCCAACTTTGGCTTAGGTCATGATTTCACACTTCGTGAGTTCGAGTCCCTCTTCAGGCTTTGTACCGACAGGGCAGATCCTGCTTTGGACTCTGTCTCCCTCTGTCTCCCCTCTGCCTGCCTCTCCCCCACTCACATGCACACACACACACTCTCTCTCAAAAATAAAAATATTTTTAAAAATTTTTAAAAAAGAAAGGAAGAAGTAAAATTATCTCTTCACAAATGACATAATTTCATATGCAGAGAACCCTACAGATGACAGACACATGCATGAAAGCTGTTAAAACTTAACAACAAATTCAATAAAGTGACAGGATAGAAAATCAACACACAAAATTCACTTGCATGTTTTCACACTAACAATGAACTATCCAAAAAAGAAGTTAAGAGGGGCACCTGGGTGTCTCAGTTAGTTAAGCGTCTGACTTCGGTTCAGGTCATGATCTTACGGTTTGCGGGTTCGAGCCCCGTGTCGGGCTCACTGCTGACAGCTCAGAACCTGGAGCCTGCTTCAGATCTTATGTCTCCCTCTCTCTATGCCCCTCCCTTGCTCGCTCTCTGTCTCTGTCTCTCAAAATAAAATAAAAACATTAAAAAACAAAAACAAAAAAAGAGTTAAGAAAACAATTTTACTTAAGATACTTGGAAATAGGAGTGGCTGGGTCATTCAGTAGGTTGAATGCCCAACTTTAACTCAGGTCATGACCTCACGGTTTGTGGGTTTGAGTCTTGTGTTGGGCTTGCTGCTATCAGCACAGAGCCAGCTTTGGATCCTCTGTCTCCCTCTCTCTCTACTCCTCTCCTACTTGCACTCTCTCTCTCTCTCTCTCAAAAATAAATAAACATTAAAAATAAATACTTGGAAATAAATTGACCCAAGGAAATGAAAAACTGATAATGCTGAGAATCATGAAACATTGATAAAAGAAATGAAAGAAGACACAAATAAATGGAAAGGCATCCTAGGCTCATGGCTTGGGAAACTCAGTGTTATTAAACTGTCAGTACTATCTAAAATGATCTATAGAATTCAGTGCTGTTATCAACAAAATTCCAATGACATTTTTTACAGAAATAGATAAAATAATCCCATAATTCATATGGAAACACAAAAGATCCCAAATAGCCAAAACAATCATGACAAAGAACAAGGTTGGAGGCATCACACTTTCTGATTTCAAAATGTATTACAAAGCTACAGAAGTTAAAACGGTATGGTACTGGTAGGGCACCTGGGTGGCTCAGTCGGTTAAGTATCCAACTTCGGCTCAGGTCATGATCTCACAGTTCATGAGTTGAAGCCCCGTGTCAGGCTCTGTGCTGATAGCTCAGAGTCCAGAGCCTGCCTCGGATTCTGTGTCTCCCTCTCTCTGCTCCTCTCCTGCTCACACTCTGTCTCTGTCTATCTCAAAGATAAATAAACATTAAAAAATAACAATGGTATGGTACTGGCATAAACACAGACACACACACTAAAAGACTACACAATGGGAAAAAGCCTCTTCAACAAATGGTGCTGGCCAGCTACATGCAAAAGAATGAAACCAGACCACTTTTCCACACCATACACACACATACACAAACCCCAAAAAGGATTAAAGACCTAAATGTGAGGCCTAAAACCATAAAATTCCTAGAGGAAAACATAGGCAGTAATTTCTTTGACATCAGCCATAGAAATCTGTTTCTAGATATGTCTCTTCTGGCAAGGGAAACAAAAGCAACATTAGACTTTTGGGCCGACACCAAAATAAAAGCTTCTGCACAGCAAAGGAAACCATCCACAAAGCAAAAAGGCATCCTACTGAATGGGAAAAGGCATTTGCAAGTGACACATAAGATAAGGAGTTAATATCCAAACTGTGTAAAGAATTTATACAACTCAACACCAAAAAACCCCCAAATAAGTCAATTATAAAATGGGCAGATAATCTGAATACACATTTGTCTAAAGAAGACATCCAGACGGCCAACAGACAAATGAAAAGATGCTCAGAGTCACTCATCATCAGGGAAACGCAAATTAAAACCACAGTGAGATGTCACTTTACACCTGTCAGAATTGCTAAAACCAAAAGCACAAGAAACAACCACTTTAGGTAAGGATGTAGAGGAAAAGAAGCCTTCGTGCACTTTGGTGAGAATGCAAATTGGTCCAGGCCCTGTGGAAAAACCAATATGGAGACTCCTCAAAGACAATTACCCTATGGTCCAGTAACTCCACTACTGAGTATTTATCCAAGGAAACAAAAACGCCAGCGTGAAAAGATAATGCAGCCTTGTGTTTATGGCAGCATTATTTATAATAGCCAAGATATAGAAGCAACCCAAGTGTCCATCAATTATATATATATTCCAATATATATGAGGAATATATGTATAATGACATATTACTCAGCCATAGAAATGAATGGGATCTTGCCATTTGCAATAACATGGATGGTTCTAGTATAATGCTAAGTGAAGTAAGTCAGACAGGGAAAGACAAATACCATATGATTTCACTCATATGTGGGATTTTAAAAAATGAAAGAGACAAAAAACTAGATTTCTAAATACAGAGAACAAACTGGTGGTTGCCAAGGGGAAGTGGTAAATAAATAAATAAATAAATAGGATTAAGAGTATACTTAAAAAAAAAAAAAAGGACACATAGAACAATGGAAAAGAATAGAGATCCCAGAAATAAACTCACACATATACAGTGAACTAATCTTTAGCAAAGGTGCCAAGGACACGCAATGGAGAAAGAATGGCCTCTTCAACAACTGGTGTTGAGAAAACTGGGTATCCACAGGCGAAAGTATGAAATCAGACCCTTATTTAATATCATACACAAATATCAACTTAAATGGATTAAAGACTTAAACCTAAGACCCAAAACTGTAAAACTCCTAAAGGAAAACAGGGGGAGACCTTCTTGACATTGGTCTTGGCAATTATTTCTTGGATATGACACCAAGAACCCAGGCCACAAAAGCAAAAATAGGCAAGTGGAGCTATGTCAAACTACAAAGCTTCTGTATGACAAAGGAAACAAAGAATGAAGGGGAACCTCTGGAATTGTTAAAAGTATTTGCAAACCATATACCTTTATGAGGTTAGTACAAAACATATAAGGAACTCCTAAAACTCAGTATCAAAAACACAAATAACCAATTACAAAATGGGCAAAGCACTTGAACAGTCATTGCTGCAAAGAAGACATACAAATGGCCAACAGGCATATGAAAAGGTGCTCACGATGGTAAGCAAGAGGGAAATGCAAATCAAAACCACAATGATATTACCTCACACCTGTTAGAATAGCTATTATCAAAAAGACAAACAAGACCAAGTATTGGCCAGGATATAAAGAAAAGAGAAGCCTTGTGTGTTGTTGGTGGGAATGTAAATTCACACAGCCATTATGGAAAATAGTAAGGAAATTCCTCAAAAAAATTAAAAACAGGACAACCAGGAATGATCCAGGAATCCTCCTACTGGGTATATATCCAGAATATTGAAATCAGGATCTCAAAGAAATATCTGCACTTCCATGGGCATTACATTATTATTCACAATAGCCAAGATATGGAAACAACCTAAATGTTTATTGACACATGAATGGAGAAAGAAAATGTGGTATATACATAGAATGAAATATTATTCAGCCTTAAAAAAAAGTAGGAAATCCTGCCTACGCAACAATATGGATGGAAGACCTGATGGACATTATGTTACGTGAAATGAGCCAGTCACAGAAGGACAAATATTGCATGACTCCACTTACATGAGGTGTATAATAGACTCACAGAAGCAGAAAGGAAAACGATGCTTTCCAGGGGCTCAGGGAGGGAGGAAATGGAATGTTGTTGTTCGATGGGTATAAATTTCAATTCCACGAGGTAAATTCTAGAGAGCTACGTACAACGTCGTGCCTGTAGTTGATGATGTTTTGCACTTTGTTAAGAGGGTAGATCTCATGTTAAGTGTTTTTACCACAAAACACAAACAGGCAAAACATAAAAAAAGAGAGACACCAGGGGGTGCACAGAAGAAAGTCCATGTGAAGACAGGGAGAAGGGGGCCATCTACAAGCCAAGGAGAGAGGCCTCAGGAGAAACCAAACCCGCCAATGCTTTAATCTTGAACTTCCAGCCTCCAGAACTGTCAGGAAATAGATTTCTGTTGTTTAAGCGACCTCGTCTGTGATATTTTGTTATGGTAGTCTCAACAGATGAATGTGAGATTTAAAAGCCAATTATGGTAGGAGCTTCATTTGGGAATGTTCAAGAGATTTCATAGACTAGTTAACATTAAAAGGGCTCTTCCTGGCATCATAAAAGCCAAAGAAAGATGTTATCTATTATTGTTTTTGGTAATTAGGATAGATCGTCTAACTCTGGTGCAATTTTTGATAGTCTGGGACTTTAACTCTCCCAATTTTGAAAATGTTAAAATTAAATTTTGAGGCAGAATCAAAATAGTACAGTGAAATAGTATGGCTTGGATAACACTGGACCAGGATGAAGCTGTTTGCCAGCAGGATGACTCTTGGTCAGTTGCTTAATCTGTCTGTCTGCATCTGAGTATTTGATGCCTAACTCATTGGATTAGTAAGGGAGTTAAATTAAATGACAGATGATGGGGGGTACTCAGCTGGCTCAGTTGGAAGAGTGTGTGGTTCTTGGTCTTGGGGTGGTGAGTTCAACCATCACACTGGGTGCAGAGATTACTTAAATAAACTTTAAAAATTGGCAAACTGGGGGACCTGGGTGGCTCAGTTGGTTGTGTCTGACTTCAGCTCAGGTCATGGTCTCACAGTTTGTGAGTTCGAGCCCCATGTCGGGCTCTGTGCTGACAGCTCAGAGCCTGGAGCCTGCTCAGATTCTGTGTCTCCTTCTCCCTCACTCCTGCTCTGTATCTCTCTCTCTCTCTCTCTCTCAAAAATAAATAAACATTAAAAAAAGGGGGGGGGGCAGACAGTAGAGACCTGGCAATCACATGGTACATGCTTGGTAGCTATTATATTCATTTGACAATGAAAAGTCATTACTGCTGCTTTTCTTGAAAACCTCATTACTTTGGAAAGAAAAGAATATTTTTAATAAAATATTTTCTAGACTAAACTCTTTAGTTCAGTGTTTTGTCCATCAAGAGGTCTGAATTTCCATTGGAAGCCAGAAAAGATGCCAATAATAGCACCCATTTATTGAGCTCTGACTTATATGCCAAATGAGTTTTTATGTGCTGTTTCGTTTAAGCTTCTAGATATCCTAAGAAGCAAATATTGTTATTATTCCCATTTTAGAGATGAGGAGACTGATGGATGCTTCAATAACTTACCCAGGGTGATTTAGCAAGTGGCGGAGCCAGGATCCGGAGCTTGTCTGTTTGAGTCTGAGGTTCTGGCTCTTATGCCTTCCCTTACTACCTCTGTGCATTGCTCAGACTGCACATAGCACTGAAAAGTGCATAAAACTGGAGGTCAAGAGACCTTGATCTTAAACTTGGCTCTGCTAAAAACAAGCCATGTGACATCTGGTAAGTCATTTGGCTTCTGAGCCTCCATTTACCATTTGTTAAATGTGCTCTAATTCTCTTGGCCTTAACATACTATCATGGCAGGTGAATTTTGAACAATTCCATTCATTTTATCACTAAGCTTAAAGAAATAAGTGATTATTAACTCTTAAAACTATAGCTATTAAACAATTATGGCAAAGAAGTTTGATTCTGATACTTAAGTAATCTGTATACATACGGACTGAGGCACCAGTAGATGGGCGATGGGAATAAAAACCAGATTGAGTACCTCTGATCCCCAACAAGGATTCATTCTCACTCTGTTTCGGTTTACTTTTTGGGTGAGTGAAGATCATGCTAATACCTACCTTTGTCAGTTCATCTTAGGAACACTCCTTCAAGTATTAAAAAGAGAGAGAGAGAGAAGGACACTTGGCTGATGCAGTCAGAACATGTGACTCTTGATTCTGGGGTTGTGAGTTCGAGCCCTGTGTTGAGTGTAGAGATTACTAAAAAATAAATGAATAAAAACTTTAAAGAGAGAAAGAGAGAGTGAGCGAGAGGGGGGCGGATAGACAGGAAACAACATTGGGAAAAAGTTAATAAAAATGCAAGACACTGTCTTTGAAGAGATCTTTTTCATCCCTGGAACTAAACATCAGTGACAGAATTTGCTGTCTGGTCCACTGTGTTCACTAAACAAAAGAGAATTTAAAAAATGATGCCCTCCGTATGATCACATGGGAAATAACTGAGTATAAAACAAAAATCAAAAGAAAATGATGTTTCCTCTAGGATCACATTGTACATAAATAAATATAAAACAAAATCAAAGGAAACCACAATTTCAAAAAACTGAGGAGTGAAAAGTTGAGAACAAGATGAAGAAAGAAAATATTCAAATTGGTGGATGTGAGAGGGGGGAAAAAAAGTCCCACGGTGAGAAAAGTGAAAACTGAAAGGAAGAAGCAGCATGGGGGAGAAATGGGGGGGAGGGGAGGGAGAGGGAAAAGGTAATTTCCATCAAGAACAGACCCAAGCCAGTCTTGATTTTGGGGGTGTGCAAACATCACCACATTCCAATTTGAGAACATCACCGTCAAAATCCTATTTAACTGAATTCCAAAAACTGAGCCCTCCAAAACCCACCATAGTGTGAGAAACTGGGAAACATCCTTTAGCAAAGTCTAAAGGTTTTTTCCTATTCTGCCACTAGGGGGTAGTACATTCCATTCAATTCAACAGCACTTAGAGCTGATTATCAAGTGTAGGATGCCCTAGAGGCTACCCTGGGAATAAGGCACCATTCTTTGCTTTCAAGCATCCTTGATAACATGCGTACACAAATAATTATCACTCAAGAAGACATGAGTTGTGGAGTTGCATTTGAGCTGAATCTTTAAGACTGAGTGGGAATTCATAATAAACAGAGATGTGTGGTAGGAGGAAGGTCCTAAAGAAAGGAGTACATTTAGAAGGAAGGATTGGTGACAGAGGTCAACTAAGCTTCTATTAAAAGTTGGAACAGAAAGAATTTTCTCAACTCTCTCTTTCATACATTCAACATCCGGAGACCACTTCATGGAGATTAGTCCCCTAGGTAAATAACTGAACAGAAGTAAGTTATTAAAAAAAAAAAAAAAAGATTCAACACACCCTCTTGCACTGCTGGTGGGAATGTAAACTGGTGCAGTCCCTCTGGAAAACAGTGTGGAGGTTCCTCAAAAAGTTAACAATAGAACTCCCCTATGACCCAGCAATAGCACTGCCAGGAATTTACCCAAGGGATACAGGAGTGCTGATGCATAGGAGCACATGTACCCCAATGTTCATAGCAGCACTCTCAACAATAACCAAAACATGGAAAGAGCCTAAGTGGCCATCAACGGATGAATGGATCAAGAAGATGTGGTATATCTATACAATGGAATACTACATGGCAATGAGAAAGAATGAAATCTGGCCATGTGTAGCAACGTGGATGGAACTCGAGGGTGTTATGCTAAGTGAAATAAGTCAGTCAGAGAAAAACAGATATCATATGTTTCCACTCATATGTGGATCTTGAGAAACTTAACAGAGGACTATGGGGGAAAGGAAAGGGAAAAATAGTTACAGAGAGGGAGGGAGGCAAACCATAAGAGACTCTTAAATACTGAGAACAAACTGAAGGTGGATGGGGGGATGGGGAAGAGGGGAAAGTGGGTGATAGGCATGCAGAAGGGCACTTGTTGGGATGAGCACTGGGTGTTGTATGGAAGTCAATTTGACAATAAATTATATTTTAAAAAGATTCAACACAATTTTTTAAGAATGCAACAATGAAAGTTATTAACAAGTGGTGCTTTTCAATGGGAGGGCTGATTCCAATCTTTCATCGTGTTATCTCCGGCTCCATGATCAATACCTTGAACTGTAGTCTAATCCTTCAGCGAGCTGGTTTTCTTTTTCCTTTCTTTCCCTTTTTTAAAATAAAGTGATTTTCTTAAGGAAGGCTCCACACCCAGTTCAGAGCCCAAAACCACAGGGCTTGAACTCAAGACCCTGAGATTAAGATCTGAGTTGAGATCAAGAGTGGATGCCACTGAGCTACTGAAGCCCCCAGTTTCCTTTCTTATTCTTTTAAAAAAATTTTTAATGTTTATTTATTTTTTAGAGAGAGAGAGAGACAGAGCACAAGAGCAGGGCAGAGAGAGGGAGACACAGAATCTGAAGCAGGCTCCACTCTGTCAGCACACAGCCTGACGTGGGGCTCGAACCCACGTGTCTTAACCACCTGAGCCACCCCTGCGCTCCTCCTTCCTTAACCTTTATTTCTATTTGACTAGAAAATATAAGTCACAATTACAGATCTTTGGCCGGTGGCAGCAAGAGCCTCAGATTCTGACAGTTGGTTCTAGATATTTGGATCAAACATAGACCCCAAAGTCATGTAATGACTTCTCTTTAAATTCCACTCACTTTGCTTTGTAAAAGCAGAGTTAATGAGCCGGTCACAACTAAACACCAGAAATCTGGATGCCTATTTCACTTCTAGGGCACAAATGGCTCTCATAGTGAATTTTTATAGTTTTGGAAGCATTTGGATTTTATCTTATGTTCTTTTTGTTTTTTATAGCTTTATCGAGATATAATAATTTATATACCATGAAATTCACTCTTTGTAAGTATACAGTTCACTGGGTTTTAGTGAAGCTACAAAGTTGTACAATCATCACATTTGAATTTTAGAACACCCCCTTCCCCAGTTCCCATAAGCCCATTTGAGGACAATCCCCTTTCTCACATCCAGCCATAAGCAACCACTGATTTACTTTCTATCTCTCTAAATTTGCCTTTCTGGACACTTTATAGAAATGGAATCATACTGTCTGTAGGTTTTTGCATAGGCTTTTCCCACTTAGCATAACGTTTCCAAGATTCATCCATGTGGCATGCGCATCATACTTCTTTACTGCTGAATAGAATGCATTGTGTGGATATACTACATTCTGTTTATCAATTCACTATTGATGGACATTTGGATTGTTTCCCAAAGTTTTTTTTATTTATTTTTTTAATTTTTTTTGATGTTTGCTTAAATTGCTTTTATTACTATTTTATGAAAACATATTTTATACAGTTTTTTTTATTTTTTAAGATTTTACTTAAGGAATCTCTGAATCTCTGTACCTGATGTGGGGCTCAAACCCACAACCCCGAGATCAAGAGACACATGCTCTTCCCACTGAGCCAAATAATACTTTTATAATGCAGCCAAACGTAACTGCATACAAGTTTTTGTTACACAAGAGATGAAATACATTGGGCAATTAGGGAGATGGCTTTAGTCAGGCTATTGCCAAAGGGAGAACATTCATTAGTGAGAAACATCTCCAAGAAAAGGAAGAGGGTCTGGGATTTCATAGAGGCAGATAAACAAGGGAGTCATCTCCAGGTCTTGTGAGAGTCTTTGGGAGGGATGGATGGAACTAAGCAGAGGCAGGGAGCAGGGAATAAGCTTCTCTCAGAACACAAAAGGATAGAGGGATCTCTCAAAGTTACTGCTTTCCCGGAGCGCAGGACTCACATAAAGCTCAAGATATCTGTGAGGATGTATGAATTCACTTTTCCTGGGTAGATTCCTGGGAAGCAGAACTTCTAAGTTATTGTTAACATTTTTAGAAATTGCTTTCCAGAATAGCTGCACCATTTTAAATCCCCAGTAATAATGTAAGAGGGTTCCCAGGGCGCCTGGGTGGCCCAGGTGGTTGAGTGTCCGACTTCGGTAGGTCGTGATCTCAGGTCATGAGTTCGAGCCCTGCGTCAGGCTCTGTGCTGACAGCTCAGAGCCTGGAGCCTGCTTTGGATTCCGGGTCTCCTTCTCTCTCTCAAAAATAAGTAAACATGAAAAAAAATTTAAAAATACAGACGGTTCTAGTTCCTCTACATCCTCACTAGTGCTTGGTAATTTCTTTTATCGATGATGGTTAGTGGGTATGAAGCAGTATCTCACAGTGGTTTTGATTTGTATTTCCCTAATGATTAATGGTATTGAGCACCTCTACATAGAATTATTAGCCGTGTACATATTGGTGAAACATCTCATCAAATTGCCTATTTTTAAATTGGGTTTTGATTGAGTCTTTGCACTATTAACTTGTGAGAGTTTTAGTATATTCTGTATATAAAACCTTTACCAGATATATGATTTGCAGCTATTTTCACCCAGTCTTGTATATTTTATTTCTCTATTTTGTTCACAGTATATTGTGAAGGGCAAAAGAATTTAATTTTAATGAAGTTCAGTTTATCCATTTTTTTCTTTGACTATAGTGCTTTTGATATCTAAGAACTCTGTCTAACTCAAGGCTACAAAGCCTTTCTATTTTCTTCAAGAAATTCTATACTTGGGACTCTTAAATTTAAGTCTGTGACTAATTTCGAGTTAATTTTTGTGTGCGGTAAGTTTGCTGGCTTGTTAGGATTTGCATCGTTCTCTACAAAGACCACTTTTTCCTTACTAAACTGTCTTAGAATCTCTGTTTAAACTCGGTTGAACATAAATGTAAGGGTTTATCTCTGTGTTCTCAACCCTACATCTTTCCTGTACATGTCTGTCCTTATTCCGTGAGTCTGACCAGCACAGCACCCGATACAGCACTATCGCCATGACTGTAGCTTTAACAGCAAGTTTTGAAATTGAGCAAAATGCAACCTCCAATGTTGTTACTCTTTTTCAAAACTGTTTTGGCTCTGCAAAGTTAGTTGCATTTCCATGTAACTGTTGTGAGTGGCTCATCCATTTCTACAAAAGAAAAAAAATAGCCCCCTGGGATTTTGGTAAGAATTGTGTTGAACTGGGGGAACCTGGGTGGCTCAGTCAGTTAAATGTCCGACTTCGGCTCAGGTCATGATCTCATAGTCTGTGGGTTTGAGTCCCGCGTTGGGCTCTGTGCTGACAGCTCAGAGCCTGAAGCCTGCTTCAAATCCTGTTATCTCCCACTCCTTCTGCCTCTCTCCCTTTTCCTCTCTGTCTCTGTCTCTCAAATAAAAAAATAAAGACATAAAAAAAAAAGAATTGTGTTGAATTAAATCAATTTTGGGGAAATTGTCATCTTAACATGAACATATAATGTCTATTTATTCATATCGTCTTTAACTTCTTTCAGCAATATTTTGTTGTTTTCAGTGTATATATCTGGCATGCCCTTTAACACATTTATTTCTAAATATTTTGTTCCTTTTGATTTTATTACAAATTGAATTGTTTTCATTTCATCTGTATTTTTTTAAGTTTATTTATCTATTTTGAGAGAAATAGAGTGCAAGTGGAGTATGAGCAGAAAGATTGAGGAGCAGGAGAATCCCAAGCAGGCTCTGCATTGATAGTGCAGATGTGGGGCTCAAACTCACAAACTCTGAGATCATGACCTGAGCCAATATCAAGAGTCAGATGCCTTCACTGACTGAGCCACTCAGGCGCCCTTTAATTTCATCTTTAGATACTCTGTTGCCAGAATATGGAAACATAATTAACTTTGTATAGTATTGCTCTTGTGTCCTATGAAATTACTAAAGTAATTTATTAGTTCTTGACTTTTCTTTGTGGGTTACTTAGGGTTTTCTACATAAAGGATTATGTTATCTGTAGATAAAAAGTTTATTCCTTCCTTTCTAATATGAATGGCTCCCTTCCTTCCTTCCTTCCTTCCTTCCTAATTGTCCTGGTGAGGACCTCCAGTGTAATACTGAATAGAGGTGAAGAAGAGTAGATAGTCAGGCCTTGTGCACGATTTGAGGAAGAAAGCATTTAGTCCTACACCAATAAGTCTGATGTTAGCTCTAGGTCACTCCTAGGTGCCCTTTTCCAGATTGAGAAGTGCCCTTCTATCTGGTTTGTTGGAGGTTTCTATCATTACTTGGTACTGGATTTTTCTGCCTCTACGGAGATCATCATGCAGTTTTTTACTTTGACTAATTAATACAGTATATTAAATAAACTGATGTTGGATTAATTCACGGTTTCATTCTTGGAAATACGACATATACTGGCAATACACTTGGTTAGGGAGTATAATTTTTTTAAATTGATGATTTGATTTGATAGTGTTTTATGAAAGATTTTGGTATCGTGTTCATGAAGAATATTGATCTGTAATTTTATTTTCTTTTTTTTAATGTAATCTGCATTTTTTTGCCTTTATTTTTTTTCTAATAGTTTATTGTCAAATTAGTTTCCACATAACATTCAGTGCTCATCCCCACAAGAGTCCTCCTCCATGCCCATCCCTCCTCCCCCCAACATCCATCAGTCCTCAGTTTTTGTCAACATTCAAGAGTCTCTCATGGTTTGCCTTTCTCCCTTTCCCCCACCATGTCCCCCCTTCTTCTCCCCCATGGTCCTCCGTTAAGTTCCTCCTAATCCTCCTATACGTGCAAACATATGGTATTTGTCCTTCTCTGCCTGACTTATTTCGCTCAACATAACACCCTCAAGGTCCATCCATGTTGCTACACATGGCCAGATTTCATTGTTTCTCATTGCCATGTAGTATTCCATGGTATAGATAAACCACATCTTCTTGATCCATTCATCTGTTGATGGACACTTAGGCTCTTTACATGTTTTAGCTATTGTTGAGAGTGCTGCTATGAACATTGGGGTACATGTGCTTCTTCTATGCATCAGTGTAATTTTATTTTCCTGTGATGTCTTTGTCAGGCAAGGATACCCTCAGATGTGAGTGTCCTTTGTTAATGTGACCTAACCTACTCTAGCCTGACTGACACAGTCACAGAAAAGGATGGTACTTCTCTTTATTTATAGCTGTCAGCAGCGGGTGTGATGCCAGGCTCAAATCCATGTACCATGAGGTCATAACTTGAGCTGAAGTTGGGCACTTAACCAACTGCGCCACCCAGGCACCACCCCCAAAAAATTTTTTAAAAGGGTCTTTTAAATTTTAGGGTGCCTGGGTGGCTCAGTCAGTTGAATTCTTGGTTTCAGTTTGGGTAGTGATCTCACAGTTATGAGATTGAATCTTGTGTTGGACTCTGCCGCCCTGAACATGAAGCCTGCTTGGGATTCTCTCTCTTCCTCTCTCTGTCCCTTCTCTACTCATGAGCATGCACGTGCTCTCTCTCAAAATAAATAAATATTGTTTTTAAAAAAATTTTTTTAAAGTTTTATTTATTTAAGTCATCTCTACACCCAACATGGGACTTGAATTCATGACCCCAAGGCCATGAGTCACATGCTCTTCCAATTGAGCCACACAGGTGCCCCCAAAGACCTTAATATTCTTTAAGAAATTCCGTCTCAGTTTAATATGGCTTCAGGTCTGTTAATTTCAACCTAGAACCCAGATGGATGTGATTTCAGGGATGGCGGGCATAGGGGCAGTCAGAGGAATTCCCGGATATGGCTCTAGCAGAGCCCTGAGTGAATATTACACCTGCTGCATAGGTATCCTGCTGCCCATGCCACTGGTCATGGGAGAAAGACACCTTCTACCAGTTCATATCTGCGTTCCATTTTGCCTAGTGAAGAAAGACGGTTCCTGGGAACTGACCAGCCATACGAATGCTCCCTTCATCTCAGAATACGGGGCCCACAGCTGCGTGTTGCAGATGGTGAACTGCTTCCACTATTTTTAGCAGAGACCTCTCTTAAGTTGGGAAAATAGACACAAAACCAAAATTCCCCATGGAGCCTGCTTCACTTCTTCAGTAACACCCTTTGGTTCTGGGCCAGAGATGGCTGCATGAGTATCCGCACAGATTTGTATCAGCCCCTCAGAAAGGCCATTGTTGTGCTCAGAGAGAACACGACTTTGGAGCATTGGGAGTCCAGCTTCATAGAGGAGAGCCACAGCCAGCTGAGGAGTCATTTATTGATAAAAAGGGATATGTGAAATAATTGTGTCTGAAATGATAGCATGTGGATTGGAAGATACAGACCAAACAGTGCCGACTCAAGTGAGGGCACAGGTGGGGAGAGGATGGGATTGTCTGCAAGGTTGTGTATTTGTTAATGGAAAGACGAAGCAGTGACCCAAGCTGAGGGAACAGTGTTCCAAAGGTCCTGAGTCAAATCATTGGAATGTGACTGACGCACTGAGCTCCAGAAGGAAAGAGTCTGTGAAGGGCCAGTAGGAGCCTGGGAAGCTGGAAGACAAGGAGGGCTTTTCCCCACAGAGCCTCTACAGGGAGTGGGGCCAGGCTCCAGCTTGGCCTCAGCCTTCTTGCTTCTACGACTGTGAGACAACACAGTTCTGTTGTTATAAGCCATCCACTATATGGTCATCTGTTACGGCGGCCTTGGAAAATGAATACAAGGAATGCCTATTATTCTCTTTTTAGAGATCACTCACAGGGGCGCCTGGGTGGCTCAGTTGGTTAAGTGTTTGACTTGGGCTCAGGTCATCATCTCGAGGTCTGCGAGTTCAAGTCCTGCATCAAACTCTGTGCTGACATCTCAGAGCCTGGAGCCTGCTTCAGATTCTGGGTCTTCCCTTCAATCTGCTCCTCCCCAGCTTGCATTCTGTCTCTCTCTCAAAAATAAATAAACATTAAAAATAATAATAAAGATCACTCACATAATTATCAAGTGGAGGCTCTGGCTTTCATAACTACTAGAGTCACTGTGGAATTCCATGTTTATTTTCTACTTGTAAAAAAATGACACTGATTGTGTGCAAAATGAGGTAAATAGTTTCTATTTTGTTTGTTTATGTCTTTGTTTGGTGAACTTATTTATCAATATCAAAGCAAAAATAAACATTAGCTTGACCTAATTAAAAAAAAAACAACTAGAAGCAAACAAGACAAATTCTGGCAGTTATTAT
Organism: Hyaena hyaena; assembly: GCF_003009895.1. Classification (NCBI taxonomy): domain Eukaryota; kingdom Metazoa; phylum Chordata; class Mammalia; order Carnivora; family Hyaenidae; genus Hyaena; species Hyaena hyaena. The sequence continues at coordinate 835,550 of NW_024080980.1, forward strand.
TTAGTTTGTCCCTTTTTGTTTTTTTTTTAAAGTAAAAATTCAGCTTATTCATCTGTTTATGACACAGTACACAAGAAGCAAAGTGTTTCACATCATAGACTTTACTTCCAACTCCTTGGAATGTTCGTTTCTTTGGCTAAAGAGATTAGACATGAGAGGCGGGCAACGCTTAGGCAACTGAGATAAAGATGGGGAGGGGCAATGCTAACGTCATCCTCGCAGGGATGGCCATAAGGGGACTGTTAGTCACAAGCTATTTTCTAGAACTGTTAGCTGGAAACAAAGGAACACTGCTCTGGATGCTCATGCTGTCGTGGGCTCAGTCACCCCACCACACAGGTACAGCAGCCCTTTCCAGCAGTCGCCTTTCGTGCCTTGCTGGCTGCAGTAGTACAGGGACTTGCTGTACTTCCTCTTAAATTCAGATCTAATTTTCAACATGTCCACTTCACCGTGAGAGACCATGATTCTAATCAGGACTTTATTGTGAGTCTCCGTGCCCTTCATGGAGTCATACAGTCAGTCAGCAAAATACAGGGGCTTGTTCTAGATGCCTTGGGCCAGGTTCAGGAAAGCATTTCCCAGGTCTCCTTGGACCTCCTTCTTGATGCTCTCCAGCATGTCATAAGGACTGTAGCTTTTGTACCCCTCAAACACTTTCTGGAGGTGACACATGCTCTGCTCGGTCACGATGCCGATCCACTTGGGCATATCAGTTCCTTCCCACTTCACTCCGGCATCATAGAGATCCTGGACATCTTGGTCGATCAATTCATAATCAATGACAGAGCCATCCTCTGCTCTTCTACTCTTTGCAAGGGCAGCCATCAGCTTGCAGAAGTCACCAGATGTGTCAGAAATGATGTCCTTCTCCAGATTGGTCTTGTACATTTCCTTGTAGACTCTTAATTTCCTGAAGCTCTTGGTTGGTCCTTGAGCAGATGATCTCAATGAGAGAGTTCTCATCAGTCCCTAGTCCCTTCATGTAGGCTTTCAGCTCAGAAGCATCATACTGAGCAGATGTTTTCAAGAGGCCCAAAATCATGGTCTCCAGGTGGCAGGACAAGGCTGACTTCAGTGCTGATGCAAGTTCCTTTTCGGTCCTGCTCTGGTAGGTGAAAGCAGTATCCTGTCTCTGTTCATTGGTGCAGTTGGTCAAAATGCTGACAACGGTAACCTCATCTACACCTTTGGTCTTGATGGCCATTTCAATGTTCAGAGCATCACGCTCAGCATCAAAATTGGTATATGCTTCGACTGACCCATATGCTCTTGGGGGTGCAGAATGATCACCCTCCAAGCTGAGCTTACAGAGAATTTCATGAACAGTAGACATTTTGAAAGAGCTGGGCCTCGTGCCGAGAGCAGCGAGTGTCCCCAGTTGTGCAGCCTGTTGTTGTTGTTGTTTTTTTTTTAAATTGGCTTAAGACGCCCAGTGTAAAGCCCAACATGGGGTTTGAACCCATGATCCTGAGATCAAGATCTGAACTGAGATCAAGAGTCAAACACTTAAACAAAGGAGCCACCCACATGTCCCCGGTAGTTATTAATTCTGTTTTTTTTTTTTAATGTTTATTTACTTTTGAGAGAGAGAGGGACAGAGTATGAGCAAGCAAGAGGCAGAGAGAGTCTGGAGACACAGAATCTGAAGCAGGCTCCACGCTCTGAGTTGTTAGCACAGAGCCCAACAGGGCTCGAGCCCACAAAACACAATATCATGACCTGAGCCGAGGTTGGACGCCTTATCAACTGAGCTACCCACACACCCTGGCAGTAGTTACTAATTCTTGATGTTGGAAATGGGAGTATTTCCTAAACTTGTCTATATATTTTTCAATATGTTTAGCTCATAAGAATTAAATTAATAAAAAAGTGAATGTATTCAGATTTTAAGAGGCAGTTCTATGAGAAATGGAGATCCTTCTTCAGATTTCACAGTTTAGATTTTCTCACAGCAACAGAAGACTTGAGCTTCTTCCTTCTTGTTCTTTCCTTGATGGAGCATTGGAGAGAATGGAATAACTTGCCCAATCCATTAGCCATCTTGGTCTTTGGTCTTCTGGAAATAACTAGCCACTGGGTTCTGGAAGTGGACTCAGCTTGGGAATAAGAAAAATATTGAGGATGTCTCTTGCTGTTCATGATGGATTTGCCACTTCATGGAGTCCTCTCTTTAGGTGGTATCTTTCAACCTATCTTTCAGCCCAAACTCTACTTGTGCTCAGGGATGAGGACATATATGCACATTCTCTTTTACACACTCATATATAAATATGGGAGCTCTTGATGTCAAATATATTTCTTTTTATATTTTTTAATGTTTTATTTATTTTTGAAAGAGAGAGAGACAGCATGAGTGGAGGAGGGTCAGAGAAAAAGGGAGACACAGAATCTAAAGACAGGCTCCAGGCTCTGTGCTGACGTGGAGCCCGAACCCATGAACTGTGAGATCATCACCTGAGCCGAAGTCGGACCCTCAACCAACTGAGCCACCCAGGCGCCCCTCAAATGCATTTCTAACTGTACGTTATAATCAAAAAGAGACTTTTCTTGCGAGTCACTATACCAAGCAATTGAAACACAACATGGCCAAATCGGAAATCTTTATTTCATTGACTTTTTTTCTTGAACTCCAAAAAAATTTCCTCCCCCATTTTCTCCATCTCAGTCAATGGTACCATCATTCAACTCAGTTGCTTAAACCAAAGTCCAGAAGTCATCTTGGCCCTCTTTCCCTACCCTCTATATCCCAGCCATCAATTCGGAATAGATAATAGCTAACACATGCATCACAAGGATTGGTCTGTAAGATTTGTGTTTTCAGCACATGTATACACATGCACACACATGATATGGATACTGAATTGCAATATAAAATGTTTTTATCACCTTTTCTCTGAAGGAGGAGAATGCTACAAAGAGTTTTTATATTTTCTCTCCTTTAAGGAGCTTGGAAACCTCTGAAGCTCACAGATTCTTTCTCTCCTTTTTTGTATTTTTAAATGTTCAGTACCCTCTTCATTCTCTTAACTTTTCCTTTTCTGCTGCTAGGAATCTGCTACTGTTATGATAAATAATTAATGGAAAGTAGCAGAAAAGAGAGAATGTGGAAGATATGGTTTATTTTTGGTGTGTTGTTTCCCTAGATGTCTAGTTGGTGTGAGGACCAATGAGACCCCTGTTCTTTTTTCTGGATTTCCACAGCACTCCATCTATGGCACGTAACACTTTTGGCCATGTGTTTCAGTTATTGAAACACATGTTTTATCCTCTCTAATTATCTGTACTCTGGTTGAAGAAGTTTCCTTCTATATTTTACCTCTGTGTTCCTACCCCCACCCATCCCACCACCAAAAAACCTAGCACAGTCCCTTAGAAAAAAGTCTTTTGAGTGACTGCCCAATTATAACTTCCTTCCTTCCTTCCTCTTTCCTTTCTTCCTTTCTTCCCCTTCTTCCTTTCTCCTTCCTTCTTTCCTCCCCTTCTTCCTTTCCTCCATTCTTCCTCCCTTTATTCCTCAGAGAGCAGGAAAATTGTGTTTTAGTAACTCTGGTTTCAGCTGGAGTTGGGCACCAAAGGGGTGAGACCTTTGGTACAGAGAATACCAGTCATGGGACCTGCCTTTGGATGGTCCAGTAAACTGGCCTGAGGAGAATAGAAGGGTACAGGCGGCATGAGCAAGCTGAAGAAAGGCAATGCTCCTCGGGTGCCGAGTTTGTCAAGCGTCCTTGCCAATGTTCCAAAAGAAATCCCTTTATCTCATTCCTATGGGGAAATTTCTCTTCCAGTGAGTTTTGAATGGCTAGAACCTCTAAGGTTATTTCCAACACTCGCTTGCAAATATGAACAATGGAATGTAATGCAGGGCCTGGAATCGTGAATCACTGTTATGTGTCTGCAAAGGTCCTTTGCATAACTTACTGCTCATAGGGAGTAGTTTCCTCTTGGAAAGTTCAACTTGACTGCCAAGGAACCTAAGACTCGTGGGAAGAGAGCCAATAAAAAATAAGGTAAAAAGGCACCACCTCACTTTCAGTAATGTTCTTTCCCCAAGGGGAAAACATCAGAAGTAGAAGCCAAAGAAACCATACAGAGACATACCGTTTTTATTTGCCAGACGTAGGGCGTAGGGCAGTGATTACAGTGTCTTTATGTCTCACATAGCTCCGGGTGCAACCACCAGCAATCAACAAATAATTTTTAATAATACTAATAATGCTATATCCGAGGGCAATAAATACTGTAATACTGCCCATTAAAAGTAGCCTGTAAACCATTTCTTGAAATTGCTTTCCAGCCAGTTTCAAACATGACTCTATTAAACCATTAAATAAAACAGAAGGGACGATGCCACGAAATGAGAATGAGGATTATGTCACAGAAGGTTAGAGGCTAAATGTATCATACCTAAATTTTCTTAAAGAAGCAAGTGATAAAAATTTACTAAGCACAACCCTTAGTTATATAAATTTTTCTCAGGTTGGAATCACATTTTGTCCAATAGCAATTTTGTTTTCAATGTCAATTCCTTATCTCAAGAGAGTGATAAGAAAATATGAAATATTTTAACAGGGAAATAGAAAAATGGAAAACCATTGAGAATTGAAGTGAACTTCACCTACCAAAAAAAAAAAAAAAGACAAAAAAGAAGTAAAATACTTCACAAGTTTATAATTTCAGGGAATGTGAATGGGTTTGTCCTATCTGAATATATCTTCAGCTTATCGATGAAGACAAGATTGTTGGTATTTAGCACATTTTTCTTTTTTTTATAAAAAATTTTTAAGTTTATTTATTTATTTTGAGAGAAAGAGAGAGAGGGAGAGAGAGCATGAGTGGGGTAGGGACAGAGAGAAAGGGAAAGAGAATTCCAAGAAAACTCCAAGTGAAGAGCCCAATGTGGGGCTCGAACCCATGAACTGTGAGATCATGACCTGAGCTGAAATCAAGGGCTGGCACTCTAGAACTTTTAAATTTTCATGTAGTGGATATAACTTTTTTTTTTTTAATTTGAAAGAGAGAGAGTGAGTGGGGGGTAGGAGGCAGAGGGAAAGAGAGAGAGAGAGAATCCTAAAGCAGGTGCCACACTCAACAGAGAGCCCAGTGCTGGGCTCCATCCCACGATGCTGGAATCATGACCTGAGCCAAAATCAAGAGTTGGACGCTCAACCCACTGAGCCACCAGGTGCCCCAGATATAATTATTTTAAGATGTAGTTTGGGCCAGGGGTGAGAGTCGATTGAGAGTCTGACTCCTAATCTCGGCTTGGGTCATGATCCCACAGTTCATGAGTTCAAGCCCCGTGTTGGGCTCTGAGCTGGCAGCACGGAGCCTGCTTGGGGGTCGCTTTCCTTCTCTCTCTGTCCCTCCCCTGCTCACACACACACACACACACACACACACACACACTCTCTCTCTCTCTCTTAAAATAAGTAATAAACTTTAAAGAAAGTTTGTAGAAGCCTAATTCTTGCTAAAATATTTTTAAGTTGTCTTCAAATATTTAATCTGAAAGCCTTTGAATAGATTGAAAGAAATCCCCTAATTCTGACGTTAGTAACTTTTTTTCAAGTAGGCTCTTCACCGAATGTGGGGCTTGAATCCACGACCTCAAGATCATGAGTTGCACACTCTACTGACTGAGCCAGCCAGGAGCCCCTGATGTTAGTGATTTTTAAAGGAATATTTAGAGACGGGCTCAAGGTGAACAAATTGATATAGGAATTGCATTTCCCCATTAATAAAAGCAAAAAAATGAGAAAAAAAAAAAAGCAAAGTGAAAAATAGGAAATACAAATGCAGCAGAAAAATGAGTCTGAAATCTTAGAATATTTCAGAATCTAGTGCAGGTATAAGGGCAAGAGGCATCATTTTAAGAATAACTCCTTTAAAATTTTAAGGCAATCCCATTGTTGTGTGAAAGAAGTTCTTTCCTACAAGATTTTCTTCCCTTGCACCTCCCCCCACACAAAGCAAAGCAGGAAAAAGAGAATAATTAAATTTTAGTTTCTTTAAGTTGAAATGCCATGTAAACAGGACAATTACTTTGGTGACTATGAAAAGAAACAAGAACACAAGATTTACTGTAACTCCAAGTTTTGATTCTATTGAACAGTGACTCAAGTTGGGTTAAAATTGAGAATTCCCATTTCTTCCATGTCTCTGGAGCAGAGAATTACATGTTAGCCTTCCACTTGATACATAATGTTTCAGATTCTCATTCCTAGAACAGGAAAACCAATAGGAAACATTGCTTCTGGAACATTCCCAAATGGAGTCTCCATGAACACAGAATTTTATAAAATAAGATTTGTTATTGCTGGAAGTCCATCAAAAGAAAATTCATGTCTTCACTCAAGAATAGCCTGTGTAACTTCTAGTAATAGCATAAAAAAGTCACCTGAATTATTAATGCCTGTGGCCAATAGTCATATTTAGGGGCTTATCAACCTACAATTTATGGATTTCTTAAAATATGTACTTAGATTTTACACATTGTGTGTTACTGAATGTTTCCCCTATTATTTCCAATACCCTAAAACAATCTGAAATGTATATGAAAGCTCAGCGGGGTTTTTCATTTGTTTGTTTGTAGATTTTTGTTATTTATTTATTTTTCATACAATCATTTTGGCCCAAATTGTCAAAATTTGAAGATCCTTTTTTTTAGTGATTTTTTTCTTTCATAGTTTATTGTCAAGTTGGTTTCCATATAACACCCAGTGCTCATCCCCATAAGTGCCCTCCTCCATGCCCATCATCCCCCTTCCCCTCTCCGCCACCCCCATTAGCCAAAATTTGAAGATCTTAAAAGCTGTTTCAAGTAAAAGAAGGCTTTCAAATATCCATATTAATCTCTTAAAATTAATTTCATCTTAACAGGAAGTTTCATTTCTTAGTACCTAAAATTAATTAACTTGAACTCACATGATGCCATAGAATTTAAAATCTGGCAAACCAACGACACCCATCTAAGGTTAAGAATTTAATTATAAAGTATCTGGCACCTAAAAGGCACTTGATGAATGCTTGTTGAAGGAGTGAATAAGGTGGGGGAGCACCTCCTTGCTAATAAAAGGGTGATCTAATTCTGAATTGCAGCCAAAGAGTACGGTATTAGAAAATACCTAAGAATATTCAGAATCTCACTTCATTGTCAGCTATAAATGACATCAATGTCTATAGCGAGTGTAAGAGACAAGATTCTATTAAAACTGTTCATACCATTTATGATCAGTTTCAGCGGACATTTTGCCTTGAGTGAGAAGATTAGCTGCCTTCAACACAGTAAGGCAAGAAGCTACGGTTACTGGATTTTCTTACTGTCTTTTTAAGAAAAAAATTTTTTAATGTTTTATTTATTTCTGAGAGAGAGAGAGACAGCGTAAGCAGGGGAGGGTCAGAGAGAAAGGGAGACACAGAATCCAAAGTAGGCTCCAGGCTCTGAGCTAGCCGTCAGCAGCCTAGCACAGGGCTAGAACCCACAAGTGGTGAGATCATGGCCTGAGACGAAGTCGGACGCTTAACCGACTGAGCCACCCAGGCGCCCCAGATTTTCTTACTGTCTTTACTGTGAAGAAAGAACTTAAGAATTCCTATCAAACATAAACGTCTTCCTCTCCAAAAGTTCCAAGGCTTCCTCAGAGAAAAGTATCCAATAATTAAAGAGTCCAGTCGATTACAAACTCTGGAACGAAAGAAGAATCAGCACCAAGATTTCTCAAACTGCAGAGGATGATGACCATTATCGTGCTTTCTGAGAAAACAAATGACTTTCCTGCTCTGGGTCCACACTGTGGGAGAGTCTTACTTGTCTCCAACATGTGCCTGATACACTGCAGTCATTCAGTTAACCTCAGTCAAGGTACTACATTTGCCAATGGTAACAGTCAGTTTGTGAGTTACATTTATCCACACTGACACGGCATGACACATGCTATGAGAATCTGCCATCATCAAAATACATCAAAATAAAGATAGGCTATACAGCTATTTCAGAGTCTAAGAAAAAGAAGTCATTGTATACGTATATACTCACAGAGTGATAATGCTGGTAACAGGGAAGAATTTTATTTACTTATTTTTTTAAGTTTATTTATTTGACAGAGAGAATCCCAAGCAGGCTCTGCACTATCAGCACAGAGCCAGACATGGGGCTGGAACTCATGAACCATGAGATCATGACCTGAGCCAAAATCAAGCATTGGAGGCTTCATGACTGAACTACCCAGATGCCCTCCGGGAAGAATTTTAATACTTGACCATTGGGTTTTCTCATAACTGTTACTGAACTTGTTTTATGAAAGCTGAAGTGTCTACACTCAGACATTCTCTTCAGATATACAGCTAGTCACACCAGAGAGAGTTGGAGATGGGAAAGTGGGGATATAAAGGTATTTTCTAGAAAAAAATATGTTAAAACATAATCTCACTACTCTGAAGGAATCGGACTGTTATCTGAAAACAGGGGATCAGATACTGATGTGCTTTTTTAATAAAAATATTGAGAAAAATAATGTTTGGAAGAGGCTTTGAGAGAATATCCATCCAAAAGAGAGAGAGAAAGAGAGAGAGAGAGAGAGAGAGAGAATATCCATCCATATCTCCAAACTTTCTGGCAGGAAAGGTACTTATACTATCATCACAGATTTAAGAAGCAAAAAATTAGAGGCAACGTCATAGAGACAGAAAATAAAATAGAGGTTAAAATTTCATGTTATAAATTTTACCATTCTTAAGCATACAGTTGTGGCACCATCCATCCCCAGAACTTTCTTCCTCTTCCAAAACAGAAACTGTGCTCATTACACACTAACTCTCCATCCTCTTTGCCCCTGTTCCTGCCCCCTATGAGAGGGCTGGAACAGCCTAGTCACCTGCCCAGTGACCATCTCCAGACTTCAACAGATCTCTCCTCACTCACAGAGGTTTATATACCCTGGAGCAAGATTCTGCAGCTTTTAAAGAAAAGGAAACATTGCCCTGAGGACTCAGAGAAAATAAAAACACTGCTGGGACAATGTTTTTATATAAGAGCAAAAAATTGTCTGTAAAATATCTAATATTTATGGAGTGAGGTGTCAGAGATAAGAGAGTTGCACTGAAAGAGAGGTCCAAAGATTTGCAAATGGTCCTTGCTAATCTGGCAAGATGCCGGTCTCCACATGCGCAAGAGGGAGCCGCTAGAACCTAGGGAGAAACCAACGGAAAGGAGTAGGTGAATGTGTCTAAAACGTCAGAAGGACTACCATGTGGATGGCCCTCCAGAGCATTATGCTCTGTGACAGAAGTCAGGCATGAAAGGCCACATATTATGCGATTCTATTACATGAAATGTCCAGAAAAAGCAAATCTTTTGGCAGAGGAAGCAGACCAGTGATTGCCTGGAGGGGAGACTGAGGATTGAATATAAACAGGCTGGGAGGGCGGGCGGTCTTTTAATTAATGAATTTATTTATGTATGTATTTATTTATTTATTCATTTGTTTATTTTCTTTTTAGTTGCTTTATTTATGAGAAGGCCTTTTTACATGATGGAAATGTGTGGATTGTAGTGATGTTTGTACAACCCAGGACATTTACTGAAAATCATTGAATTGTCCAGGTAACTATGGATGGATTTATAGTAGCTAAATCGTAACTCGATAAATCTGTCCAAAAACACAAATCTTGGGCAAGAAAAACAGAATAAATGGACAGAATGCCTTATCTAGAAGTTAAGATGGACTGAAAGACATTTACTGCAGGAGAACTATAAAGACAAAATAAAAAAAATTATGGACTGACAAATTGGAAAACAGTAAGGTTAATATAAAAATTTTAGGAGCTATTAAAGAAATTATAAAGAGATAAGCTTTCTGAAAATGTAATTTAAAAATTTTTTAATTAAGTTTATTTTGAGAGAGAGAGAGGGAAAGCACACGCACGAGAATGAGCAGGGGAAGGGGCAGGAGCAAGGCAGAGAGAGAGGACAGAGAAATTCCAAGCAGGTTTCAAGCACTGTCAACCAAATGCGGGGCTCAAACTCATGAACCCTGAGATCAGGACCTGAGGAGACATTAAGAGTTGAGTGCTTAACTGACTGAGCTACCCAGGAGCCCCTGAAAAAATGTAATTTTAAAAAGGAAGAGAAGCAAATAGAAATTCTAAAGGAGATGTTCAAAGATAAATGGAGGCATATTACAATATTTAAGAGTTTGAGCAAAAAATTATTTGAATCGGCCAGCATCCAACGCAGCAGATAGAAAGATGCTCCAAGGACTTGTACAAAATGCAAGACTTCTATGGCCAGAACGTAGATATACTAGGCTAAAAGGGGTCACCTGTTGCAAGGTCCCTTTCCTTTAGGGGCGGGCAGTGGTCTATCCAGCAGATGACTGGAACTAGTGCCAATCGGTGACTCCTGATTGTCCGAGTTAAGATTCCATTTCTGAAAGTGCTGAAACTATTAAGTCTTGGTTTGCTGACCTGGGGCTTAGCATAAGCATTGGGGCCTGTTATCTTGTTTTTAACAGAGATGTGACAACAAATATGCAGGTTTTTTTTTTAATTTAAAAGAAAATAGGGGCATGTGGGTGGCTCAGCTGGTTGAGCATCTGACTATTGGTTGGGGTTCAGGTTCTGGGATTGAGCCCCGCCTCAGGCTCCTAACTAAGTGTGGAGCCTGCTTAAGATTCTCTCTCTCTCTCTCTCTCTCTCTCTCTCTCTGACCTTCTCCCCCAATCTTGAGCTTTCTCTCTCTAAAAAAAGAAAGAAAACAGAAGGAATACCCTTCCCTTAATGTTAACATTGATTCTCTCTCTCTCAGTTGATTATAAGTGGTTCTCATTTTTTCCTCTTTTTCAAATTTCTTAAAATAACACAATTTTGATTATAAAATATTATCTGTGTGCATGTTTAAAAGGTAATGAATTTGAAAATTTCAATGAAATGCAGGATCTTCTAGAAAACATAAATTATCCAGACTGTTTTGAGGTTTTTTTTTTTAATTTTAGAGAAAGAGCGTGCATAAGTGGGGGAGAGGGGCAGAGGGAGAGAGAATTACCCAGACTGTTTTAAGAAGAAACCACACCAAAAAAAGATTATTGAAAATATTTAAAGTTTACAATTTAAAATGATCTTATATGCATATTATGTATTTTTTAACTTTGGAGAAACAGGTAATTTCCATAATACATAATGCTTTAGAGTACAGAAGGAAATGGGAAACTATCCAATTTATGAAGAGGACATAATCCTTTTATGAAAGCTTGGAAAGAGTGCCCGCAAAAGAACCATAGACCTGTCTTGTCTCACAGATATCAATGGGACAATCCTGAATAAAACTCTAGCAGATCAAGTTCAAGAGTACTGTAAAAGAACAATGGATCTTGGCCAAGTAAGGACATAGGCCAGCTCTGTGTTTGAAGGACAGGGACCACATGACTCTACGCCCACCATTCTCTATCTCCGAATTCAATGGCCCTTCCTCCTTATCTCTCACCCCAGTGTTTGCAACCCTGACTAATAATGCTCTCTTCTACATTTCTGCCCACACTCTGGTGGTAACCTTTTAAAAAGCACATTGTGTCCTTCTACTTTGAGAACCCTTTTAACCACCACTTTGCTCCCGGAATAAATGCCAACTTTTCTGCCAGGCTGTCACAGGTTGTATGTTGTATCTATATGCCCAGATGATGAGAAGGACAGGCATGCAAAAGATTTCCTGGGAGTGACACTGGCAAAAGGGAAAACGGGAAGAGGCAGGATTGGGCAGGGGGAGATCTCTCACACTGACTGTGACACAGATCTAACAAGTTTCTGCCAGTTTAAGAAGGATTTTGGAGCACAGGTTGCCTTTATTAATTATTATTATTATTAGTGTTTATTTATTTATTTTTGAGAAAGAGAAAGAGTGCAGGGGAGGGGCAGAGAGAAAGAGAGGGAGACAGAGAACCCTAAGCAGACTCTCCACTCACGGAGCCGTGACATGAGGCTCCATCTCACGAACCATGAGGTCATGACCTGAGTCGAAACCAATTGTCAGACACTTAACCAACTGAGCCACTCAGGTATCGCGAGCAAAGATTGCCTTTAGAGCAGATCTGCATAGGGCAGAAATGGCCAGGACTTGCTGCAACTTTCCTACCCAGTCACTGGCCAAGGCAATGCCCCAGAAGCAGGGATCTCACCTTAACACTGAGGCAATTACCCTGAATACATAAAGAACTCCTACAAGTCAACAACGAAAAGACTATCCAATTTAAAAATGGTCAAAGGACTCAAATAGACATTTCTCCTAAGAGACACAAGGGGCCAGTGGAAATGAAAAGATGTTCAGCATCATTCATTACAGAAATGCAAATCAGGGGTGCCTGGGTGGCTCAGTCAGTTGAATGCTTGACTCTTGATTTTGATCTAGGTCCTGAACCCAGGGTCATGGGATCAAGCCCCATGCTCAGCATGGAGCCTGGTTGACATTCTTTCTCTCTCTCTCTCTCTCTCTCTCTGCCCCTCCCCCCACTCCTAGGCATGCCCCCCTCTCTCCAAGAAAAAAAGAAAATGCAAATGAGATTCCACTTCACACCCATTGGGTGGCTGTAGTCAAAACACTGGAGGGGTGCCTGGCTGGCTCAGTCAGAAGAGCATGTGACACGTGATTCTGGGTCATGAGTTCCAGCCCCACATTGGGTGTAGGAATTACTAAAAAAGTAAATAATAAGCTTTAAAACATTGGATAATAAGTACTGGTGAAGATACGGGAACGTTGCTGGTAGAAATGCAGAATGATACAACCAGTACAGAAAACAGATTAGTGGCTTCCCAATAAGTTAAGCATAAAATTACCATATGACTCGGCAATTCTATTCCCAAATTAATATACTCAAAAGAATTGAAAACAGGTGTTCAAAGAAAAACCTGTACGCAAATATTCATAGCGGCACTATCCACAACAGCCAACCAATGAGCCCTGAAAACACACCGAGTAAAAGAAAACCAGACACTAAAGGACACATATTCCATTAATATGAAATGTCCAGAGTAGTCGAATCCACAGAGACAGAGAGTGGATTGGAGCTGGGTCTGGGGAGAGGGGGCCAAAAGGGATCAATTGCTTAATGGTTACGGGGCTTCCTTTCGTGGTGATGAAAACGTTCTGGAACTAGGTAGTGGTGATGGGTGTGCAATACTGTGGATGGTAGGGCAGCTCTAAGGGCTCTATCACTGATGGGAAATTCTATGTTATGTGTATTTTACCGCAATTAAACTTCTGAAAAGGCTAGAGACAGGAAACTATCAGAGCTGGGCAGCCAGCCTTTCCTTGAAGGGGGGATCTGAGTGCACCTCTGTGTCTGGCTCACGGGTTTGTGATAATGATGCCTTCAATATATAAGAAGATTACCCCTCTGCCTATTCACTCTGAGCCCAGGAACCTTCTCCCGCCATCCTTGCTACTTCGGGGAAGGGAAGACTCAGAAGACTCCAGTCTTCATCTTTGGGTTTTTCCAAAAGGGAGGCCCTTTTCTCATAAGTACAAAAGATATATTCACATTCTCAGCCTCCGGGGTTAACTTTTGGGTTCGAGGTTTTTCTAAGAGCATATAGACACAAAACCTTAATGAAGACAGGGAATACAATATAGTAGGAGAAAGGACTTATCGGGAGCGTCCAAGACATCCAAGTGTACCTTGCAGAGCCCTTGCTCAGTCACCCAGGAGAAGTTTCATGTCTACACCACAAATCACCAAGACATGTACAAGAGGTCTCCATCTCGGGGACACCAAAGGACGTGTTTACTGAGAGGTCACTGGTATTGCACTGAGACAGACAAGGCTAAATGACCACGTAAGCTAGGGTTATGCCATCACACCAGACATTAACAATAAACAATCTGGACGGTCTGGTACAGAAAAACTTTTGGGTTAGATCTTAAGGAATCCCTCCTGAGCCTGGCAGAAAAGGAAGGAGAGAAAGTGGTAAAATTATTTGCTGAAAGAATGGCATTTCTCAATTTTATTTAAAAGAGTAATTCAGGGGCGCTTAGGTGGCTCAGTCGGTTAAGTGTCCAACTTCGGCTCAGGTCATGATCTCACGGCTCGTGGGTTTGGGCCCTGTACTGGGCTCTGTGCTGACATCTCAGAGCCTGGAACCTGCTTCAGATTCTGTGTCCCCTTCTCTCTCTGCTCCTCTCCTGCTCATGCTCACTCTGGCTGTCAAAAATAAATAAACATAAAATTTTTTTTAATAAAAATACAAATAAAAAAATAAAAGAGTAATTCAGTGCAGTGTGTATGTTGCAGAGAAGGGAACCTGATTTTTAGAGCAAAAGTGAGTGAGACAGAACTGCCAGATTTGGAAGTTCTAGAGCAGAAGGGGCCTGCTTGTCACAGCTCATGGGGGAGGTCCCCCGGGTCTCCCGCCTTAGAAATGTTTCTGTATAGCTGGTCTGACACAGGCCTGAAACGCAGTAGGTAGACCGAGGAGATGCCAGACCACCTCAGGGAAGTCCCCGTAGTCCCACAGAAGGACAAGAGAGCAGCTGCATTTTCCCTGTGTGCCGGCGAAGGGGACAGTTTCAGCTGAAATCCAGCAGACCTCTCGAAGCCCTGCAGTCAGGGACAGCACAGTGGTACCCTGCTCGAATCATGGTCCCGGGATGAAATGGGTGCCGGCGCATTGGGGCAGATGCCAGCTTGGACAGAAAGGAGCAGACACCCAGCTCCCTCCCCACTGCAGAGGCCCCAGAGAAAGGAGGTCGAAGGCCTGAGCTCAGGCAAGGCTGAATGGCAGAGACTTACAGGACTCAGGTGTTCTCACACTCTGGTGTAATTTCTCACAAGAAAAAGTGGATGGACTCGTAAACAACCAAGGTTTTATTTCTTCCGTCATGTGTGCTCTAAGGTGGGGTGCCTGCCGCGAGGGCAGTCAAGGTTGTTCCCACGATGGCCCCAGTCTACACTGATAGCCCTGCTTTTGCCACTTCCCACCCCACACCTAAAAGTCTAGCAGCCTCAGCCTACCCAGCCCAAAGCTGCAAACAGCCCATGGGCTCCCTGGCTTTCTTAGCATGCCCAGGACGTGTTTTCAACTGGCCATATGCCTCCCACCTCGAGGTGAGAGTCTGGGCCCCTCCTGTTGAATCTGAGCTAGCAAACCTTGGTGCCCCTTTTGTACCCAACAGAATTTGGTGGAAGCGACGCCACGTAACTTCTGAAGAAGCCGGGTTGGAAAACACCAGGCAGCTGGTGTCTCGTTGTCTGGGATCACTTCTGGAGACTTGAGATGCCGAGTTAGAAAACCAACCATCCGGAGGCTGCCAAGCTGTGGGCCACAAGGAGGAGGCCTCAGCTAGGGACCCAGCCGAGGTCATATCCGATAGCCAGTATCAACTGCTGGACGTGTGAGGGAAGATGCTTCCAGATAATTCCTGCTCCCAGCTGTGGGGTCACCCCCGGCCTTGAAGTCTTCCTAGCTGAGGACCCAGATATGGTGGTGCAGACAAGCTGTCCCCATTATACCCGTTCTGACTTCTTGACCCACAGACTCTGTGAGTGTAGTAAGATGGTTGTTAAGTCTTCGGGCAGTTTATGCTGCAGTAGTAGTAACCGGAATGTGCCCTTCTCCAGCCTGAGGGGTCAAAGTCCTGTTCCTTATTAATAGCCCAGCGAATGCATCCTCCCTACTCTGAGGTTCCCACTCAGAATCACTGTCCTGGGCAGACCGCTCTAATATTTAGGCCCACGCTGCTCTGTCTCTCCCTTCTCCAAGGCCAGCGTGCGGTCCATGCTGCAGTTAGTGGGGAGCCCTGCACATAGTAGGAACTGAAAACCTATTGACTGAGAGAATCGTACTCCTCAACTTAACATGACATAGTAATTCAATGCAGCCTCTATTTGAAATTTGCAGGGAAGGGAACCTCATTTTAGGAGACAAACTAGGCCGACCTTAAAGCGATCCACCTGCTTCGAAAGGCTCCAAGTAACTCAACCGCGTCTTCCTCCTAAAGTCACTCTGTAGTGGCAGATCACCTGCCGTATTTCATGTTACCGAGCCTGCTTTTTGTTTGTTGCAAGTTTTCAAACTAAAAGAGGCTGTATCTCTTCAGCTGATATAGTGGGTGGGGCTGTGAGCTGGTGTGAATGAGACGCCGTCTGGATGGGGCACAGAGTGGGTTTTTTATTTATTTTTTAAGTTTACTTATTTATTTTGAGAGAGAGAGGAGGAGAGAGGGAGAGGAAGAATCCCAAACAGGCTCCACGCTGTCAGCACAGAGCCCGAAGCGGGGCTTGAACTCACAAACGTGAGATCATGACCCAAAAGCCAAAACCAAGAGCTGGATGCTTAACCGACTGGGCCACCCAGGCACCCCCAGAGTGGTTTTTTAAGAGGCAATTCCGAGTATAGTTTCCACATAGCACAGGCATTCTGCGAGGGAACATTCCGAACCCCTTAGAATGCCGCTTCGACTGGGCTCCTCACAGATGCAAGGGAGCACTTGTGAGCCACTAGAAGCCAGATTACACTAATGTCTATTATAAAAGTAAATTTTATAGTAGCCGTAATGGTGATTGTCATCAGAGTAAACTGATAATTGAGTTTATGCTAACAGATCAATCTGCAAAAACACTGCAAGCACTGTTGGGAAAGAGGGTGAAAAAGGTGAAGCTCTGTGTACACAGCAATAGTCATCAGGAAATAAAGACAAGATCAATAAGGGGATGGCCAGGCGCTTGGCTCTCCACCTGAGGGCGTTCCAGACTGACAGCATTTAGCCCTCAGTCCAAACTGACAAGCATTTTTAAAGGTGGTACTGTCCGCCCTACCCCACCGCCTGCCAACTTGAAAACAGATTTCTCTTAGGGGCGCCAGGTGGCTCAGTCAGTTAAGTGTCCGACTTCGGCTCAGGTCATGATCTCCTGGTTCGTGAGTTCAAGCCCTGCGTTGGGCTCTGAACTGACAGCTTAGAGCCTAGAACCTGCTTTGGATTCTATGTCTGCCTCTCTCACTTCCCTCTCCTGTTTTTACTCCGTCTCTCTCTCTCTCTCAAATAAATAAACACTAACAAAATAAAGAAAAGAAAACAGGTTTCTCATAGAATCTTCTAGAAGTGACACTTGTGAGCTACCAAAGTGAAACTAAGCTTCCTCCTCTTCCTTTGCACCCCACGGGGGTGACACACAGTATCACACAAAAAAATCAGGGAGGGATTTATCTGGGGGTGCACCAGCTGTGAACAGATGAAGTCTAAGACTCTATGGATGTGATTATTCAACATTTTTTTAAAAAGCAGAAACTTACTCTACTGTTTGTCCTGGTCCCACTTTCCTGTTTTCTTTTTATATCTTAGTTATGGTATAGAATATTTTTGCATTGCAAAAATGGGGTCCTCCATATATAAAAGTACTGCTTGCTGGGGTGCCTGGGTGGGTGGCTCAGTCGGTTGTTGAGAATCTGACTCTTGATTTCAGCTCAGCTCATGATCTTATAATTTGTGGGACGGAGGCCCATGTCAGGCTCTGTGCTGACAAGGAGGAGCCTACTTGGGATTCTCTCTTGGCCCCTTCCCCACTCACATGTGCCCCCCATCTCTCTCTCAAAATAAACATTTAAAAAAAATACTGCCTGTTTTATAAATGTGACACTCGGCAAAATCTGTTTTGGGTGTGCCCATCTATTCCTTTTGGGTATTCCTCCCCCCCCCGCCCAGTGGCTTTAATTTCTTACCTTTAGCCTCCAGTCCTCTCTACCATTCCTTATCAAAACAAGTAAGGTCAGAGTTCACATCGAACTGTAAATGAGATCCACTTACTCTAATATAATAACTCTCCCAGGCATCTGCAATTTAAACTCTCTCTCTCTCTCTCAAAAAATGAGTGACTCTATTTCATATTAAAATAGTGTTTCCGGGGCGCCTGGGTGGCTTAGTCGGTTAAGCGTCCGACTTTTGCTTAGGTCATGATCTTGCGGTTCGTGGGTTCGAGCCCCGTGTCGGGCTCTGTGCTTACTGCCAGCTCAGAGCCTGGAGCCTGTTTCAGTCTGTGACTCCCTCTCTCTCTGACCCTCCCCTGCTCACGCTGTCTCTCTCTCTCTCTCCTAGAAAAAAAAAAAAGTATTTCTGCCACAGCAGGCAGGTGGGAAAGTGATGAAGCCAGTGGGGGCGGGGGCTGGGGGAGGGAGGTACTGAGAGAGGAAGCATGAGGCCTCTCTTGTAAATTGTAAATGTCTAAGACTGGCCCCAAAGCAAAACCAGTGAAGCACCCATCCATCCATTCAGCCATTTCCCTGGCCACACATCAGCCAGGAAAGAGGAGCAGTCACTCCTTTTACACGATTTCATGTGTTCCTCACAAGATCTAATTAAGGGGGTAAGTGCTGTTAGCTGCTCCAATTTATAGATGAGGAAAATGAGGCATAGAGATTCAGTGAGAACAACTGCACAGCTCGGGAGCTGCTGGACAGGGACCTACATCTGCGCCTCTAACCATGGCGCTGGGCAGCTCTCATCAACTTTCCTTCCTTTCCTTCCCCTTTTCCTTCGTCCCCGCAATTCCACCTCTCATCCCTCTGCTGCAAATAGTCAATACCTCAAGGACCCAGAACCCATTCTTACGCGCTCCCTCTCTCCTGGACACCATGACCGTAGCCTGGCCCTTTTCTCCACACCCCTGAACCCCATCTCACTGCCCACCAAGCATTCCCTTACCCTTGGGATTAGCACCATCTGCTCTACACTGTGTACCTTCTAGGCCGCCCATGGGGGCGACAGGACACATGGAGCCTGGGGGCGGGGGGCGGGGGGCAAGCCCAGGAGAGGATCAGCAGAGACACATGTACTCATCTCTGGCTCCTGAGGAAGGGTAACCTCTGCGAAGGAACCAGTCTGTGGCAAGAATGACAGTGATCTTTCGCTGCGTGGACTGATGTGAGCATAATGGTAAGGATAATTTTAAAAACTGATAATTGATGCTGCCATCAGGAAATGAAAACTATTGACATTCAAAACGCAACTCATGATACTCTCAAGATCTGTGAATGCATTACACTGCGTATCAGTTTTACCTAAAAATAAAATCTGTAAAACAAGCTGGGACTCTACTTAATGATGCAAATGTGGACGTGTTTGGGACTGAGGCATCCCGAGGTCTGCAACTTTAAAATCCATTTTAAAAATAAGATAAATTTTATCTTACTTTATTGTGCCTGGTGGCTCAGTTGCTTATGTGCCAGACTCTTGATTTTGGCTGAGGTCATGATCTCAGGGTCTTGAGCCCTGTGTCAGGCTCCAAACTGGGCGTGGAGCCTGCTTGGCTCTCTCTCCCTCCCCTGCTTTTTCTCTCTCTCTCAAAAAAAAAAAAAAAAGATAAATTGATGACGGCTAAGTGGACAGATTTGTGACAAAACAAATCTAGCATTTAGCAAAATGCTATCAACTACAGAATCTAGTCTCGGGATACATGTGTATCTTTGTATAATTCCTTCAATCTTTCTGAATGTTTGCAAATTTTCATAATGAAATGTTGAGACACAAATATTGGTGTAAATACGATTATAGATAAGTAACAAATAGAGAGTAAAACACTGTGTTTTGACTATAAAAAAGTAATTTTTTTCTAAACACAAGAATGGTGTATTTTTGTGTGTGTCTTGACTACTTTTTAAAAATGTTTATTTATTTATTTTTGAGAGAGAGAGAGAAAGTGTGTGTGAACAGGGAAGAAGCAAAGAGAGAGATAGAGACAGAGAATCCCAAGCAGGCTGTGAGCTGCGTCAGAGCCTAATGTGGGGTCCGGACTCATGAACCGTGAGATCACGACCCGAGCCGAAGTCGGGATGCTTAGCTGACTGAGCCACCCAGGTGTTCCCTGAATTTTACAGAGTTCCAAATTAGTCAGCAGGTATCAAACAAACTTTTTGGGTGATTTGATTGTAACATTCTATTCTAGACATATAGTTTCCACCTCAGCTAGCATGATATCTGCTCAAGCAGATGCTCCTGCTTGGCACCTTTAAAAATGTACAAGCACTCAAAGCTCAGGATCTTTTTTTTTTTTTTAATTTTTTTAATGGTTTTATTTATTTCTAGGAGAGAGAGAGAGAGAGAGACAGCGTGAGCAGGGGAGGGTCAGAGAGAGAGGGAGTCACAGACTGAAACAGGCTCCAGGCTCCAAGCTGGCAGTCAGCACAGAGCCCGACGCGGGGCCCGAACCCACGAACCGCGAGGTCATGACCTAAGTGAAAGTCGGAAGCTTAACCGCTTAACCGACTAAACCACCCAGGCGCCCCTCAGAGCTCAGGATCTTAAAGGAAGGCAGGAAAGAGGGACATTTCTGCAGTGAGAGCAAACGGCGAGTCACCGTAAATTAAGGACATTAAAATGCAGGTGAGCCATTAAAATGATCACAGGTCTGATTAAAACAGTCACTGAGTTTAAAGATATAACACATGTGACCAAATGACAAGGAAATGACTTGGAAGAGCCTATGAATGTTGAAAACACAAAGTCAATAGTGAAACAGCTTAAAGAATTAAGTTTTAAGGAAACCCAACACCTGATCGAAAAATGGGCAAAATGCATATGAGCAGTGATTTCACAGGGCAAGGGCAGCGACCATGGGGCCGGGAAGGGAGCCAGCCCAGAGGATAAAGCCAGCACCCTGTGGACAGCAGAGGAGGGAGAGGGGAAGAAACAGCTGCAGTAAGAGCTCTGGGCCATTACCTTAATAGGGCTGGAACCGCTTACTTCCGGACTTCTAAGTGAGATAATAAATATCCTTACTGCCCAGGCAGCTTTTAGTTGGCTCTTGGGTTACTTGCAGCTGGAAAACATCCCTGACACACTGGTACTATTTTGAGGCTACTTATGAAGAGTTCATTGCTGCAGTGTCTGTGGTGACAAATGATGGATGCGACATAAATCCCATCTGGAGGGGACTGGTTAAATAAATTATGATGCAGCCACACAGTGAAACAGCACACAGTCATTTAAGAGGATGAGGAACACAAAAAATCGTATACTGTGTGACTCCACACATATAAACTTTAAAAACAGGACAAATTAGCATAAGGTTCTGGAGACGAAGACTGTGGGTAGTGACTGGAAGGTGCCTGTGGGAGTTTGGGGCGGGAGGATCCGGTAGTGTCCTGGAAATGGGGGCTGGGGACACAGATGTAAAAGTAGCTTTGTGAAAACCCAATTAGCTGTACATATACTACCATTATGTATGCTTTTCTGTATGTGCCTTAGAAGCCAATAAAACTTACACACACAAAGTAGTGAAAGCTTTATATACGCTAACAGGAGATGATATCCAAATATGTATGTCCTAAAATAACTTAAAAACTAACTAGTTGGGGCGCCTGGGTGACTCTGTCGGTTAAGTGTCCGACCTTGGCTCGGGTCATGATCTCATGGTTCGTGACTTCAAATCTCACATTGGGCTCTGTGCTGACAGTTCAGAGCCTGGAGCCTGCTTCAGATTCTGTGTCTCCCTCTCTCTCTCTCTCTCTGCTCCTCCCCCACTCATACACTTGCGTGCTCTCTCTGTCAAAATAAATAAACATTAAAAACATTTTTCTAAAAAAACCTAAGAAGTCAACTAGATACTTTTATGTGTAAACTGTAACATTGATGATTGAACTGAAAAAAAAAAAACAAAACTAACTACATAAGTAAATGCTGGCCAAATTCCCCAAATAAGTAAACACAGGCAAATTCTGGCCTTCTCTGCACTAGTTAGCGCCTCCCTGCCCCCTTCCTGCACGGATATAAGTTAGTCCAATGTAATTCCAACAAGCTCATCATATTTGCCTCACAGCCCAGCAGATTTCCGAGACAGACACTATCATTCTCGATTCCTCCCCCTTCTTACCATGCACACACGCTCATCTACCAAAAACATGGTGGCTTTGCTATTTACACCCATCTCAAATCCACCCGGGGCCTTTCGACCTCTACCCTAGCCAAGGGCATCATTATTCTCCTGGAGTAATGACAGCCCCACTTCTTGTTTCCAATTGTCCCCCATCATTCTTTCCAATTGCACGTGGAATTAATGGTCAAAAAGGCAAATGTGACTGTCTCTCCCAGCTTACAAACCACTGCAATGGTTTCCTCCTGCCCTTGGGACAAAGTGCAAACTTTTGGCATGGAGTCCATGGCGCTCCTTGGCTGGAGCGCGCTTCCCGCTTCCCTTCGCCCGCGAGCAATCATTCTCCTGCTCCTACTCTGCCCTTCTCAGTTCCTCAAATGAGCCTCCCTGGGTTCCCCGCTAAGACCTCCTCCGGCCGTCTCCTCTCTCCTGAAGGCCTGCACACCCTTCAGGCCCCCCTTCAGAAGGGCTGTGCGGACACCTACGCTGAGTGCGGTTCTCCTGCTCTGTTCCCTGGGCACCCATACATCCCCTCTCAGAACCGTCCCTCGCCAGACCTTATCGCAATTATTTAATATCTGTTTTCCAGATAAACCGTAAGGCCTGGGGGTGCGAGGACAGTGTCCGCCCTTGAACCACTGTGTACCCAGCACGCAGCCCTGGGCCTGGCGCACAGCAGGAGTTCAGTGAACACGTGATCTAAGTGAACTCACAAATGGGTGACGGGATGAACAGACGTTATTTATTTATTTAAATGTTTATTTATGTTTGAGATGGTACAAGTGGGGAAGGGGCAGACAGAGGGGGACAGGGCATCCAAAGTGGGCCCTGCACTAACAGCAGCGAGCCCGATGGAGCGCTCAGACTCACGAACCATGAGATAGTGACCTGAGCCAAAGTCAGACGCTCAACCGACTGAGCCGCCCAGGCGCCCCTGAACAAATGCTTTTTAAATTATCCCCAGTAAGGTGGTGCTTTGAGGGCACTACCCACGGCAAAGTCCTTGGGGGAAAACCTTGAGGTCCTGTACAGCCTAAAGCCCTTTGCATTCTCCGTTCAGTTGCCAAATTTGGCCCCTCTATGTCAAAGGAAGGTGCAGGGCTTGTACAGGTTGCTGGGTTTAGCAACCTAGTGAGTTACTGAGCCTATTTAGAGAGAGGGTAGGCAGGTAGCTTTATTTTGTTTTGTTTTGTTTGTTGAGAAAAAAGATGAATGATTTCTGGTCAGATGAGAGGGGAGAAAGTAGAAGGAGAATGAAAATTGTGTGCCTCACGCATGCCTGGCTGGGCCCCGATGTGCAGCAGCAGAGTGAGCGAGAGTAGCCCTGGGACAGGAAAGAGGGAAGCGATCTGGAGTGAGGCAGGAAGAAACTCATAACCTAAGGAGAACCAGGGCAGGAACCCGGGCTGTTCTGACATAGAGGGAGGCAATGCACACAAAGACCAGATGAGCTGCACACAAAGAACCCTGGCTGTGTCTGAAGGCTTGGATTCTTTTTTTGAGAGAGAGAGAGAGTGTGAGTGGAGGAGGGGTAGGGGTGAGGGGGACAGAGGATCCAAAGCAGGCTCTGTGCTGACAGGCTGACAGCAGACAGCCAGATGTGGGGCTCGAACCCAGGAACCATGAGATCACAACTTGAGCTGAAGTTGGACATTCAACGGACTGAGCCGCCCAGGTGCCCCTGGAGGCCTGGATTCTTGATTCAAGTGCTGACGTGAACTTACAGGGTGGCCTCCTTAGTTGAACCACTTAGGCTCCCTGGCTCCCGGTTTTCCCATTTACGGGATGAAGGGCTTCATGTAGACTATGCTTACTAACGACTCATGACTTTTGTGAAAGCAGTTGTGCAATGACAACACTTTCCTCCAAAGACCAAATGAAAGAAGGTTTGGAAGAATTAAACCCTTTCCTGTTAGTGATCTCTACTACGCATGTAGCAATCCTCACCTTGGGTAAATAGTTTCTTTCTCATAAGACTCTCTAATCCCAGGTATGTTTCCATCTAGTACGAATCTCTCTATGGGGTCTCAGTTGTGTTTTCAAGCACAATTGCTGCTATTTGTATAATATAAAGTGTCTTTAGGCTTTAGAAAGTTCTTTCATGCTGGGCCAGACAAAAGCTCTGAGTGCTATACGGAAACCCGCCCAGGGATACATGGCTCAGGGCAAGAGCAAAGGCCGGGTGTGGGCTCTTGTATGCACCTGCACTTAGCGCTCATGTGGCCAACAGTCTGGCATTTCCGCTCATGTACCTCCTTCCACCAAAGACGTGCTGATGTGTTATGGACTTCCAGACAGGACGGGACAGCAGCATTTGGCAATTCTCAAATCCTTAATCCCGTTTTTATTCCTCAGCATGTTTTGTAAATATTTGAAATGTAAAAACAAAGGCCATCCATTCTATGTTTGCAAGCGGTTTCAGAAGTACGTGAAAGAATCAATGCTTTCAGATAAAAAGACTTCCTTTTTCCTGTATTTCTTAGCTGAATGTACTGCCAGAGCACAAATCCTGATGTCAGTCGTGTATCCTGGATCACCTCAATGCACTGCGGCTTATGTACTGAAAATATTTATGTATTCGTTGCTCCTGACAAGCACAATAGCAACATTTCAAGAGCCGTGTGGGGGGATGTCACAAAAGCTGAACTGTGGCCCTGAATCATTTCTACTTTCAGGTCTGTCTCTCAGGTGCTGGATCAACGTGGGCGGGCTTCAAGAGCAGAGTGACAGGACGCTGCGTTCCCTCTGGAGGAAGTGAGGAGTGACAGCTGATCTACTTCTTGAGGGAACTGGTCAGTTCTTGCTGACTCTGTAGCACCGGGAAAGGGGGACCAGTTCCCCATTTAACTCTGCAGTGGGGCAGGAAGCTGACCAGGGAGCAAAGGCTCGAGAACCAAGTGTCGAAGACCAGGAAAGTCACTGGGTCGAAGTTCAGGCTCTCAGCTCCACAGCTCGGGAACGTGGGGCTTGAACAGAAACCAACAGAGGGACCAGGCCCAGGGCAAACAGACACCGGAGGCCAAGGGCAGGGTCCTCAGGGTCAGACTGACCAGAGCACCTGCCAACTCACAGCACACTACCCCGAAGACGGGGGCAAGTCACGTGAGCATGCTGTGCCCCTGTCCCCTCCTCCACAAAGAACACGAACACAATACATCCCTTGGGATTTCTTTGCAGATGAGATTCATGGTGTACAAAGTCCCTGAGCACAGGAGCTGCACCCTGTTTGTGACTGTTTGTGACACCCGGCACTCTGCCTGACACCAAATCCACATTCACTGAAAACTTGTTGGACGAGTGGATAATGAACGGTGCACACAGAACGCATAGCACTGAACCTGACTCGTGGTACTTACTGAAACTTTGTTGATTGAATGGTTTACATAAAGAGCTGAGGACTGGCCAAAGACACAGCATCCAGTAAGTGCCAGTAAATGCTAAATATTAACAACAACGCAGGGCTGATTTGTAGAAGAGCTCACCCAAGAGAAGGAATTTAAATGATAGCTGAATGGACTTACTGCAGGCAATGTAATCTCTTCCCCATAAAGCAGCCAACCTGGAAAAGCTAGGTGAGTGAAAGTATATCAAAATGAGAACTTTTCTCTTATTCTCAACATTAAACGCGAGAGTGGAAACCATCTCCCCACCCAGAACTTGGGAGCTGAGGACTCAAATTACCTGCCCCTCATATACTCTACAGTCGGCACTGATTTAACGGTAGCACCCCACTGCCCTCTTTAGCATGCCTTTTTGTTCCAGAAGACTCTGCCCAGACAAATGGCCAAACTGTTCATGACAGGAACTTCCCGAGAGACCCATCAACTCTTCAGAGGAAACCATCAACAGGCACTTTGCCCCTTACGCTTCTTTGAATCCTTCACCTCAAAATCCTCACCCATCCTGGGCGGTCACACCCTGATCCTAACCCAATCCTAAGCACGGCTCTTGCGGTCAAAGAACCACCACAAGCCAAACTCCCAGTCTTAAATCAATTTCAAACTTGCTTTCCTCCTTCCAACCACTGCCAAAGCTCTGTGCAGGTAGAGTACAGTCAGCAAGAAACTTGGTGTTATCTCTCTTTTTTTAAAAGTTTAATTATTTAATTAAGTAATCTCTATAACCAAGGTGGGGCCTGAACTCACAACCCGGAGATCAAGAGCTGCATGCTCCTTGGACTGAAACAGCTAGGCGCCCCTTGGCGTTGTCTTTTCAGTTGGCTGTGATGCGGCTATGTGGGAGGCTGCACTGATACACAGAAACTAGATATTACAGGAAAGGCCTTTGGGCACATGGTCCACCGAGGGCTGGTGTCTTCGTGCAGTTCTCCTGACAGTCATTCAGGCTCTGCTCAGAGATCTCACATGCTAAGATCCCCTCCATCTTCCCCTCTGTGGGAGCCTGTTCTATCTCCGCCCAGTTCTCTTCCTGTGCTTTCTCCACATAAATTATCATCCTGCCTCTGGAAATTCACCCAGACTCTCTTCAAGATATCAGCTGACCAAGAGACCTTCAGCCCTGCATCCTTATCAGCGTCATCTGAAGCCCATAAAACATGATCTAAAGTGGCAGAGGCTCAGAAATCTCATGTCCTGGGGAGCCTGGGTGGCTCGGTTGGTTGAGCATCTGACTTCGGCTTGGGTCATGATCTCATGGCTGGTGAGTTCGGGCCCCCGTGCTGGGCTCTGTGCTGATGGCTCGGAGTCTGGAGCCTGCTTCGGATTCTGCGTCTCCCTTTCTCTTTGCCCCTTCCCTGATGGCGCTCTTTCTCTCAAAATAAATAAACATTAAAAAGAAATTAAAAAAAAAAAAGAAGCTATGTCCTTCAAACAGAATCAGGAATTCTCACCATCTTTTGGGAAGAGCGATTATGTATCTTTTTAAAATTATTATTATTATTTTTAATGTTTTTATTTATTTCTGAGAGAGAGAGGGAGACAGCTTGAGCAGGGGAGGGTCAGAGAGAGAGGGAGACACAGAATCCAAAGCAGGTTCCAGGCTCTGAGCTGTCAGCACAGAGCCCGATGCGGGGCTCAAACACACAAACCGTGAGATCATGACCTGAGCTGAAGTCGGATGCTTAACTGACTGAGCCACTCAGGTGCCCATGTATCTTAGAAAACTAGAAAAAAATATGTTTGCTCTTCCTTTGTGTTAAGGTCTGGGGACCTCTCTTCAAATGTAAATGACTGTTCCACTTATAATTGCCTCATTCTTCACCCAAGATGAACTAAGGGAGACTTGAATTCTAGTTGGCTTGAAAATATTTTACTGTTGTTCATTTGACATGGAAATAATGCATATCATTATACAAAAGTTAAAAGACATTGATAAATTTTATTTTTTAATTATTAAAAAATTTTTAATGTTTATTTTTGAGAGAGAGAGACAGAGTATGAGTGGGAGAGGGCCAGAGAGAGAGAGAGAGAGAGAGAGAATCCGAAGCAGGATCCAGACTCTTAGCTGTCAGCACAGAGCCCGACGCAGGGCTCCAACCCACACACCGCAAGATTAGGAACTGAGCTTAAGTTGGATGCTTATCCAAGTGAGCCACCCAGGTGCCCCAGACATTGATACATTTTAAAAGGCCATCTGTTCTCTATCACCTAAATATAGCCACTGTCAATATTTTGAATAATTTGTTATTCAATCTTTTTATTGTTTTTCCCATTAACATGCAGGTGTGTGCGAGCATGTATGTGTGTATGTGTATACTGATAAAGATAATTTGTATACTGGGACCCACAAAATGGAGGCCACCCCAGTGGCCTGGCCCACATCACAAATGTAAACCTAAGTCAGTACTTAGGAGAAACAGGAAACACTTACTAAAGAAAACCAACATATACCAGTCACAGTCCTCTGACTCAGCGTTAGCTTAGCTCACCTTATCCTAGGAAACAGGACCTGCTAGCCTCACAAGGAAATCCCCAATCTCCGCACCAATCTCGCTCTATTTCCACTGCCTCTCCTACTGTTCTAGAAAACCTGCTCTTGCCTCAGATCCCTCAGGAACAGAGCTCCACTCCTTGCGAGGTACTGTACCCTCTCCAATCCATGAATTGACTAAAAGACATCAAACTCATTATGAAACTGCTTTAGTTTTCTCATTTGGTGATACCTACTTACATATATACATATAATTTTATAAACTTTTTCATTTACTGTATCTTGATTATTTTAACGTCATTATTTTCCGTAACATCATTTTAATGGTTATATAGCATACAAACTACATAATATACCTATTATTGGACACTGAGATTGTTGCTAATTTTAAGGTATTACATACTGATGCTAATTTATTATTTATGCACATAATTAAGCATATGTGTAATATACTATTATCTCTCTTTGCCCACCTTTAAGATGTTTCAATAGAAGTGGAATAAAGCCAATTTTCTGTCTTGGGAAACGATGCCACTTCTGTATTCCCATCTGTAGAGTGGACAGGGCCCGTTTCCTCCCATCTTCATGAATGTTGCTCATTAGCATACTGTAAGTTTTTAACATCTCTGTCAACTACTAGACAAGAAGTTGAACTGCAGTGTTGTTTCCTCTTGCAATGTTTGAACTACCACTGACCCTTAACATTGCTTCATGTCTATCGTTCATTTGTGTTTCTGCTGGTACAAAAGACCTTTTTGTATCGCGTGTTCATGTCTGTGGTAAGATATTCAGTTTTCTCTCTACTAACTTATCAGAGATCTGTATCTATGAAGACAATCTGTTCCACATTTTGTACAATTTCTTGAAGTTCAAAGGTGATGGAGGTGAAGGATCTTGACCTCATAGGAATAGAGGAAATGTACAGCTCAGGAAACGTCCATGGAGGCGGATCCTGAACAGCACGGGGAAATTAAAATGTGGGAATAAGAGAGAATGTGGAAAAGGAAGATGAGAACAGAGGCCCAAGGCAGAGAAAGGTAATGGAAAAAGACCATCTAGAGAGAAAGAGGGTGTCTGAATGGGTAAGCCTGTCCAAAAGGACTGCGTGAGTTCCTTTTGATTCATCTAAATGGTGTAGGAGAGGAAGTATGTGTGTGTTCAAAGGGGGGGAGGGGATAGTATTAATGAAGTAAATCCTCGTTTATAATGAGAAGACGTCTGAATTATAAAAAATCAAGAAGTCGCCAAAAACCTCCTTCGTAGTTAGAGAAATGCAATGTAAAAATAAAATGAGAACGTTTTCACCCATCAGACCAGTGAATTCCCAAAGGGGTGGCAAGGCCGTGGGGAGGCAGGCGTCCTCACGCACTGCTGGGAAGAGTGTAAAGTGGCCCCACCTGTGTGGAGGACAGTTTAGCCATGCCGCTCAAAGTGACCAAGGTGTATACTCTTCGAACCAGCAGTGCCACGTACAGGGAATTATCCTAGAGATACATTTATGTGCCTGCAGGATAACATCTGAATAGTCATGGTAGCATTTTTTTGTAAAGGAAATATTGGAAACAATGCAAATGTCCATCTGTTTTTAAGAAGGAGTAAAGTTGCTCTGTTTACTCAAGTGGCATGACTAATGAAATATTTCTTTTTTATATAGTTTTGTTTCACATTTATTTAGTTTTGAGAGAGAGACAGTGCCAGCAGGGGAGGGGCAGAGAGAGGGAGACACAGAATCTGAAGGAGGCTCCAGGCTCTGAGCTGTCAGCAGAGCCTGACGTGGGGCTCGAACTCATGAACCATGAGATCATGACCTGAGCTGAAGTTGGACACTTAACCGACTGAGCCACCCAGGTGCCCTTGATTTTTTAAAAAGAAAAGAAAAAACCATGGAGAGTAACCAAGTTAAGCGTCTTATAAAGTGATATTTATTAGGAGAGCTCAGCTGCCCACCTCTGTCTTGCAACGGGAAGTGATGTATGAGTGGAAATTTTAAAATTGTTCCAAAGTGCCAATCTTTTACAAATTGGATCACATCTCATCCTTGCAGGTCCCTCTGGAACACCTCAGCTGCTCTTGAATACTGGCTGGTATAAAATGGAACACAGGATTGGTATCTGATTTCATAGTCTGGGAAAGAGAAAAACTAGAAAAGCCACAAGCATTTTTGCTTTTGTCAAAAAAGGCAACTTCTGTCTGAACGCTCCCCCATCCACCACCACCTCCTCCCCAGTGTCCCAGTCACAACTCTGGAAGCCACCCGAACTCTTGCCTCTCCCTGACCCTGCACTTCTTCAAATGCCAGG
The DNA here is from genome assembly GCF_003009895.1 of Hyaena hyaena. Taxonomy (NCBI): domain Eukaryota; kingdom Metazoa; phylum Chordata; class Mammalia; order Carnivora; family Hyaenidae; genus Hyaena; species Hyaena hyaena. Next base: position 865,587 of record NW_024080980.1, read on the forward strand.
TCCTGTAGATCCCGCCTTTACCCGGTCCGCCTCCCTCCACTGTCTGCATCTCCCCAGTAGCTTGGGGGCTCACTGTTCTTGTTATTTCTGGTGTTGCCCCTTCAAGGGCATTCTCTCTGCTGTAACCAGAGTGATCTTTCACAAGGCAAATATGGCTGGGATGCCAGGGTGGTTCAGTCGGTGAAGCCTCCGATTCTTGATTTCGGCTCGGGTCATGATCTCACTGTTCGGGGGGATCAAGCCCTGCATTAGGATCTGGGCTGGCAGCGCAGAGTCTGCTTGGGACGCTCTCTCTGTGCCTTCCCCACTCGCACATGTGCTCTCTCTCAAAAATAAATCAACATTAAAAAAATAAATAAAAAAGATAAGACTAATGTGACTACATCACTTAGCCTAGAGATTTCAATATTCTCCCATTGCCTCCAAAAATAAAACCCAAACCTCTATAACAAAACTCTCCATTCCCTGGCCCCTGGACACTTGTTGGCCTCACCTGTCTTCACCTTTTGGTCTATCCTCTGTTTACTAAGTTTTCAGACCCTCAGAGGAACCCATGGCTATTTTATTTCGTGTATGCTGTTCTCTCTACCTGAAAAACACTCCCCCTTTTAAATTTGTACTCAACCTTCACTTCCGAAATCCTTCTTCCAGCAAATATTCCTGGTGCCCTGGGTCCAGCTGGGCATGTCTCCCATATGTTCCCGGAGCCCCCAGTCTCTCATCAGAACAACATGGGCCCCGACTCCACAGAAGATACTTGTTTCTTTATCTCACCTCCCTTCTGGACTGTAAACTTTGTTTCTTGTACTCAACATTGTATCCTCAGCTCTGGCGCATGGCTGGAGTTCAGGAAATACCTGTAGAATCAGCAAATGAACAAGACTCAACTCTAGAAACAAGTACTTGTTGATTTTCACCCAAATATAAATGGAATAAATATCCCCACTTTTCTCTGGTAAGGTATAATACTAACTCTGGTAAGGTCATCTTTAAGCCTCCCAAGTTCTCCAAGGGACCCATGCTAGCTGGCTCCCCAGATATGATCAACAGTAACACCCAGCGCTTCACCAAGAAATGTTTCCTAAGGGAAAGGTAGGTTAGAGCAGTGTGATGTTTAAAAGAGGGGACATCCTCACACTGTCCCGAGCCAAGGGACTGGTAAAAAGATGCGGTCCATCAATAAAACCTGGCGCCCACACCCCTTTGATAATTAAATAAACTATGATACGAGCACATTACAACTGACAGGAAGAAATTAATGCTCAGTGTCTGGGGCTCTGCTTGGTTCTTGTCAGCAACCAAATCTGCCTTTCATCCAGTATGTCTCTCTTCGCCAAGTGAGATCAAAGCCCATATAAGTTTCCAGAATGAGGCATCGTTTCAGCCAAAACTCTACTTTCCCCTTAGACTTCCAATAGCAATCTGGAAGATGGGTGATTTCATTTGAAGCTAGTTGTACCCAGGACAAATGTCACCATCGGGGACTGAACATCGTGTAATTAGGAAGCAAAGCGGTGACGTGTACTGGAGGACGGAGTGGATACAATGTTTCTCTGGGGCAGCCCAAGTAGAAGTCCCCCTGGAATCAGAGGACCGAATTTAACCAATAACTGTGAACAAGTCTGTAGCGCTTCAACGTAATGAGAAGAACAGAGACTTCAGAGAGAGTTTTCTAAAGAGCTACATTTATTCTTTTCATTTCCCAAGTTTTCACTACGTACATCCAATTGTTTGACATTGACTTTTAAAAATGTTTATTTATTTTGAGAGAGAGAGAGAACACGAACACATGAGTGGGAGAGGGGCAGAGAGCGAGAGAGAGAGAGCGAGAGAGAGAGAGAGAGAGAGAGAGAGAGAGAATCCCAAGCAAGCTCCAGGCTTGGCACAGAGCCCGACGTGGGGCTTGATCTCATGACGGTGACATCATGACCTGAGCCAAAACCAAGAGTGGAACACTCAACCAACTGAGCCACCAAGGCACCCTGACGGATGTTTCTAATATGAAATAATGTTAAGGAGAAAGGCAAATAACAGGACAAATGTGTAAAATATTAAAAGAAGGGAAAGAAAACTACATTTGTATCTTTGTGGAAGATTCTTGGAAGGATACGCAAGCCACCGGTAACACAGGTCTCAAGGGAGGGAGCCGGGGCGCCGCTGGGAAAGGCAGGGAGAGAATTGCACTATGTACTCTTCCAGTCCTTCTGGGTTTTGAACCATATGAATTCAGTAATGTTTCAAAATATATATTGATTAAATTAAAATCAATTTAATTGAGGTTATTAAAATAAATACACTAAGAGGAAATGAAGTGGGAATAGTACAGGGCAATAGTTTATGTGCTTACCTGGAAAAGTTTCAAAGACGGCAATCCTGTGTCAGACTTCAAAATAAGTAAAAATATTTTCAAAAAAATTTTAGAAAGAGAGAGAGAGAGCATGCATGAGAGAGCAGAGAAGAGGGGCAGAGGAAGAGATGGGGGTGGGGGATATCCCAAGCAGTCTCCACATACAGGGTTTAGCACAGAGCCTAGACCTGCTTTGATTTTGTGTCTTCCTCACTCTCTGCCCCTCCCCCGCTCATGCTCGCGCGCGCTCTCTCTCTCTCTCTCTCTCAAAAACAAAGTGCTTATGTTTATTACTGTTATTATTTATTTTGGTGCTTGTGTTGGCCCAGATTTAGTTGGTGGAGAATTCCCCCTTTTTATATATCACAGAGCCCTACAATTTAATCTGACCTGACAGCATTTTATGACTGAAATTTTCTCCTCTCACATTTGTTCACTGTATTTTAGTTTTCTGTTCCTCAAAAACACAGGCTGTTTACTGCCTCAGGGCCCTTGCACTGGCTATTCCCTCTTTCTGCAATGGTTTCAATGACTGGCTTCTTTAATTCATTCAGGTATCCCCTTCTCAACGAGTCCCATCTAATTTAAGGCTAATCTCTCTCTCACTTTCTTACTCTCCCTCTCATTCTCTGTCCTATATTTTCTTTTTTTTTTTAAATGTTTTTTATTTATTTCTAGGAGAGAGAGAGAGAGACAGCGTGAGCAGGGGAAGGTCAGAGAGAGAGGGAGTCACAGGTTGAAACAGGCTCCAGGCTCTGAGCTGGCAGTCAGCACAGAGCCTGACGCAGGGCTCGAACCCAAGAACCGCAAGATTATGACCTAAGCGAAAGTCGGACGCTCAACCGACTAAGCCACCCAGGCGCCCCTCTGTCCTATATTTTCAATCTCTCCCTCGCTACTCACGTCTACCTAGAGTATTCAACATGTTCTAACCTCTTCCATATAAACTGTTCTAGCCTTTATACATAAAACCAAACCAGACCAAAACCAAAACCACCACCAACAAGCCCCCCAAATCCTAAGCATTCTTCCTGTGTCTCTTCAGTTTTGCCTTTCTCTTCCCATATGTCTCTATCCCTTATCTTCTATTGTCAGCCTAACTTCTAGAAAACATTGTCTACACAATCTCAAGCTCTACTTCTTTTTCTTTTCTTTTCTTTTCTTTCTTTTTTTTTTTTTTTTGAGAGAGAGAGAGGAGAGGGAGCACAGGAGGATCAGAGAGAGAGAGAGAGAGAGAGAATCTCAAGCAGTCTCTGCACTGTCAGCACAGAGCCCGATGCAGGGCTCAAACTCAACAAACCATGAGATCATGACCTGAGCTTAAACCAAGAGTTGGATGCTTAACTGACTAAACCACCCAGGCGCCCCACATACTTCATTTCTTTGCATGCATTTATACTTCCACTCAAGGCAGGCTGGGTTGATACTCTGTGCACAAACTGAAGAGAAACTATTCTCACCAGGGTCACCAGCACCTGTCAGAAAACGGTCGTCTGAAACATGCCAATCTGCAATATCCACAATGTCCATCCATTGTGCTTGCTGGCATGGTGCAGTGCACAACCATACCCAAGGGCTCTGCCAGCAGCCTTCTTTCTCCAGGTTTATCTTACCTGACCACTCTCAAGCCTCCCTATGACCCTCTCTCCCTCTTGAAATGCTGTCTTCCTTTGGCAACTGCTATACCATACCTTACCTTCTTGCTGCTCCTTTCTTTTCTTCTCAAGTTCCTCTTTTTGCACTGTCTTTGAAATAGTAAGTCCATTTCAGAGTCCTGTCCTGGCTTGTCTTACTTTGTTACCTGGCCCATTTGAGTGACCTCAATCACTTTCACTCAACATTTACTGAGCACCCACGCTGTGCCTGGCACTGTTCTAGGCACTGACCACTGCACTTTCCCCACACATGCTAATGAACTGCAAACGTATCTATCTCTGACCAATATATCCAAGTGCCTCCCTGAAATCTGAACTTGAATACCAAACGGACTCCTCAAGGTTAACTCTTTTTTTTTTTTAAGATGTTTTAAGTAATCATTACCCCCAAGGTGGGGCTCTAACTCACAACCTCGGTACCAAGAGTTGCACGTTCACATGACTGAGTCAGCCAGGCATCCGTCCTTCAGCTTAACTGGTCCAGAGCTCACCATCCTGCTCTTCAGATCCATTCCTCTTTCCCTGTTTTAGCTAATGATAGTCATTCACTTGCCCAAGCCCAAAAGCGGGAGTCATCCCAGATTCCTTCCTCTCTCCACTCAAGAAAGTGGTCACTCGCATTCTTCTGCTTCCTGGGTATGTCTGTCTCAGTTTCCCCCTCTCCTCCCCAATCACCGTCACTGCTACATTGGTGTCCACCCTAGTCTAAGCCACTGCCATTTCTCATAGAGAACACTACAGCAGGCTCTTCCCTGCCTCTGGCTCCTGGCCCTCCTCCTGTGAACCAGTTCATCCAGGGGACTCTTCCTGTGACACAAGCCGGTGATCTGTTCTTCCCTCCATCCACACTGAGCTCCTCTTAGTTCCTGAACAAGTCATTCTCTCTCTGGTCTCTGCATCTTTGCCTACGCTGTTCCCTCTGCCTGGAAGAGCTCACGTGCGCCCTCCTGCCCCCTCGCCTTGGGGACTTGCCCTTCAGGCTTCAAAAGAGATCTTAACTTTATCTGAAACCCAAAGTCTGAGATAGGCTTTGTTTTGTTCTGTTTTATTTTGTTTGTTTTCCCCTCCCTGGGCTGCCACAGTAAACCAGTAGCATTTATGACACCACAGGGTAATTATTTGTTAACTGGCCTCCATCTCCCTCTAAATTTAAGTACCTAAGAGGGAAGGGACCCCACCTCTCATCTAATATTTAATCCCTGGGACCCAGTACAGTGACTGGCACATAGTAAGTGCTCAGTAAACATGTGTTGAATGAATGCATAGTTAGATGAGTATAGGATATGGAATCCGAAAAGCCTGGCCCTGACTCCCCACAGGAAGTTTAGAAAGTCTTTTTTGAGTCTGTACCTCAATGTCCTCACTTCAGGTATGAAAATACACAGTTGATCCTTGGACAAGGTGAGTGTTAGGGGTGCTGACACCCCCCCAATTGAAAATCCCTATATAACTTTTGACTCCCCCCAAACTTAACTACTAATAGCCTACTGTTGATCAGAAGACTTACTGATAACATAAACAGTCAAATAACACATATTTTGTAGGTTATATGTATTATACACTATATTCTTATGACAAAAAATAAAAGAAAATGTTATTAAGAAAATTATAAGGAAGGGGCGCCTGGGTGGCTTAGTCGGTTAAGCGTCCGACTTTCTCTTAGGTCATGATCTCACGGTTCGTGGGTTCAAGCCCCGTGTCGGGCTCTGTGCTGACTACCAGCTCAGAGCCTGGAGCCTGCTTCAGATTCTGTGTCTCCCTCTCTCTCTGACCCTCCCCTGCTCACGCTGTCTCTCTCTCTCTCTCTCCTAGAAATAAATAAAACATTAAAAAAATATATATGTAAAAAAAAAGAAAATTATAAGGAAGAGAAAATAGCATTTACCATACCGTATGTATACTTATTGAAAAAAAAAATCTGGGTCTAAATGGACCTGCTCAGTTCAAACCCATGACTTTTTTTTTTCAGTAAATACAGTACAATACTACACGTGTATTTTCCTTTCCTTAACATTTTAAAAACTTTTTAAAAAAATCTGTCGTACTCTAATTGGAAGGATTCATTATATGTCCCTTTCCCTAGAATTTGGGCTCTATGATTTCTTGACCAAAAGATCAGATTTGGGGGTTCAGGTCCTAAGAAACTGGCAACTTCTGTCTCAGTTCTCTCTGGATGCTGGCTGGCAGAAGCCAGGCATTCTGCCTCTTCTGGAGAGGTCCACACGGAGAAGACTCAGGCTCACAGGCCCACAGCCTGCAGCCCGCAGCTGAGGCTGAGCCCCCAGCCAGCGGCCAGCACCAGCCGGCCAGCCATGGGAACAAGCCATCTTGGAGATGGCTCCTCTGGTCCTATCTGAACGTCCATCCGCCTGGCAGAAGGACCCTTCCTCTCTGAGTCTGGCCTAAACCGCATATTCTGGGGTGAAATAATTGAACATGGTTGTTTAAGATCTAAGTTCGGGGGTGCCTGGGTGGCTTAGTCGGTTAAGTGTCCGACTTTCGCTTAGGTCATGATCTCGCGGTTCGTGGGTTCGATCCCCGCGTCAGGCTCTGTGCTGACTGCCAGCTCAGAGCCTGGAGCCTATTTCAGAGTCTGTATCTCCCTCTCTCTCTGACCCTCCCCTGCTCACGCTGTCTCTCTCCCTCTCTCTCTCTCTCCTAGAAATAAATAAAAAAAAAAAAAAAAAAAAAGATCTAAGTTCGAGGTTGGTTTTTTATGCAACAAGTGATACCTAGAACAGATTTTACTACCTGCAAGTGGGATGCCGCTGTCACATAATGTGCAGCATTGGCTTGGGGACCCGGCGGCCAGGGGAAGTCAGAAAGGCCTCTAGGAGGGTGTTAGCGCCACTACGGGGTTGGTGGTGAGGACTTAACACAACTGGGAAACACGTGATCCAGAGCTAGAGGCAAGGAGAGTCTAGTTACATTAAAAAAAAGTTTGGCAATACTGTTGTCCTTGACTCCTGTAATGCAGTAAATTAAAAGGTGTACTTCATGAAATCAGGGACCTAGCGATCGAGTTTTCTGGGCTGAGTTTCCAAAGTGCTGCCTGGCTTCTTCTAGCTGCCTAGCCAGTTCTTACCGTGACACACTTGTACACCAGTCACGTCAGAGACACTGCCTCTGGGCACCAAATCCTATATCCGCCCTGTGGCTTCTCCAGGCCCTGGCACAATGAGACTGCCTAACTCATCTTCCAGGCTTCTCTACCTTCTTGGGAAGGTGACACACAGAAGGCCAATGTCAGCATTGCTGTCCTGGATGACCAGAAGCAAGCCAGAAGACCAGCTCCATCAAAATCGGCTTTGGTCACTCCTCCGTACTGTACCTTCTCCCCCAGCCCCGTGATTTTTATTACATATGTACTAAAAAGCATTTACAATATATGCAAAAGCTACAAAGAATAACCAACCCTCCCCTCCACCATAACCACAGTCCTGCATTTCGTGTTCATCTTTTCCTTGTCTTCCTTTACTATGTTTTACTATGCATGTGTGTATCCCTACTGATAGATGTCATTTTGCCTGTGTCTGTAATAACAGAAATGGTATCATACTGCTCACCTTCTTTTCCGACTTGCTGTATTCTCTCAACATTATGTTCATGGGTTTCACCTGTTTAGTTTTTGTCTTAGTCTTTGTAACCAGTCTATACAAATACACGAGAACTCACTATGTTCTGGGACAATGTGTGGTGTGTATCGGGTCGTCAGTAAACTCTGTGTGACAATGCTTTGAAGGATACATCCGCAGAAGAGCCGGCAGCTCATTACCATGCAGCTGTAATTGCATGAGAGAAAAGAAGTCTCCAGATGAGGTATAAACCGTTCAGGCAAAGGCGAAAAATGGATCGCTTGGTATAAATCTTTGCAATGCATGGATACTCCCCCAGTCCATAAATTCATTATTTGACCATCTCATTTCCTAACAAAAATGCAAGAAAAAACTTAATAAAGCTTGAAAAGTCGATCTTTCATATCATCCCTGCCTAGATATCTTTCCATTAGCGCAAATAATTGAGAGCAAACCATCAGTGAAGGAAGGGAGAAAAATCTGTCCCACCCACTCCTTTAAGTATTTCCTTAAGTAAATAGCGTAAGTATTAAAGATAAATCTTTCAGACTCTAAAAACGAAAACAAAAATAATTGTTGATCCTCTGGGCATCAAACGTAATAGGCTTCGTATTTTTCTAGGTATTAGAGCATTTTGTTTCTTCAGCCAGTCTCACTGATTTTGAGCTCATTGGTTCTCATCTTTACTGCCTTTTGCAATCACCTTGAACTTTATTATTATTATTTTTTTAATATTTATTTTTGAGAGAGAAAGACAGAGCACGAGCAGTGGAGGGGCAGATAGAGAGAAGAAGACACAGAATCTGAGGCAGGCTCCAGGCTGAGTTGTCAGCACTGAGACTGATGTGGGGCTCGAACTTATGAACCATGAGATCATGCCCTGAGCTAAAGTCAGATGCTTAACAGACTGAGCCACCCTAAACAGTTCTGAGGCTTGTGTCCCGTCCCAGGAGATTCTGATGATCTGGGGTGGTGCCGGGCCACGGTGGTTTTTCAAAGCTCCAGAGAGCCACTGGTGTCAACCAGTGTCTAGCGCGGTGCCTGGGGGAAAGTGACACTCAGAATGAATAAATAATGTTCTATTTGTCCGGAAGGAGGAAGCGTAGCTTCCGAACCACAAGCTCTCCAGGAGCCCCGGGGTAAAGGCAATGAGCAGGCACGTCCCGCCCAGCGAGTGGGGGAGTGTGCTGCCGCAGGTGTCCGGGTCTCTCTCTTGACTAACCAGAAAGTGTTCATCCTGACGCTCGAGTACAGTCCAGCCACGTCCAGAAGGCGTCAGAAAACACAAATCACTAAGCAGTTCGAGGGGTGCCGGGCTGTTTCCAACCCCGACAAACGGGGCGGAGGCTGCAGAGGCAGGTGTGGGTGCTTGGAGCTCTGGCCCAAGTCTGTCGACTCCAGAGTCAACCTGGGATCCTCTCTCGGCTCCAAACTGCAGCGTAGCCGCTCTTCCCGCGTGGGGAGAAGGGCGCGAGCGGGGTCGGGCACCACGACGGTGCAGCCCCGGGCGCGGCGAGACAAGCTGCGCAACCACCCAGGTCCCCACGTGGCGCAGCAGCAGCCGCCGTTCAGGGGAGCGCGGCTGCGGCGGGCGACGGGGGAGTGGACTACAAGTCCCGGCATGCTTCGGGCGGGGGCGGGGCGGTGCCGGAGGCCAGCCGGGCTCAGGCGTGCGCAGTGGTTCTCGGGAGTGGCTGGGCGGGCCCTCCCAGGCTGTCAGCTGTGGCCCGGGGCGCCCGGGCGGCGGTGGTCGCGGCCATTGGCGGAGAGGCGGGAGGGGCGGGGCCCTCGCGAGCTGCTGTGGGCAAAGCCGTGGGCGCGGAGGCAGGCAGGCGGCTGGCTGGGGAGGCACGGGCCGGGCTGCTGCGTTCCAGCCTGGCCATGGCAGCGGCTCCCCTGAAAGTGTGCATCGTGGGCTCGGGGAACTGGTGAGCGGCGGCGGGCCGGCGGCGCGGGCTCCGCCTCCAGGAAGCCCCTCTCCCGGGCGGGCTAGGGCCGCGCGTCCCCGCCGCAGCGTGGGCACCGGGCACCGCGCGCGGGGAGGCGGGGCGGGCGGCCTCGCTGTCGGGCTGGGCACCGCGCACCCGGGGAGGCCGCGCCGAGGCACTTGCCCGGGAGGCCCTGGGCCCGCGTGCCCGCCGGGGGCAGCGCGGCGAGAGGGCGTTGCGTGTCGGCGGGCACCTGTCTGCGCTCTGGTCATCGCGCGGCGGGCGCACGGAGGCCACCTGCTCGCCACGCCCGGGTGTTTTGCGTACCATTCTAAGAGCGTTCTGCATTCTCCTCGCTGGGTCGCCTGGGTCGAGGAATTGGTGGAGACTCGAGCATTTTTACTGTAGTTTGGTTGTTGAGGAAACCAAGGCAGAGAGGGGCTAAACGGCGCTTTGCTACCCGGGTCATGGCCGGGACCAGCGCTGCCTGTCCAAGTGCGGGTCTCGCTCACCGGTTCTGATACGTCCAGTATCTTAAGAAGATAAGAAAATCCAAGTTCCAACAGGCCTGGCTCCCGGCGTAGTCCAAGGGCGGTGGGAATTCTCTGGGGGCGATATTTGCGAAGCTTCGCATCTCCGTTACGTTCTATTTGACTTCTAACATTAGTACCAGCACTTTGTAAATGTCAGCTCTTTTAGTTCCCTTTATCAAACTTTGCTTCTCTCGAATGTTGGGTTAGTGTAGAGGAAAATGGGGCCAGGTAGGAGGAAGGAAGCAGAATATAATACGGACTCTGATATTTTCAGTCATTTTCCCATTGTTGTGCACTTTTTTTCCTTGCACATCCGAGAGACTGGTATAGAATAAATAGTACAGAGTTGTACCCTTTCAGCCCTTGGAGGAAACCTTATTTGGTTCTCTACTTTAATATCCCAGCAAGGCCAGTGGCCTCTCCTTGTGCCACACCACCCCCACACCCCCATGCATGGTAATGATTTATTTCATTATCTGTTTCCACTCTTCCCTTTCCAGCTCTTGAGGACAGCATCTACCCTATTGCCTGGCATATGCTAAATAAAAATTAAATGAATGTTTGAAAACTAATTTTTAAAAATATAATTATACTGAGTATGTAATTATAGTCACATTCCAAAACCAGAAGTTATCAAAAACCCCACACAAAAAAAACCCAATGAAATAGCTTATACTCACACTTGTTTCCCAGGTTATCTCCTGGAGGAAAATTTGTATTATCATTTGCTTCTGGTCTTCTGAAGAAACCCCATCAGATGCAAGTGGATGCTTACATATAGCCCTTTCCTTCTCTGCCCTGCAAATACTAGGGTATTAGGCCCTTTTCTGTAAACTTCCTTTTTCGACCAACAACAGTGTTGTACACAACATTTATTGGAGTTGGTATGTATCTACTGGAAAGCTTCATTCGGACTTGAGGTTGGCTTTGCCAGTTTGATCCCAAGGTCACTTGAATGAGATTACAGCGGCCCTATTGGCCATGGGACTGGAAAGGCACTGTTAGCATGTGTTCTTTTGACATTAACTTCCTTTCCTGTAAGAGGACACAGACCCATGGATGACAGAGCCTTTTCCTAATTTGCAAGGTGCCAAAGTAGCACAGCTTTGCCATGCTGTATTTGGGCCTGGAGCAGGAGTAGTGAAGTAAACCTCCTGCCCCCTCCAGTGGGATCTGGCTGCCTTCCCACGGCTTCACTCTGATGTACTTGACTGTTTTCTTGGCCCACTTCAGCCCAAGGAAATGGAGTAGAACTTGGCTGGTGACCTTAGGGCCCAGCAATTGAGAAATATGCCATCCTGATGGTTTGGGCTGGCTGCCCAGCTCCATTAATTATGGGATCAGACGGGAACATTGTTGCTTCCTCGCCACTACCCTGGGTACAGTGCCACTCCAGTCCTAGAGAGAGGATCGCGACTTCCCCAGAGAGATTCAGAAACTTAGGAACTGAAAACAGCTTTAGAGGCTTCAAAGGGCCTATGGGGTAGTCAGCTCTGGTCAGTAGGCATGTGAGTGTTTGCCACATGTAGGCACTGTGGCCTTTCCAGTGATGCAGGCACGGTTGTACATAATGCCTGCTTGAAAGGAATTTACCATCAGAGGTGAGATAAGTTGGAAGATAAACTCAAAAGAAACATTAAGTGGAATGAAATATCCATCACGAGATAAGATGTTAAAGTTTAAATAGTGTTTCTTAAATTGTGGTCCAAAGACCACTTGCATCAGAAGGATCACTGAGGCTACCTACACTTGATGACTACATTCCCCGGGGGGTGGGGGGGAGGGGCAGATTTTTTTTACAGGACTTTAACCTTTTGATAATTTTAAAATAGAATATTATCTAGAAGAGGGACTTGCCCTTCCAGATTTGATCCTTCAAGAATGCAAAGTTGCTTAAGCAATGGTTAAACTTGGGACTTTGGTGAAGTAGCTGAGAGTGCTTATGTAAATAAAGGTGTTGTCACACCTAAACCCATAGCTAAGAGGTGGCTGTCATCCTCACATTATGTACCTCCCCCACATAGGTGGTCATTAATTGCAATACAGATAATGGATGACTGAATCTAGCTGACTTGGCCAGGACCTTCAGCCAGAAATGACATGGAAGCCCCATAAAGGGTTGTATAACATGCCCTTGTCCTGTCCTTTGGCACCTCCTTTCCTGTAGGCAGGTCAGAGAGAGGAGGCCAGAGGCAGGTGCAGGGGGGTGCTTCCTGACCTCTGGGGCTTTTCACAGCCCTGGCAACTCAGAAAAACAACAAGAAACAAACAAACAAACAAACAAATCCTAAAGCTTCATAAGATCCTCCAAAGATGAAACAAAGTTTCTTTACCAGAAAGTTGGGAAAATTACCCAGACACAGGGCAAAATTCAGTTCTAGACCTAAAACCTCAGGGCTGTATTTACACCCAAACCTCTGTGGTAGGGAGCATATGTCCAAGCCCCAAACCTCCTTTGGAGCCAGGGAAGTGAATGGTAAAGGGAGAGGCTCGGGATTCCCATCCCTTGGGTTTCAGTCCTAACCCCCCTCTGGCAGCTATAAGGCCTGGAGCAAACTGTTACTTCAAGAATCCTTGCTTATGATATTGGTACCTGCTGTCTAGGATTTTGTTTAGGATTAAATGGCATGACACAGGGAGAGTACAAAGTGACTGGCACTCTAAATAGACATCAGCTACTGTTGTCACTGTGTTTATTGGATCAACCTTGACCAGCACCATCATTAAGGCACCAAATGGATCCAGCTGGAGTCTGACCAAGAAGTAGAGGCAGAAAAGGGAGAGAAGGTAAAAGACCAAGAGCGTAACTGATAGGCAGCCAGAGGAGTATGGGGACTTATCTTTTGCCCTTGTTTTCACCATCACCCCACAGCGTGACCAAAGGTCAGGGAGAGCTTTGGCCTCGTTTGCACTGATGACTGAAGCTGGATGTGTGTGACTCTTTTTTTTGGTCTGCTGGGATCATCTGGAATGTAGCGCCATGGCCCGTAGCCCACTTCTGTCACTCTTTTGTCTGTGTTACTTAGTTTCTGTGTTGAGCCTTGCTACATGCCCACTCTGAGTGGCTGTAAATTAGCGCCTCTGGGGTCAGAAATTACCCCTTCCCTGTCCACAGGTGGTACTGACTGACGTACCTTCCTGCCCTGGAAGCTGGAGGGACAGTTTAGTGATAGGATGGGTGGGAGTTGAGCTGGGAAAAGATCCAGAGTTCCCCTGTGAACAAGAGTGAGAAATTTGTACAACTAAAAAAGCCCTGATACTTAATCTCCTATTTCCATCACCTCTGCGCTCTGTTTAGTACAGAAGGTCCCCAGCGTACGACGGTTTGACTTGCACATTTTCAACTTTATGCTTTATAAGTATTCAGTAGGAATCATCCTTTGGATGGTGACTTTGGCTCTTCTCTTGGGCTGGCGCCATCCAGTGGATCCCCCGTCATGACGCCAGGCAGCAGCTGCAGCCCCCGGTCAACCACCCATCATCACGAGGGTGAACAAGCAGTACGTGGCAGCCGTTCTGTATCTGCATGGCCCTTCTGTTTGTCACTCTCCGAGCGGGTTCAGCCATTTCCCTCAGCTAGTCAGTGCTTCTTTGTGAAAGAGGCTTTGTGTTCAATGATTTTGCCCTACTGTATGCTAATGTATGTGTTCTGGGCATGTTGAAGGTCAGCTAGGCTAAGGATTGGTGTTTGAGAGGTTAGGGAGACCAGGTGCATTTTAGTATATTTTAAACTTACAGTGGGTCTTTTGGGACATAACCCCATCATAAGCTGAAGAAGGTGTGTGTAACAATCATGGCTACTTGTTAGGGGTGAGTCAGGAGCCCTCAGTTCTCTCTGACCTTTCATCTCTGCCAGCTGCATTCTTTTCCACTTCCTTCCTTCCCTGCGAGGTCATTTTCTGTATGTCAGGTATGCATTTTTTCATTTAAGCCTCCTAACAAGTCTGTACGGTAATATTGCTATCCCATTACACCTACATATAACTGTTACTATATGTATATGTACACACACACACACACACACATATATATAACTGATATATTATGACAAAATGGAGATCAAGGGAAGACATTTTGAGGTCAGTGGTTCATAAGGTGGAGTTGAAGCCCCTATCCTTATATGTCTAAGGGCCATGTTTCCATAAGTTCTTGTCCTTTTCAGTGAGAAGCATTCCTGTACCTGAGAACAAATCTCACTGTCATAGAAATATGGAATATCTTATATCTGACCCTCCCAACAAAAGGCTAGTATAACCATATTCCAGTCAAGAGAAATCAAATTGGGAGAGCCTGGGTGGCTCAGTCGGTTGAGCGTCTGATTCTTAAATTCAGCTCAAGTCATGATCTCATGGTTGTGAGTTCAAGCCCTGCATTTGGCTCCATGCTGGAGCCTACTTTAAAAAAAAGCGGGGGGCAGGGGAGACAAACATCAAATTGAGGGGCGCCTGGCTGACTCAGTTGGTGGAGCATGGAACTCCTGATCTCGGGGTTGTGGGTTTGAGCTCCATGTTGAGGGGAGAGATTACTTAAAAATAAAATCCTAAAAAAAAAAAAAAAAAAAGAAGAAAGAAAGAAAGAACTAATTGAAACGAGCCGTGAAAACCATCGTTTCCCTCCAGAGCGGGTATTCCTCCTCTTGCACACATGGCAGCTGATTTACTATTTTTAAGGCAACTCATCTTCCTAAAATTAACCTAGCAAATTGTTAGAAAAACCTTATATCTGAGTGAAAAATGTCACCTCCAACTTTCACCCTTTAATCTCTGAGCATTGCCTTGGTGAGCCCACTCTCTGTTTTTAAATTTTAGTTTAGGGGGCGCCGGCACAGCTCTGTCGGTTAAGTGTCAGACTTCGGCTCAGGTCATGATCTCACCATTCCCGGATCCCGAGTTCGAGCCCCGTGTCAGGCTTTGTGCTGACAGCTCAGAGCTGGGAGCCTGTTTCAGATTCTGCATCTCCCTCTGTCTCTGCCCTTCCTCTTCTAGTGCTCTGTCTCTCTGTCTCAAAAATAAATAAAAATTAAAAAAAAAGTTTAGGATGAGAGTGCACATGAAGGGGGGAGAAGGGCGGGGGGGGGGGCGGGGATCTTAAGCAGGCTCCACGCTGAGCCCAGAGCCCAATGTGGGGCTTAATCCAATGACCCTGGGACCATGACCTGAGCTGAAATCAAGAGTTGGACACTCAACGACTGGGCCACCCAGGTGCCCCGAGCCCATTCTCATCTAAGATGTGTCTCACTAATAGAAAAGTCCCATGCCCACTCCTTCTTCTCTGTGACAAGCCAGGATTCTAGGTCTCTCAGTGGATGCTGGTAAAAAGTTGTTTCTAAGATCCTCACCAGCTGGGTCTCCCTTCTCCCTCTTCTTTCCCTCATGCTTCACCATGCTTGGTGATGTCAAGAACTAAGCTCCGTGTGCCAGAAGTCTTCTGGGTTCTCTTAAGGTTATAGCAGTGGCACTTTGCCATCTTCCTCTTTTGGGGCTCAGTCCCTTCCACATTTGGGAGCTGGGAACTGAATCTTTTTTTTTTTTAACATTTATTTATTTTTCAAGAGACAGAGACAGAGCACGAGCAGGGAAGGGGCAGAGAGATACACACAGAATCCGAGGCAGACTCCAGGCTCTGAGCTGTCAGCACAGAACCCAACGCGGGACTCGAATCTACAAACTGTGAGATCATGGCCTCAGCCAAAGTCGGACACTCAACCAACAGAGCCACCCAGGCACCCCTGATTCCATTTTCTGTTGCTGCCTAACCATCTCCCCCACACTTCATGGCTTCAACCAGTAATCATTTATTAGCTCACTATTCTTGGGGTCAATAGTCTTGAACGCTGGGAGGTTCTTCTGCTGGTCTAACCTGGTCTCACTCCTCAGGCTGCAGTCCAGGGCTGGGTTACCGGAGACCCTTGGTCCTAGATGACGTCATTTGTGTGTCTGGCAGTGGGCGGGCTCCTGCGGGGCTGACAGGAGCGACTGGGCCATGTGTCTCATTTGTCAGCAGGCTAGCTTGGACTTCTCTATTTGATGCTTAGATTCCAACAGCAGCAAGAGAGAGTTCGTATAATACAGTACCTCATGTAAGTGGAATCATACAGTATTTGTCTTTCCTGTCGCTGGCTTACTTCATGTAGCATAATGTCCTAAAGTTTCATTCCTGTTGTAGCGCATGTCAGAACGTCCTTCCCTTTTAAGGCAGAATCATGTTTCATTGTGTTTATATAGGACATTTTGTTTATTTGTTCATCCATCAACGGACACTTGGGTGTCTTCCACCCTTTGGCGGTTATGAATATAGTAGTTCCCCTTGCCCGCGGGGACAGCATGTGTCCCAAACCCCCAGTGGATGCCTGGAGCTGCAGATAGTACAGAACTCTATAGAGACTGTGTCCTTTCCTCTATGTACGCACCAATGACAAAGTTTAATCTGTAAATTAGGCGCAGTGGGGGATTAACAATAATAACCAGTAATAAAATAGAAAAATTGTAACAATAGACTGTAATAAAAGTTACGTGAATGGGGTTCATCACTCTCAAAATACCTAACTGTCCTGGTGTCACTATCCTTGTGCTGCTGTAAGATGGTAAGCTGTCTGCCCACACCATGAAGCCAGGTGAATGGTGTAGGCATTGGGGCCTGGCACAGGGGTGGGGGGCGGGAGGGGGTAAGTGAAACCACAGAAAGCAGAAAGGGCAGGTGAGGGGACCCCTGTACTGCTGTTATGATATGGGTGTGCAAACATCAGAGTCCCCACTTTCAGTTCCCTTGGGTACACACCTTGAGGTGGAATGCTGAATAATATGGCAATTCTGTTTTTAGTTTTTTGACCAACCACTGTGTTGCCTTCCATAACAATTGCCCTGGTTTACATTCCAGCCAGTAGGGCATAAGGGTTCCAATTTCTGCGTTCAGTAACCCTTGTTATTTTCTGGGTTTGTTTGTTTGGGTTCTTTTCCCCTGTAGTAACCGTTCTAATGCGTGTGAGGCGCTGTGTATTTTGTTAATTTCCTGTCATGTGGAGTGTACAATTTTGCATCCCCCCACCCTCTTTTTTTTTTGGTTAAATGCAGCATTCTACCTTAAGCTTTTTCTTCGGCCCTTTTGAATTTTGATAGATGGAAAGGCTTTTTTCATCTCCTCCCCCTCCTTTTCTTTGTGAAGTTGTTCACATTGATCTTTTTCCCCCTCTGTGGTGCCTTCCTTTGATTTTAAGCTTAGAAAGCTTCCCTATCCAGAGATCAAATGAGCATTCACCAAGTTGAATCTGTTTTTAAAATACTTGATTTTTTTCACATTTGCATCGAATACTCTGGCATTTGATTGTACTCTAAAAAGCCCTTGAACGCAAAGCATTGCACAAAATGTTAAATGGGAGTTCTCCCTGGGTGGTGAGATTATTCATAATTGTCTTTTCATCTTTCATGTGTTGCTTTTATGAGTATGAAAGTAGATGTTATTTAAAACAAAATGGACCACCCTCTTCTGCTGGTTTCACAGTCAGGATCAGCTCTGGAAGAGACTCTGGAAGAGAGTGTGGAGAATCCGGCTACACCCTTGCCAGTTCCTCTCGCGGGGCCTCAGTTTCCATAGTGAAAAGAAGGAGGGACTGGAGGGTCCTTTCTGGCTGAGACAGATTCTGCACTCTGTGAAGCATTCCTCAGATTTGCTCCTAATGTGACAGGTGGCCCTTCCTTGGCTGATGGAGCACACCCCAGCCTGATGAAAATACTCCCCTTTGTAGAAGGGAAGGGGCGAGAAGGCAAGAGGGTGAATGCCATGGGGTCGGGATGCCAAAGCTCCAGCAGGTGGGGGTCTTTCCAGCTGGGACCCGGGGAGGGAGAGCAGGGTGTTGAAGGCACAGCCTGGGGCATGCCTCTCCAGTCTACCTGCGTGGTCGCTGGGCTTCAGTTTCTTCATGTAAAAAATGGGGATAATAATAAAGGGATATTGTAATATATATAATACATATAATAGATAATAGTCATATGTATGATGATGGCGATGATAATAATAATACCACCTGCCTCAAAGGGTTGCTGAGGCATGAAACAGAATATGCTTAAGATATTTAAAGTAGTGCTCTGGTGGTAATCATATTGCAGTATATGAATGTATCAAATCAACGAGTTGTACATCTTAAACTTACACAATGTTACACGTCAATTATATTTCAATGAAAACAGCAACAAAAACCAGTGCCTACTCCCCACCCCTGCCCTGTTCACCTTCTACCTCCCCTGCAATCCCATCCTTTCCCTCCCTTTCTCCCCCACTATCTCCTCCCCTGCCTCTCCCTTTCCTTCCCTTGACCTCTCCCCTCCCCTCTCCTGCTCTTTCCCCCCCCCCCCCCCACCCAGTGTTGGCTCCAGGTAAAAGCAGAAGATAATCTCCAGGCCCCACCTGTTCCTGCACCTTTGATCCAGGGCCTGGAAAGCTCCCCACCTCCCCAAGGTGAACTCCTCTCACCCTGCAGAGTTCAGCCCTGGTTGTACTTACTCCCAGCTCACCTCGACCTCTCTGATGTGTCACTGTGTCATCTACTTAGCCACTGGGTCACCAGGACACAGTTGTGCTTGCTGGAGCAACTTCAGTCTCGTTTACCAATCTCCAGACTCCGGGAGGGTGCCAACTTGCCCTGCAGTGTCTACACCTGCTAGGTGTGCAGCATGCATTTTCAACAAATGATGACTCTACAGCAAGGCAGGTGTGAAATGGCAGAAGGTGTGGGCTTCAGGACCAGAACCGCTGGCTCTCCATGGGCAGCGTAACGTTTGGGTAACTTACTCTCTGAGCCTCAGCCTCTTCATCTGTGAAGTTAAAGGGGACAATGAGCAGCTCTCTTGGGGCTGCAGTAAAGATGAAAGGGAGATCTTCAGTCAAGTCCCAGTAGGCAGCTAACACTGGAACTCACTCAGCATCCAAGTCCCTTCCACGCTCATTTGCATAGCATTGTAGAGCTGTCAATTAGTCTTCATGATTTCTTTTTTTTTTAATGTTTGTTTTTGAGAGAGACAGAGAGAGACAGAGTGTGAGCCGGGGGGGGGGGGGGGCGGGGGGTGGGCAGAGAGAGAAGGAGACAATCCGAAGTAGGCTCCAGGCTCTACACTGTCAGCACAGAGCCCGACGCAGGGTTTGAACCCATGACCCACGAGTTCATGACCTGAGCTGAAGTCAGTGGCTTAGCCGACTGAGCTACCCAGGTGCCCCCTAGTCTGCACGATCTCATAGGAAATGTGATTTTACACATCTATATAAAGACTTAGGACTGGCCATGAGCAGACCTGAGCTCCTCTTCCAGTTCTGCCAGTACCTGGTTGTATGACATAAGGTCAGAGTGACTCTGATCCTCCCTGTCTTAATCTTCAAGGTCAAAAGTTTGGACAGGATTGAACCTCCACCTGGCAGGCTCCGCCCTTACAGCTCTGGTTGTGCTTCACACCTGTGTTATTATTTGCTTATTATACTTTAACAGTTGACTTCAAAAGAAAATGTTCTCTCACTCCTGTAAATATCATATGTAGGAGGTAACAACAACCAGTAGAAAGAAAACAGAACAGTGTTACGGACTTCTCTTGCCAAATACTACTTACCATCTGCCTAGGCTCAGAGTCTGAGGCACTTAGTGACTTTGTGGAGAAAGGAAGTTCCCACTTGCTAGAGGTGGGAACAACATGGTAGCACTCAAACGAGACATTCTACACTGCCTCAGCGGGCCATAGGCACTGAAAGGGCACAAGTGAGTCAGTGTCCTTTGGTGCCATGTGTGGGAGTACACACCTCAGCCGTCGGGGGTACACCCGTTCCTCACTTTGGAAAACACTGGACTCGATCATAGACCCGGAAGGGACCTTAAGGGTCACTGCCCCCCACCTGTCCTTCAGCAGATGAATGAGCCGGGCCAGGTGTGGAAATGGCTGCCGGCGTCCTTGACCCCCACAGTGTGAGATCTGTGCCTGGCTATGCTTGTGCAGTGGCCGAAAACTGAAACACGGAGAGCTCTGCCAGGTGGCCGGGGAACCCCCGCCCCAACCACGACCAAGCCACGTACAAACTGCCACTATAGCCAGTGGACTATAGCAGGGCTTGTATTTTAAGCTCAGTCCTGATATCTGTGAGTGTTTTTGGTTTTATAGAACAAGGTATGTCACTTGCAATAACCTCTAGTCCCTTCGAAACACTCAGGTTCCTCCAAAGCACTTTGTTTGATCTGTTTGATCCTGTTCTTTCATGTTGGTGAGAAGTGGTAGGGCCTCTGGGTGGTTCAGTCTTGATCTGACTTCTGTTCAGGTCATGATCTCACGGTTTGTGAGTTTGAGTCCTGCATCAGGCTCTGTTCTGACACTGCAGAACCTGCTTGGGCTTCTGTCTCTGCCCCTTCCCTGCTCATGCTTTCTCTCTCTCTCTCTCTCTCTCTCTCTCTCTCTCGAAATAAATAAACATTAAAAAAAAAAGTAGTGGTAATACCTATGGAATGAACACAGCTAGTGCCATTCAGAACCTCGAAGGAATTTAGGGTGTAGATTATACATACTTCTTTAAAAAAAAAAAAACAGCTCTTTTGAAGTATAATTGATATACAAAAATCACTGGACATATTTACTGGTGCAATTTGATTGGTTTGGAGATATGAATAAACCTGTGAAACCACCACAAATTAAGGTACTAAACATCTTTGATAAAAATAAAAATTAAAAAATAAATACTAAATAAAAACAAACAATAAACATTTATTTCCTAAAATAAAAAGCTTCGCTCTGCCCCCTTCCACATTTTTGATGGTAAGAACATTCAGCGTAATGTCAGCTGAGGGCTCATAATACATGGCCTTAATTATGTTGAGGTGGATTATACTCGTCGAGGTTTTATAATCAACACAGAAGAATGGTGGACAGCAGGGGCACCTGGGTGGCCCAGTGGGTTAAGCCTGAGTTAAGCTAAGTCAGACTTCAGCTCAGGACATGATCTCGCAGTCTGTGAGTTCAAGCCCTGCATCGGGGCATCCAGGCTGACAGCTCAGAGCCTGGAGCCTGCTTCAGATTCTGTGTCTCCTCCTCTCTGTGCCCCTCCCCCACTCATGCTCTGTCTCCCTCTCTCTCTCAAAAATGAATAAATGTTTTTAAAAAAAGGTGGACAGCAAACAAAATATGTGGTTCAACGTGGAGATTTTATTAGATTATAAAGAAGCTTAACACCATAAAACACCGTGTTTTAAGTCCTGATCTTAAAAACAAAAGAGTTTATTGTGGAAGTTACTTGGGAAGAACAAGACAAGATCTTACAGACACTGGAGGGTTTTTCTTCTTCCCCTTGCTAGATTTGTCCTTGAATTAAATCCCTTTGCTTCTTCCCTTGATCCTAGTCACCTTCCCTTTCCTAAGATAAATGGATAAACCAAGCTAGTTGTTCTCAGCTTTGGCCATAAATTAGATTACCTGGGAGCTTTAGAAACCCTGAGGCCTCAGCCACACCCCAGACCAGTGAAATCTGTATGTCCGGAGTCGGATCAGGGACCTACGGGCCACCAGCATGGCGAGCACTGCTCTGCTCCGCAGGTCCCAAACTTTGGTGCTGCCCTCCCTCACAAGACAATAGCTGTACATATCAAAGCTCTGTGGCTTTACCCTTGACATTCTTACTCGATGCCAGCAGGACAGTTTGTTAGCTAAATACCTGTTAATCCAGTTCTCCTGACGCTTTGTATAAGAGAGGCCAAGATTCTCCCCAGGATCACTATCACCTTAATGCTAATCTGAGAAACAGCTGCTTGTGAACTCCAGTGGAGGTAACAGCTCAGGCTCACAGTGTTCTGGGCATTGAGTAACTCCCACAAGGTCACAGGGAGCAAGTGAGGTTCTGGGCAAGTGAGCAAACTGATGGGGGGGGGCGGGTGCTATTAGGCACTAGGAATCCAAATCTAGTAAGTCCAGTGGGAAAATAAGCTGGAACCACCAGATCCCTCCCCGTGATCTTACTGGAACACACTGGCTTCCGTCTTTACAAATTCCTCTTGGAGGAAGCCAAGCATCTGCAACCAAAGGCGAACCTGTAGCATCTGCTGAAATGAGTTAGTTCAGAAAATTCAAATGAATGTTGCAACTGTTAAGCACTAAGCCCACCGGACCATGTCTGTACATTCTTTGGGGTTCACTGGTGCTAAAAATGACATGATGAAAATAAGTAGGGAAACTCCAGTTACCTTACATGCGAGGTCATCAGGGATCTTGTTCTGCCTCCTCCCTGGTCTCACCAATAACTTCATTCAATCAATCACCCATTCAGTCGTTCATCCCAGTTATCAAATATTTACCGTGCGCCTGCTGTGTGTAACGCATTGGGCTAGATGCCGGTGATCCAGTAGAGAAACGGCTCTCAAAAGCTTACCGCCCACTCAGAGACGTGAACGAGGAAAAAGGACTTGCTTCCTGCACCAGAAAAGTGACTTTCTCCATTCACAGTCGCCCTGGCTGATCAGCGGGCCCACTGTGCACTCAGCGTTGTGGGATGGGTGCAGGTGCCTGGGCTGACCAGGGCTAGCACTGCGGCATCGGCCGCCGGCCCCAGACCTGTGGCCCTTGTCCAGAGGACTGGTGTTAACTGGTTGGAGAGGCTTCTCTTCCCCTGTAGCAAAGCCTACAGGACACCGATTAGTTGCCAGAATGTGCTTGGTGAACAGAGATGCAGGATAAACCGGGGGTCTGTTGGGGTGAGAGGCTGGCTGGGTGGATGTCTGCTGCGGGGACCAAATACACATTTTAATCTCCTGATGGATTTGAAATATAGCCTGGTTGCCTGGAAGGCTTGGAGTACCCTCTGGGGGTTATTTTTATGTCATCTTTTAGGTGGGTTTCTCTCCTACCTGTGATACTCTCTTCCAAGATAAGTTAATGCTTACTAGTGTCAAGGGGTGATGTTTGTGACCTTGTACCAAATGCTGGGTCTTTCCTGAGCGCAGGTGGGGGTGGGGGAGGGGGGGTATTCCTTCCAGGTGAAAATAACTAAGCTTCAAAAGGCTTGTGGCTGATATGACCTCACATCTAATGTTATAAATCCAGCGCTTGAATCAGAATCAGAACAGGTTTCTTCTGAATTCTGATTGAATACTTTTTCTCTTCTGCCCAAGTGAGTTTAATTTCTTTCTCTTTCACTGTTTCTTTAATAGGGGTTCAGCTGTTGCAAAAATAATTGGTAATAATGTCAAGAAACTTAAGAAGTTTGCCTCCACAGTCAAGATGTGGGTCTTTGAAGAAACTGTTAATGGGAGAAAACTGACAGACATTATAAATAATGACCATGAGAATGTGAAATATCTCCCTGGACACAAGCTGCCAGAAAATGTGGTAAGACTTTGGAATCGATAGTATTTTTTGGTCAGTTCTGAAAGTTACGCTTGGCTGAGTTCATACGTGGGGCTTAGGGAAATGGGAAAGCTACCTGCCTCCCTCCCTCCCTTGTTCGTTTCTACCACCAGTGTCTTGGCTTGGTCAGTTTTGGTGTGCCTGCCTCTGAAGATGGGCTTTCTATTAGTTTTCTAGGGCTGCCATAAGAAAGTACAATAGGAAATTTGACTTCAATGACAGAAATTTATTTTCTGGAGGGTTCAAGTCCAAATGAGGGTGTCACCTGGTTTGGTTTCTCTTCTGAGGCTCTCTTTGACTTCTACATGGCCGCCTTCTTCCTGTGGCTTCACATGGCCTTCCTTCTGTGTGTCGGTGACATTATCTCCCCTTCTTACGAGGACACCAGTCATGTTATATTAACATATTAGTCACTCTAATGATCTCATTTTAATGTAATTACTTCTGCAATAACCCTGTCTTTAAATACAGTCATATTCCGAGGTGCTAGGGTTAGGAATTCAACATATGACCTTTGGAGGGAGAGGACACAATTCAGCCCATAGCAGGCTACTTTGTTGGCATTCAAAACGTTGGTCCCATCAAAGCTGGAACTAACAACCTTTGCCGTCGGCCACTTGCGATGCCCCAGTCCTGATATCCCCTTTCTAAGTGCGTAGACTTTGATTTACTCACGAGGACAGCTAATGCAGCGGTCTGTAATTAAAATCAGGGTCAAGGCCTAAATTACATGAGGAGATTGGAGAAAATAGAAAATTTTAAGACTGACAGTTTAAAATTCAAGCTTATTAGGCCAAGAGGGAAGAATACAGGTAATTGCCTGGCCTCATTCCAGTGACTTCCAGGAAGCGGGGGAGGAAGAAATGAGCAAAAGGAACAAAAGCGTGTACTGTGCTGCTAGTCTGAGGTGCGTGAAATCTGTGCCGGATTCACCCCTTTGGTGGTTTTCTGTAAGCGTCTGAAAACCAGACCATTGTGACTGCCTGGCTCCACCCCGCCTGATTCTCTGGTTAACCAGACAAACTCATCTACTTTGCGAATGAAATCCTCTTCCCTGTGCATACTCATTTATCAGCCTTTTTGAGCGAGCGTGTACGTGTACAGAGCACGCAAAGCACAGCGGCAGTTGCCAGAGACAGGAAGGGGGAGTATGATGACCGCTCCCCTCCAGGAGCCCAGCAGGGGGACAGATCTGTACACTGATGAATGCCAGGAAGTTCAGAGATGCAAAGACCTTGCTCACTGAAGATTGTTGTTTGGCCTTTTTTTTTCTTCCAATTTATTTTGAGAAAGAGAGAGAGCATGAGTAGGGGAGGGGCAGAGAAAGAGTGGGGGGAGAGAGAGAGAGAGAGAGAGAGACCCTCCCCCAAGCAGGCTATGGGCTGTCAGAGCAGAGCCTGATGTGGGGCGCCATCTCACAACCCGTGAGATCCTGACCTGAGCCAAAATCAAGAGTCAGATGCCTAACCGACCAAGCCACCCAGGCGCCCCTATTGTTTGGCGTTTGGTTATGGCGTTTGGTTACAGGGTATATCCGTGTCAAGCACTGTGCTAAGTAGTTTATATATCTTGTCTCATTTAATGCTTTTGGTAATCCTCTTAGGTTGATACTATTAGTTTTCCTATTAGAGCGATGATTCTGATTTTATGGTGGAAGAGACTGAGGCTCAGAGAAGATAATGAGCTTGCTCAGGGTCAAATGGCTACAGGCTAGGGTTTGATTCCTGGTGGACACATCCTGTTGGATCCATTGTCTTTTGGACAATGAGAACTTTCTCCTCTGTGTCACTGCGCGGGGCCCAGGCGGTTATTCTTGGTGTTGCTGGCAGGCAGAGGAAGGAGCCCTACGGTTCTGAGCTCAGAAGTTAAGTTGTCCAAATATCCGAGGGGAAGAACAAAGGGGGCAGCTGTTCCCACTGCAGTGGAAGGCCTCTGAGGTCATCTCTGACCCATGCCTGGAGTAGGAAATTCCTGAGTTTCACTTCTCATTCTTGCCAGATCGATGGCTCCTTCCCTTCTGTAAACCACATGCTCTCTTGGTACATTCCTTCCACTGTGCTTTGTGCCAGGCCCTGATGTACCTGTTCATTCCCCAGTGCTTGAACCTGACTTTCTAGTTTTCTGCTCTTGCAGTTCCTGGTGCAGTACTGAGGGAGTGTTGGGGGAGGGGAACCTGCCAAGTAGTCCTGTGAAGCTGAAGCCTATACCAGGAGCATGGGAGCCAGGAGGGAGGAGGAGGAAGGGAAGGAACTGACCTAGAGGAGTCAACAGCCATTGCCACTCAGAGCCCGACCCCCACACTGATTGATTCCACCCTAACCCTAACCCACATCTCTGTGTGTGGACAGAGGAGGAAAGGAGGAATCAGTTACTCCCAGGACTCTGTTGATATCTGAAGCCTTGTAGGTTCAAGAAAGTGAACGTATGCATTCTCCTGTATGGACATTTGGATGGTTTCCAGTTGTTTGCTGTTATGGACGGTGTTCGTAGGGGTGGGGTCACAGGGTCACTGGGAACACACAACTATAATTTCACTGCATCACGCCACTGGTTTCCAAAGTAGTTGTACCAATCTGGACTCCCCCAGCATGTTGGAGGATTCACATTTTAAGAGAATGTTTGTGTATTTATTTTGAGAGAAAGAATGAGTGCCAGTGGGAGAGGGGCAGAGAGAGAGGGAGACAAAGAATCCGAAGCAGGCTGCAGGCTCTGAGCTGTCAGCACAGGGCTCGAGCCTACAATCTGTGAGATAATAACCTGAGCCAAAGTCAGATGCTTAACAGACGGAGCCACCCAGGCGCCCCTCGTACATTTGCTTTTTGACAAGTTCCCAGGTGATGGTGATGCTGTGGCTTCATGAACCACCCTTTTGGACACCACCGGTCTACATGATTTCATATTTACAGGTGTAGTATTGGGGAATCCAGGCAGTTATCAGTTGCGTTTCTCGAGAAGCAGCCTCACTTACCAGCAGTGGTATATTTATGTAATACCCATCAGATAAGGTCGTCTGTATCTTAAGAATCATTTTTCTGAATGTAGAGCCAAGGGTATACGTTTCACTTACGATCTTGACCAAAGCATGGATTAGAAGAACAGGAGGGAATCATAATATTTTTCAACCTCTGCTCTGTGCCGGCTATAACTTTGCTACGTGTGTTACTCACATGCTGTTGTGTTTAATCTAAATACTCACTCCTTCAAGAATGTAGGCGAGTCCCCTACGGGTGTCCAGTTAGCTAACTGGATCGAGCCTGGCCAGGGTGTTCATATACTATATAGTGATAACTAATCTTTTGGATACGAATCCAAAAGAACCATTAGGCTTCTCCATATACATTTTACCAGCTCTGTCTTAAATGATTTTATATATAGTACTGTACAGTATATGAGGGGTATGTGTGTGTGTGTGTGTGTGTGTATAAAATCATGGACCAAGAGCCCAGGATCCCTGAAAGTCTGAACATTATGTGGACCAACCATGATGCCTTGGTTCCGACTTGATTATTTTTCCTCCTTACCTAGGAAAGACAAGCCCTCTTGTTCTGAGTTGTCTTTCTGAATGTATTTCAGGAGCTTTCAGTGGCTACCCTCAGAAAGATTTTGACAGAAGGCCTGCAAAGTAGGTCAGCATTTCTGAAGGTGTTGTGTGATTTTGTTGAGTGTAAAAGATAGGCAAAGTCTTGGCTAAAGGTTTTATTCTGCAAGAGGGTATTCCAGTTACTGGGTTAGTTTAGGAGAGCTCTTTTGATACCGTATAAGAGGAATAGTGTTCTGTGAATGGACCGTATGTACCATACAAATACAGCTCGTATTTCACATTGCTCCTGAGGGCTAAGCCCTCAGCTCTCCACCGAAGAGAGTGGAAGAATGTCTGTGCGTGCTGAGTCCCCAGTTCTTTGTTCTAGAGACCCGTCACATTCTCAGCCACCAACAAGGTTGTTTGATTTATGGAAGAAGGAAATGTAAGAGACAGAAGGAAATCCAGACCAGCTGGTGGCTTCCTTGAATGTCTTTTAACAAGGGACACAGGATGGGTGGACTCTTTAATGTATGAATTTGGGGCATCTGGGTGGCTCCGTTGGTTGAGCATCCGGCTCCTGATTTCAGCTCAGGTCATGATCCCAGGATCATGGGATCAAGCCCTGCATTGGGCTCCATGCTGAGTGTGGAGCCTGCTTGGGATTCTCTCTTGCTCTCTCTCTCTCCCTCTGCCCTTCTCCCCTACTCTCTCTTCCTAAAATTTAATAAGTAAAGAAATAGGAAAGAATTCGTGGGAAGCAGGTAGATTTTTTGATAATCTCTTTCATTTGTTTCATATCATTTTGAAGTGCTGTCATTTATGTTATTTAATTTGAAGGCTCTCTGCGAAGTATCTGGGTAGGAAAAGTGATTTTTATACCTCTTCATATATGGGGTGATGAAGGTCAGTGAAGATACATCACAAGTCGAAGGTCACACAGCTGATCATTTGCAGATACGGGATTCAAATGTACGTCTTTTCCATGTTTTCTCTTTGGTTCTGGTGTCTTTTCCATTTCACCATGTTGGGAAATGCCCTTAAGAGGCGAAAATGGAGGTGCATGCACATGTGCATGTGCGTGTGCGTGTGTGTGTTGAGGATAGAAGGGGAAGAGGAGGAGGAACCATAGGTCTAGAGAAGAAGAAAGAGTTTAACTAAAACTCAGGCTGCCAGGCACCGTATGAGAGTGTACCGAGTAAAAATCCTCGCCTAAGTAAGGCTGGTAACACAAGGCGGAGTGAAGGGTCAGAGTTTAAAAAAAATTTTTTTTACACTTACTCACTTTTGAGAGACAGAGAGAGGACAGAGTGCGAGCGGGGGAGGGGGAGAGAGAGGGAGACACAGAATCTGAAGCAGGCTCCAGGCTCCAAGCTGTCAGCACAGAGCCCGACTTGGGGCTCAAACCAACGAACCGTGAGATTATGACCTGAGCCGAAGTCGGACGCTTAACTGACTGAGCCACCAAGGCGCCCCAGGGTCAGAGGTTCTACGAAGGCTGGAAGGGGATTGAGTGGAACCACATGCAAATATAAGGGCATAAAGAGAGTTGTCAGTAAAGGATGGAGCAGCTGGGAATTGGCATCGGGAGGCAAAGGAACAGAACAAGAAATTGCTCCTTTGGAGGAGGTAGAAACTCCAGATGCAAGGGAACTTGACCTATGCAGCCACAGGGGCTGCTGGGAAAGGTAGTCCCTCACCAGGTGCCCCGTGAGCAGCTTCCAGCTCTGTGATTATGGAGGAAGGCAAGAGGAATTTTGGCGAGGAGTTGGCGGTCTCCATCACAACGCCCAAACTCGGAGGCTTAGCCATCCCGAATTCCCGAATGATGCTCCCGTGGCGGCTAGCACTTCCTCGGGGAAGACTCTTCCTCCAGTCCTTCATTTTGGGAACTGGGAATGCTTGATGGGAATATCAGTTATAGTCCGGTTCAGGTACATGTGACAGAAAACGTGTCATAGCAGTGACCTAAGCATAGTAAATGTTTGCTTTTCCTTGTCTTGCGTGAAAGAGGTTTACCGTTTCAGTGATGTATTAATGGTGTCAGGGACTCTTGTCATTCTCCTGTTCTGCCATCTCAGTGTTTGGTTTCTTCCTCATAGTCCAGCCATCTCTTCACATCCCCCCCCCCCCCCCCCCCCCCCCCCTGTGCTTCGGCATGGAGGACGTGTGGTTGAACCCAAGCTTGGTGAGGAGTAGGTGCTTAGTGAACATTTGCTGATGGAACACCAGTTCGTAGCACACGCTGTGTGTCTAGCGNCTTCCATTGACACCCCATTGGCCAGAACCTAATCACACGGGGCACCTAGCTGCAAGGGAGCCTGGGAATGTAACCTTTCTGGGCATTTGTGAGCCCTGCCGCAAACTGGGGCTTCTTGTACTGAGGAAGAAGGTGAGGACCGACCTTGGGGAACAGTGATCAGTCTGCTAGAGATCACGTGGCCCTACGTCTTCACCGGTTGCCTTTACTTCCGCTCATGTGTGTGTGTTTGTGTGTGCATATGTGTTTCTCTGCCTGTGTTAAATTCTAAAACCCATCTTCATATTTAGCTGAAGGGAAGCGGCCACCATAATAGCTGAGAGGCATCGAGCACATACCAAGGGCCAAACCTGATCTGTATCACTTACTCTTCACCACAGTGCTCTCAAAGTGTCCAACCAAGGAGAGTTTAGCGGGGGGATATGTCTATTTATAGACATATGGTCAGAGTTGAGGAAACCAAAAGGTCTTGCTGGAGTGCTCAGAGTTTCGCAACAGCAGGAAGTCATAACCATCCCTGAAAGGCCAAGGGGGCAGACCAGTCTCACCAGGCCAGAGCTTAGCGACATGGGAGAGAGACTACCTGCCAGGGGGTATCACTGTAGAAGGAGGCCAAGCCAGTGCCCCTGTGAGCCAGGGCGGGAATAGCCCCAGGAGGCTGACAAATACCCTGACCTGTCTCTCCTCTCACCTTGCATCTCCTGACAGTACCCCACTTTGGCTGAGGCCAAGTGGAAGGCCGAGACCGAGGGCCCCCAGGGAAAAAAGTCCACAGAAAGCAGGGTGGGGGGGAGGGCCACCTGGGTGGCTCAGTCGGTTGAGCATCTGACTCTGGATTTCGGCTCAGGTTATGATCCGAGGGTTGTGGGATGGAGCCCCGGGTTTGAGAGCTCTGCACTGAGTGAGGAGCCTGCTTAGGATTCTCTGTCTCTCCTTCTCTACCCTTCCCTTGCTCACACCCTGTCTCTTTGAAATAAGAAGGAAAAGAAGGAAGGGAGGGAGGGAGGGGGAGAGAGAGAGAAGAAAAGAAAAGGAAAAGAAAAGAAAAGAAAAAACAAGAAAAAGGTAGCCTCCTGAGGAATAGAGCAGACAAAGAAGGACAGAAAATGGCTTGGGGGACCAGGAGAGCAATAGAGAACAACCCACAAAGCATTATTACAACTCCCTTTCACAGGTAAGGAGACTGAGGCATGGAGAAGGTAAGTCACCTGCCCACCTGATAAGCCACAGCAACAGACAGCGATAGCGCCCTCCTAGCTTCAGGTCGTGAATGAGCAGGTAGAGCACAGGCAGGTGTGCCTTTCCCATCTGTCTGCACCTTATGCTGCACACAGTAGGCATCTGATCAACGGTCAGTGGATGAAATCATGGCTAGGCATATTTCGGTGATGGCGTAACCGTTTCCCCTTCATCCCCACTGCAGGTTGCCGTCCCAAACCTCAGCGAGGCCGTGCAGGATGCAGATCTACTGGTGTTTGTCATTCCTCACCAGTTCATTCACAGAATCTGTGACGAGATCACTGGCAGAGTGCCCAAGAAAGCACTGGGAATCACCCTCATCAAGGTAACGCGCCTCAGACCCCCGGCGTGGAAGCATTGCTGGACTTTGGTTACAGGGCAGTTTCACGGCCTCTCACTTTCGTCTGTTGGAAATAGGATCTGAAAGAGAGGTTATGGAAGTTCTGTGTTTTCTTGTGTTTTTTTTTTTTTTTTAAAGATGCCTAGAAGGTAATTGATAACACATTCCAGGAGGCTAGCTGAGCTCAGCATTAGGTGGGGGCTGCTCTCGGTCAAGACGGGTTTTAGAGGTGGTCGTGGTGTGAGGGCGGGCTTCTCCTGTTGAGGCTCGCTGTCAGAAAGAAGCTTCCTGTCCAGTACGTGGGTCTCTGCTTGCATTGTAGAGATCACTGGTGGTTTGTGTTGCTGGGAAATTAATCCTCATTTGTTTCCACTCCTGATTATAGTCCCCAAAGAGGGAGCTTTTAACTACATGTCCCCAAACCACCCCCCAGAGGGCCACAGACAGAATTCAGGAGGTTCACTGACTTAAATGTGGGGAGAAAAATTACGTTTTTATTCATTCTAACCTCTAACTAAAATGGGCATTCCTTTTGGTTTCAAATGCCAGCCACAAGCCAGGCTCTCCATAACAGTGCATTAGCAGGGCCTGTGGCCCCGTTGTCCATAGAAGTTGCAGGTATTTTCCTACCACTGTACAATGGCTTCCGCTATCTCAAGGTGTCATTTATGCTGATCACTACCGTGAAATCACGGTAATTGTTAAACATGCTGTATCATCTTTCTAGTTGCATTAATGAAATAGCATGTATATTGCCTTGTCACAAATCTGTGTGTATGTATTTTTTTAACATTTTGATAACTAAATTTCAACATAATTGGCTTCCTGGGTAATCTCCTGCGTTTTGCTTTCCGCATATCAGATTCCGAGAATGAGTCCATAAAACTTCACCAAACCACCAGGGGTGGGGGCCACATCATAAAAACCATAAAGAACCCTTAGAGAGGGGTGCCTGCGTGGTTCAGTAGGTTGGGCGGCCGACTTCAGCTCAGGTCATGATCTCACAGTTTGTGAGTTCCGAGTCCCAAATCGGGCTCTGTACTGACAGCTCAAAGCTTGGAGCCTGCTTTGGATTCTGTGTCCCCCCTCTCTGCTCTTCCCCTGCTCATGCTCTGTCTCTCTCTCAAAAATAAATAAACATTAAAAAAATTAAAAGAACCTCTAGAGAAACTGGGTTGTGGATGAGCGTTTATGAAAGCACATTGGAACAAGTCACACGTCAGTCATCGATAGACTGGATAAGTGAATAATGGGAATATGACATAGTGCTAGATAAGAACAAACCAGAAGATTCACGCACCCACATGGATGCATCTCTAAACTGATAATGCAGCACCAGACAGCCCAACACAGACGAATGGTATAGTTGCACTCATAGGCTTTCAAAAGCAGGCCCAATGGGCTAACGTATTTAGGGAGAGCTTTAGGTGGCAGAATGGCCAAGAACAGAAGGGAGCAGAGTGGACAGCCTTCAGGAGAGTGGCTCACCCTGGTAGGGCCGAGGTACCGGTAGTGAGAAGGGGGATGGACTTGGGAAGGGGCACACAGGACGTCAGTGGTGTAGGTCATGTTCCTGGTGGTTACACATGTTCATTTTCTTTCCGTTTTAATCTTATTCTCTTAACACTATACACACGGTGTGTACGTGACTCCTGTGAGCACTGTTTTTCATGTTGCATGTGCTGTCTGTTGCCTGAATCAACGTTACTTACAGAGTGACATGTCACACCCCTTTCATTCTATGGTTTGTCCTCCCCTGACTCGCTGACTTCCTTACAGGGCATAGACGAGGGCCCTGAGGGGCTTAAGCTCATTTCTGACATCATCCGGGAGAAGATGGGCATCGACGTCAGCGTGCTCATGGGAGCCAACATCGCCAGTGAGGTGGCAGCAGAAAAGTTCTGTGAGACCACCATCGGTGAGCTTGCTGCGGGGTTGGGGGGGGCCCGACGCCCGGTGTTACAAGACCTACGTTTTCAACTTCTGTTACTCTTTATAGTGGACTCTTGCTTGCCCCCATTGCATTCCTGCAGTGGATATTCGGCAGAGGAGGAGGAGGGGGGTTATATAAGATGTTTCAACAACCTCCAGGATGAAGTAAAGGCCAGCAGACCATTCCAACCTGCCGTGACCCAGTAATGAATTATCAGGGTTAAACACAAAAATGCAAAGTTGCTTCCACAGGCAAACAGGTGATTACATCCACCGTGGGGCTGTTCTGGCGTTAGAAAACCCAGAATTTTTAAATTCACAAATGCCAGTATCCAGATCCTCATTGGATTCCAGTGCTCAATTCGACAACACATATACCAAAAATTGGAATGATAAGAATTGGGAGGAATAGTCCTTGTTTTGGGGGGAATAGTCCAAAGACCTGGGAGTAAGTTACCTGCCCCATGGTCAGGTAACCTGTGTAGAACCCGGGCATGGACTTGGCTGTCCTGTTTGCTACAATAGAAAGCTCTTTCTACTCTTCTCCAACACTGGGGCTATGAAGATTTTCACTTCTTTTAAAAAGGGCTTTGGAATCCTTGAGGGCCCACGTACCATATTAAAGGACTCGTACAAAAGTATCAGTGCTATATTTGCAGATGCATTGCACAAGTTTAAGCTTACCTGCCACTCCAGAACTTAATTTCCACCCTCGTCAAATGTACCAGCAGTGTGAGTGATTTCTTCTTGCAGCTTCGTAAAAGGAAGCTCTGAGAGATCAGGCTCCTTTAAGTAAGATAGAATGCCTGGGAAATGACAGCTCCAGATTCTTCTACATGTCTGCAAGTTAGGACATTGTTACTTCTTTTTCTTTCTTCTGTTTAATTGCATAGACATTGTGGGAAATAGGGCTAATCAGACAAAGAACTCACCAAAAAAAATATATATATATATATATAAAATATAATAACGTACACCTAAAACATAGGGAGGAGAGGTGCAAAGAATGGGTTCAAACTTAAATGACCATCAACTTAATATAGACTGCCGTATGCAGAGGTTATATACAAACCTAATGGCAACCATATATCAAAAACCACTAATAAACTTGCAAAGAATAAAGTTAAAGAAATCCAAATATATCACTAAACAAAATCAGTAAAACAAGAAAGAGAGAAAAACAAGAAAGGATCAGAGAAAATCTTCAGAAACAACCACAGAACAAGTAATAAAATGGCAATCAATACATATCTATCAATAATTACTTTGAATGTAAGTGGACTAAATGCTCCAGTCAAAAGACATAGGGTGTCAGAATGGATAAAAAAACAAGATCCATCTATATGTTGCCTGCATCAGTATGCACACCTAAAGCCACCTGCAGATTGAAAGTAAGGGGATGGAGCACCATCTATCATGCAGAAAGATATCAAAAGAGAGCTGGAGTAGCAATACTTAATATTGGACAAAAGAGACTTTAAAGCAAATACCGTAGGGGCCCCTGGGTGGCTCAGTTGGTTGAGCATCAGACTTTGTTTGGCTCAGGTCATTATCTCACAGTTCGTGGGTTCAAGCCCTGCGTCGGGCTATGTGCTGACAGCTGGCTCAGGGCCTGGAGCCTGCTTCGGATTCTGTGTTTCCTTCTCTCTCTCTGCCCTGCCCCTGCTCTCTCTCTCTCTTTCTCTCTCTCAAAAATAAGTAAGCTTTTAAAAAAAATTTAAAACAAACACTGTAAGGGGTTCCTGGGTGGCTTAGTTAGTTGAGCATCTGACTTCAGCTCAGGTTATGATCTTGTGGCTTGTGAATTTGAGCCCCGCATCAGGCTCACTGCTGGCAGGACAGAGCCTGCTTTGGGTCCTCCGTCCCCCTGTCTCTCTGCCCCTCCCCCACTCATGTTGTGTCTCTCAAAACATAAACATAAAAAAAACGCTGTAGGGGCACCTGGGTGGCTCAGTAGGTTAAGTGTCCAACTTCGGCTTAGGTCATGATCTTGCAGTTCATGAGTTCTAGCTTCACATGGGGCTCTGTGCTGACAGCTTTGAAAAAAATCAATAAAATTGATAAACCTCTAGCCAGACTTATCAAGACAAAAAGAGAAAGAACACAAATAAAATCACAAAATGAAAGGGGAGAAATAACAATCAACACCACAGAAATATAAATAATTAGAAGAGAATAGTATGAAAAACTATATACCAACTAGTTGGCCAACCTGGAAGAAGTGGGTCAATTCCTAGATGCATAGAAACTGTTAAAACTAAAACAGAAATAAGTAGAAAACTTGAACAGACCAACAACCAGCCAAGAAATTGAGTCAGTAATAAAAAAATTCCTGTGGGGCACCTTGGATGGCTTAGTCAGTTAAGCATCTGGCTCTTGATTTCTGCCCAGGTCATCATCTCATAATCATGAGATAAGGCCCTGCGTCGGGCTCCACACTGACAGTGTGGAGCCTGCTTAGGATTCCTTCCCTCTCTCTGCCCCTCCTCCCATGTGCTCTCACTCTCCTTCTCTCTCTCTCAAAATAAATAAAAAAAATTTTTTTTAAAAACCCACCTCCCAACAAAGTCCAGAGCCAGTTGGCTTCAGGTGAATTCTACCAAATATTTAAAGAAGAGTTGATACCTATTCTTCTTAAACTATTTCAAAAAATAGAAATGGGAGGAAAACTTCCAAATTCATTCTATGAGGCCATCATTACCATGATACCAAAACCTGATAAAGACACCACTAAAAAAGAACTACACGGGCGCCTGGGTGGCCCAGTCAGTCAAGTGTCTGACTTCAGCTCAGGTCATGATCTCACAGTTCGTGAGTTTGAGCCCCATGTTGGGCTATGTGCTGACAGCTCAGAACCTGGAGGCTGCTTCGGATTCTACCTCTCTTTGTCTCTCTCTCTCTGTTCCTCCCTACTGGGACTGCATCAAAATTAGAAGCTTCTGCACAATGAAGGAAATAATCAACAAAACTAAAAGGCAACCTACTGAATAGAAGAAGATATTTGCAAATGACATATCTGGTAAAGGGTTAGTATCCAAAATATATAAAGAACTTAGACATCTCAACACAAATAATCCAGTTGAAAAATGGGCAGACGACATGAACAGACATTTCTCCAAAGACAATCAGATGGCCAACAGACATGAAAAGATACTCAACATCACTAATCATCAGGGAAATGCAAATCAAAACTACAGTGAGCCACTACCTCACACCTGTCACAGTGAGTAAAATCAACAATACAAGAAACAATAGGTGTTGGTGAGGATGTGGAGAAAGGGGAACCCTCTTGCACCATTGGCGGGAGTGCAAACAGGTGCAGCCATTGTGGAAAACAGTACAAACCTTCCTCAGAAAGTTAAAAATAGAACTACCTCTGATCCAGCAATCTCACTGCTAGGTATTTACCTAAAGAATACAAGAATGCTAACTCAAAGGGATACATAGACCAATATTTTTATTGAGTATTATTTACAGTAGACAAGATAGGGAAGCAGCCCAAGTGTCCATTGATTGATGAGTGGGCAAAAATGTGAGATAGCTATATCTCTTTATATCTATATCTATAATGGAATGGAATATTACTCAGCCATGAGAAAGAATGAAGCTTTGCCATTTGCAACAATATGGATGGAGGTGGAGAGTATAATGCTAAGCAAAATATGTCAGAGAAAGATAAATGCCATATGATTCCACTCATGTGGAATTTAAGAGACAAAACAAGCAAAAGGAAAAAATAAGAGAGAAAGAGAGATCAAGAAACAGACTCTAATTATAGAGAACTGATGGTTAGCAGAGGGGAGGGGGTGGAATGATGGGTTATGTAGGTGATGGGGATTAGGAGGGCATTTGTGATGAGCACTGGGTGATGTATGGGAGGGTCAAATCATTATATTGTATACCTGAGACTACCATAACACTGCATGTTAACTAACTGGAATTAAAACAAAAACTTTTATTTAAAAAGTTGAAAACAATAAGAACATTCAGGAAATCTTAAGGAGTTATAGTGACGTACCCAAGATTACACAGTTAGTTATCGGCTGAGCCAAGATTTGGGTCGGGACTGTGACTCCAAGCTCATTCTCTTTAGATACCGAATAACAGGGTCCTTTTTAGTGGGTCCCCAACTCGCCAGGGACTCGGGATTACTCCTCTGAAGATACAAGGGCTCCTCTGCTCTCCGGGGCCACCTCAGGAGCACCTCTTCATGGAAGGGGGCTAGTTGCGCTCACATACAGACCCATGGGAACCCCAGCAAAGTACAGGCTAGCAGCGTGGGAAGGAGACTGTACAGTCACCCAGTCCATCTCCTGATTTACTTCCACAAGATCTCACAGGCAGAGAAGACAAGTCCTGACCCTGCTACCTACCTAACACTGCCTTACTGGGAGATACTGTGAACTTGGATGGCTGATCTCATTTATTTAGCAAATTGTTTAACAGATTTCAGCCATGTATATAAAATAGTGAGATTGGTCATTTTAAATCAAATACAGCCTGACACCGTCTGAAATAGCCAAGGATCCATCTGTCATGCAAACATCCTGCAGCCTTAATTACCAAATGGCCAACCCTTCACAGTTATCACAAGAAGCATTAAACTTCTCATATAACTTATTCTCTATGCCAACATTTTGAACGGTAAGAAATAAGGGAATAGGGTAATCTATCTTGTTGCAGGAATGGTTAATATGACAAAGGAAACACATCATATTTCCACATGCATTCGCCAGGCCGGAAACATGCTGGTCCTCCATAATAGCAATAGCATCGATTAAAAAAATAAAAAGATTGTGATTTTCCTCCTTCTTCCCAAATGGAATTCCTGCTAGCAATTTCTAAATATCCTTCCAGGAACAAAAAAAATTATACTAGTCTATATATAGGTTTTATTTCACTATTAATTCTTTTATCCACCTGTGATTTTAATGTAGCCTGAGAAATTCTGTCATTACTTTTAACAACAAATTGTTTAACTTGTTTTAACTTTAAATTGTTTAATAAAAATTTTTATTAAACAATTAATTGTTCCAGCTCAATCCTGTTTGCCAATAATAAGTTGGCAATCAGTTTTGGCGATTAGATTGATATGGAAATGTTGGAGTTCAGGAGCAAACAGTCAAGTAAGAATTCTTGAGACATGTTTGGTGCAAATAGGTGGTTTTATTAAAGCTCAGGGACAGGACCCAGGGGCAAAAGAGCTGCAACTCAGGTTGTATACTTTCAAGTTGGGAGGGGATTAGGGAGAGCATAAGTCTCTAAGGAATTTGGAAGCAAGGTTTCCAGGACCTTGAGGGGGCTAGCTGTGGTTAGGAAGAGGTCATTTATGGGGAGCATGGGTGGCTCAGTCGGTTAAGCGACTGACTTTGACTCAGGTTATGATCTTACAGTTTATGAGTTCCAGCCCCGCGTCAAGCTGTGTGCTGACAGCTCAGAGCCTGGAGCCTGCTTCGGATTCTGTGTCTCCCTCTCTTTCTACCCATCCCCTTCCCCTGCTCATGCTCTGTCTCTTTGTCTCTCTCAAAAATAAACATAAAAAAAAAGGAGAGGTCATTTACTACAACTGTATAATAAAATGTTAGTCATGAGATCCTTTAGATGTGCATCAGAGGCCATATGCTTGAAGGATGATTACTAACAGATCTTGGGAGACAGAGATAAAGAAAGTTTCCAAAGGAATTTTTTTTAATGTTTATTTATTTTGAGAGAGAGAGAGAGAGAGCAAGCTTTGAGCAGGGGAGCAGCAGAGAGAGAGGGAGACAGGGAATCCCAAGCAGCCTCTGCACTGCCCACACGCAGACAGATTAGGGGCTGGAGCCCACAAACCATGAAATCATGACCTGAGCCAAAACCAAGAGTCAGGTGCTCAACCAACAGAGCCACCCAGGAACCCCCAAAGGAATTTCTATATGTTAAAGTAGACTTCCAGGATCCTGGAAGTTGGGATACCCTTAAGCTAAGATTGCCTTTTGCCCTTAACAAAGTATCAACATCAAGGCAGCAGAGCTCCTAGAGGAAGGTCACTCTACCTGGCTTAAGGACTTGTGAATGGGACAAGTTGTAAGGAAATTTAATTTTTTCTTTTGCCTTTGTTCCCCACATTAAGTTGGTTGGAAATGGCTAGTTGCCATAATCATTCTGTAAGGCTGAGATGTCATCCCCAATCTTTGAAACCTGTCCACCTACAGATTTAGCTAGAATTTTTACATACCTCTAAGCCCTCTTCATTGTAGCAAAGCTTCTAGTTGGGTACATAGGCTCTGTTGGTTTGTAAAAACAGATGAACACACACAAAGTTATGTCTCTTTCCCTCTGGCTTCTGTTTATCCGGTGTGTCCACTGCCTTCTCTCTGGATTGGATAATGTTGGCAAGAGTGACTTGAATTAAATTAAGTAAAACATTGAAAGGAAGAGAGAACATAGAGGTGATATTGTCTAAATTGTCTTATATAACCTGAATTAACCATGAGGAAATTATCAGATAAGCCCAAAGTGAGGGCTGTGTTACAAAACAGTTGGTTTGCACTCTTCAAAAATGCCAGTGTCATGAAAGAATGAAAGGCTAAGGAGCAGTCCTGGATTAATGATGACTCGTGAGACGTGACTGCCAAATGCAGTGGGATCCTGGGCTGGGGGAGGAGAAAGGTGCCGTGGAACCCAGCCTTGCAGTCATTGGTGAGATTGGAATATAGGAGTTGTGTGTTAGATAATTGTGTCAACGTTAACTTTCCTGCATTTGATAATCTCACGGTGGCTAACCCAGATCTCCTTTCTTGATAATATTAGCAACCAACTCAGTTATGGTAGATTCAGCAGTTTTAGCCCACTTGATTCTTCTGTGGAGGAAGATGAAAAAAACCAGCCTTCTTTTCAGGATCTTGTAAAAATACCAACCGGCACGGTGAGCGGTGGTGCCCCCTGGTGGTGAGAGTTCCTTCCTTCTTGAAACTGACTTAAAACCGGAGACTTTAACTGTCAACTCACAGATATTTTTCGAAACCTATTATGTATCCAGCATCTGCTAAGTGCCAAGGATCTGTAAGCTCCTTCCGGAGCTTCCGAACACACAAGCAAATGTGGAATCACAACCTTAAAGAGGGTTTTGAAGGAGACTTCTTAAACAGGCTGGTTTTCTCTAAAACTGGGCATGAAAGAGAAAGGAGATTTCCCTGTCTTTTTGCTCATGTGGCATTGGGGGCAGCCCTTCCCAGGGCTGTGGGGGTTACCTGTTCCGGTATGGGTCCCTGCTCGCCTTATCAGCAGTTAGGACTGATGCTTTCCTATCTGTGACTTAAAATAATAATTTTTTTGAAATTACGTCCAAAAAAAGGTGGGATTGCTGTAAATCAAGCCCACCTCTCTAAGGGACGTTGTCTGTAATTTGCAGCCACAGAGGAACCGACAGACCCCACCCGTTATCAGTGGCACACAGAGCGCGCCTTTCTCCCTGCCCAGCTTGTTGTCTGTCAGATTGCTCACAACAGCTGACGGCTGGACTATAGTGACCTGGGCCAGGGGCTTGTCTGTAATGCTCACGATAGCCCTTCAGGCTGGGGGCACGGAGCAGTGGCCCATGGTGAGGGACACAAAAGGACGACTGTGATGATGTCATGATGTGGAGGCCGGGGGCACGTTTACCCAACCCAGGTGATGAAACCCCATTGCAGAGTCGCCCACGTGGTCTGCTAGACTGTTTGAAAAAGGAAGAAGACAGTTTGCTCAAACGGACACAGTTCTAATATTTGGAGAACTCAGCTAAATAATAGATAATAGCAATGCTTGTAGAATAGAGAATGTGTTTCTGAGTGTGGGGTGTAGAGGCTTTAAACATTTTATTATGGGAAATTTATTTAAACAAACAGAAGGCGGCAGAACAGTGTCATGAATGCCGTGTCTCCGCCCTCCATCTTTCAGTCTCCCCTGGATTATTTTGACATTACATTAATCACAGTGTACTCGTAATTGCCGACAGTCATCTTTTTTTTTTCTGCATTGGCAAATACCAGCTCTGTGATGTTTGTTTTTCTCTGGTTTATCTTCCTCCACCCTGCCCCCAGCCCTCAGGAAGCATAGCAAAGAGACTCAGAGCATGGGCCCTGGAGCCAGAGCACCTGGGGTAGAATTGGGCTCTGCCGCCTGTAAGCTGAGTGACCCTGGGCAAGTTGGTAAACCTCTCTGGGCCTCCTGTCTGTAAATGGGGAAAATCAGTCTTAAGCATGTGTCAGCCGTCCCCATCATTATTATATAGGACTTCTGCGTGCACTAACAGGCTGTTTTCACACCTGCTTCTTACTGAACCCCACCACAGTCCTGAGAGTCCCATACCAAGCTGGTGAACCTAGAGGCAGGCAGGGCCCACATAGGGCGGCCCTCTGTGAGCTTTCCGTCATCTCTGTGTGACTGGAGAGCCAGGACTTGGCTGCGAAGTTTATGATCTGATTTCCAGAGCCTTCCCAGAGCTGAGTCCCACAACACACCCTCACCCATTAGGGCAGATCTCACACCAGGCTTTAGGTGTGAAGCTTTAGTTTGGTTTTAGTTTTAATCCTAACTTCCTAAACAAGACGAGAAAAAGCATGAAAACTAGAGCATCCGTCCCAGTCCAGGCACTGCCCCTGGGAAGGGGACATGGCGGTAACAAAAGCAAGAACCCTTTGAATGCATTTCCATCTTCCACTGTTTAGTCCATGAAAGTAGTTGTTGGTGTCTGTGTGCATTCTCTCTTGCCATAGTGACCAAAGGCAGATCGCAGCATCTCAGTGGCATACAGATTGAGCACAGCTAATGCCCGTGGGTCCCCCTGAGTCGGCTGCTCTCAGCTGGGTGGTTCTCCGCCCCTGCGTCTTCCTGCTCTGCCCAGCACGGTAGCCAGGGGATGTTCACACCATGAAGGCAGACATACAAGGAAAGTAGCCTGACTTCTGCACAAGCCAGCTGCATGCCTCTCCTGCGTCATGTCTGCTAGTGTCCTGTTGACCACAGCGAATCACATGACCACACCCAAAGTTAAGAGGTGCGGAAATAGGTCCCGTTTGCTTTGAGTCCAAGCACTTCATGTGGTCAAGCCTGACATTAGTGGAAAGGAATGCACCCTTTTCCCCATGGAAAGGACATGGTTGGTGGTTTTGAACACGAATGTGTTGAAAGTGTGAACATAGACGTTGGTTCATAGGTGTTTGCGGTAGCAGAGAGCTGCTACGTAGTAACCATTGAGAGATGCTTAGATGAAATAGAATACACTTCCACAGTAAATGAGAAAGCTGTTTAAGATGATG
Organism: Hyaena hyaena; assembly: GCF_003009895.1. NCBI lineage: Eukaryota > Metazoa > Chordata > Mammalia > Carnivora > Hyaenidae > Hyaena > Hyaena hyaena. The sequence continues at coordinate 907,549 of NW_024080980.1, forward strand.
TAGAAAGTATGTCAGTGAAAGTTATTCATGCCATAAAATGGAGAAAGATTATGAAGCCACATATATATTATTTTCCCAATTCTAAGAAGAACTATGTATATTCATATTTCAGGAACTTAAAGACGTATGCCAAATTGTTAATGATCGTCTGTGGTAGAATTATGGAATATTTTTATTTTCAATTCCTATGCTTCTGAATTTTTTACATTTTCTGTAATGCATATACATATCGCAGTAAGAAAAACATTTTAAACTGGGTTAGATGTAGTTAAGATTTGGCATTTTCCGTAATGGACTTTTTTTTTAACCTTTCCATAGGCAGCAAAATAATGGAGAATGGCCTTCTCTTCAAAGAACTTCTGCAGACTCCGAATTTTCGAATTACTGTGGTTGATGATGCAGACACTGTTGAACTTTGTGGTGCTCTTAAGGTAAAGTCAGCCTTACAGTAAATTTCTGCTCAAGGAGAGGAGTTAATCAAGCATCATTGAATCTAATCTTGAAGAGTGGGCTCTATGTTCGTGCCTGCCCTTCAGGGAAGAATAGTGAATTGAGAGCCTTGTGTATCACTTCCGGCTTTGACCCAGCAAAGTGGGTGGTGGGGAGTTCCTCTCCCACTGGGGTTTGCTTTCACTTGTAAATCTGGGGCAAGGGTGGTGGTTTATTCTTTGGGAAATTGGCAGCATTAATATTTAAAAAGCGTGGGAAATACCTTGATGGTGGAGCTTTACCCGAGAGCAAAGCATTCCATTAACTCATATATTTCTCTTCTATATGGTCTTGAGCCCGAAAGGGACTCCTTGCCTCTGCATTACGCTACTCCGTAGGTTTGATAGTTTGGTTAGTTGTTCTTTTTAGTAGAAAAACAGTCTGCTGCGGACCAATGTTTTTCCAAGAATGGTTTAAAATTTTTTTCAGTGTTTATTTATTTTTTGAGAGAGAAAGAGAGACAGAGCATGAGCAGAAGAGGAGCAGAGAGAGAGGGAGATGCAGAATCCAAAACAGGCTCCAGGCTCTGAGCTAGCTGTCAGCACAGAGCCCGATGTGGGGCTTGAACCCACGAACTGTGAGATCATGCCCTGAGCCGAAGTCGGACGCTTGACCGACTGAGGCACCCCCGCCCCCCCAGTCTCCACAAGCATGGCCAGGAAAGGGAAATGGTCCAACTGCAGAAGCAGCTTCTACTGGCCAGAGGCTTTGGGAGGGTGAAGGGAAGGTTTCCACATGCTCTGCCTGTAAAAGTCTTGGTCGCGGGGGCCCCCCTCTGACTTGACTCAGAGAAACAGCCAGTGGGGAGCTGGGCTGTGCTTTCTGATCCTTCTTCTCCCCCTGGAATCAACCGCTAGAGCTGCCTTTTCAAAAAAGGAAAGAAAGAAAGGAAGGAAGGAAGGAAGGAAGGAAGGAAGGAAGGAAGGAAGGAAGGAAGGAAGGAAGGAAGAGAGAGAGAGAAAGAAAGAAAGAAAGAGAAAAAGAAAGAAAGAAAGAAGAAAGATAGAAAGAAGAAAGAAAGAAGAGAAAAGAAAGAAAAAGAAAAAAGACCTTAATGTGAATGAATCCCCCCCTTGAGTCACTTTTGAATCATCTGCCTTTTCAAAAAAGGAAAGGAAGAAAGGAGAGAAAAGAAAGAAAAAGAAAAAAGACCTCAATTTGAATGAATCCCCCCCCCCCTTGAGTCACTTTTGAATCATCTCTTTTGTAACAAAAGCCACTTTTCAGGAATTTGAGCATCTCAGGAAGAAAGCCAAGCAGTCAGGCATTCATTCACCTCATGTCAGGTAAAAATGGCAAAGACCTGGCAAAGACCGAGAGAACCCTGAAGAGACAAGAAACTAAAGCATACCCCCTTTGTCTCTCATCAGAATTTAAAACCACTTCCTAGAATTAATATGGCGTGTGTTTGTGTGGTCACTTGTGGGGATTTAGGGGTGAAAGCCAGCTACAGACTGGGGCTTCCAGGCAGTCCCCGCCCCTACTTCGGAACATTCCGTGGGACATTGTTCACGGACAGGCAGGCCCTGTACACAGTGAGGACACTGCCGTTGGCCGCTTTGTTTATTTTTGTTGGTTGAGATATTTATGTGTTTTTAATAGTCCTTCATTAAGCTAATGACCACTTGACAGCAGGGGCCTCGTCAACGCCTAATTGCTCAGCCCCAGTCTGTGTTGCTCCAAAACTGTTTTTAAATGACTGGATGGTTCTGGTGGCAGATGAAGAAGCCGGGAGATCCTGCCCAGAACAAAGGGTGTTTGGGGGAGAAAAAAAAGAAAGAATCTAGATTGAGGGCTCTGGAAACGCTTCTGCTAATGGGGCCTCCTGCTGGCCTTGTGTCTGAACTTAGACTGACTTTTCATTTTTGTTGGCAGGAAGCCCGTATGTGGATCTGTGCCTGCTACCAGGGCAGACAGTGGTTCATGGGGGGCCAGACAGGTGGGGGTTGAGGGCCATGCATCATCCTTCCCCCGGCTGTCCTTTGAAGCAGGATCAGTTAACCACCATTCCTGCCAGCTTGCATCAGAGTTGGGATTTTTGAAAACCGAGAAACAGGCACTTTGGCAGTAATGGAGTCTACCCATTTGGTCACACAGATAAAGGGATCCAGAGAGAGTAAATCACTCCAACGCAGCGAATATTGGCACAGGCGGGAGTGCGGATGCGGGTTCCAAGAATCTTAGTCTGGAGCTCTTCGCTTGCGGTGCACTGCCTGACTCCTCTGGTTTGTGTCCATGAACAGAGTGAGGCCCTACTGTGTCAGAGGCCCAAAGCAAGGACAGATGGACACACATTTCTTGTGTTACATAATTAACGATGTGGAAACGTTGGGGTTCAGAGCAAACGGTCTAGGAAGAATTCGTGAGACCTCTTCGGAGCAAAAAGGTGGTTTCCTTAAAGCACAGGGACAGGACCTGCGGGCAGAAAGAGCCGCACTGGTGTTGCGAGGGGTGACTGACAGTATACTTTCAGGTTGGGAGGGGGTCAGGGATAGGAAAAGTCTCCGAGGAATTTTGGAAGCAAGGTTTCCAGCACCTTGAGGGGGCTAGCTGTGGTTAGGAAAAGGTCATTACTCCTGCCTACTGAAACCTCAGTCATGAGACCCTTTGATGTATATCAGGGGCCATATGCTTGCAGGAGGATTGCTAACATGTATTTGTGGGGTAGAGGTAAAGGAAGTTTCCAAAGGAAGTTTTGTATGTTAAAGGAGACGTAGGAGCCTGGAAATTGGGATAGTGTTAAATCGGGATAGTGTTGGGGCGCCTGGGTGGCTCAGTTGGTTAAGCGTCCAACTTCGGCTCAGGTCACGATCTCTCAGTTCATGGATTTGAGCCCCACATTGGGCTCTGTGCTGACAGCTAGCTCAGAGCCTGGAGCCTGCTTCATATTCTGTATCTCCCTCTCTCTCTCTGACCCTCTCCTGCTCTTGCTGTTTCTCTCTCTCAGAAATAAATAAAAATAAAATAAATAAATAAATCAGCATAGTGTTAAGCCAAGATTTGCCTTTTGCCCTTAGCAAAGTATTAACATCCTAGAGGAAGGCCTGCCTGACTGAAGGATCTATCAGTGGCCTGTAAGTTATAAGGAAATTTAATTTTTCCCCTTGCTTTTTTTTCCCACATCAATTAATAATTCGTTGTTTTTTCTTGATTATACAAGTAGTGCCCATTCATTGTTTCACACAACAGAAGGATGTAAAGAAAGTAAAAATCGCTAATAATCCCTACATCCCGAGAGACCACTGTTGATGTTTTTTGTATACCCTTCCTATCTTTTTAGTGAGCATACGTATGCATAGGGCCGCTTTTAAAAAACAAAACCTGGATCTTTCTGTTCAAATAGTCAAATGTTTTACTCTTTCACATTAAATTAACCATCTTTAGTGATCTCTATGCTAGCAATCAAAGAAGTGTACACTATCCCTTTGTTGTGCTCAAAAACATGACATTTGAGCTACAAAAATAAAAATTGAAAACAGCTCACTACAAAGTTAACACCAAAAAGAAAATGTAACGGTTTTATGCAAAATCATATTACCTTTACCTCTGACCTATAGTAATCTCCAGTAAGGGAATATTCTTTTGTAAGTATCAACTTTATTTAAGCATAATTCATGTACATTAAACTGTGTCCATTTAAGCACCTAATGCAGTGGGTTTTTAACAGGTGTGCATGTATGCCCTGATGATCACTGCAATACGGAACATTTCCATCATCCCCCAAGGGATTCCTTGGGTCCCTTTTCAGTCCTCACCTTGGCCAGGCAGCTGCCAATCTGCTTTTGTTAGCTACAGTTTACATTTTCTAGAACTTTTATTATAATGGAGTTGCACAGTTATCTACTCTTCTGTGCATGGCGTAATAGATGCTTTATCAGGATTGGGTTTCGTTGTTAGCAGAGATCCAAAATAATAGCGGCTGCACACCATAGAAGTGAGTTTCCTGCCTATGTAAAAATCCTCAATCTGAACGAAAGCTCCATTCCACAGAATTCTCAGGGACCCAGGCTCCTTCCAGCTCACAAGGATTGGCCCTTGTCCTCATGTTTTAGAATGGTGACCAGAGGGCACCCAGGTGGGCCCTGTCGGTGAAGTGTCCAACTCTTGGTTTTGGCTCAGGTCATGATCTCATGGTTTGTGGGATCGAGCCTCGCATCAGGTTCTGTGCTGACAGCATGGAGTGTGCTTGGGGTTCTCTCCCTTCTCTCTCTCTCTCTGCCCCTCCCTGGCTTGTGCTCTCTCTCTCTCTCTAAACAAACAAACAAACAAACAAACAATAAAAATAAAGGTGACCAGAATTCCAGCCATCACATCTGTGGGGCTGGGGGAGGTGGGGAGGGCAGTTGGGTGATAAAAAGAGAAAGAAAGGGATAAAGGACAGTGACAGCTGTCCTTTCCGGCAGGTTCTGGGAGGTCATAATGTAACAACCTGGCTTTATCTCAATGGACAGTACTTAATGTGTGACTACACCTAGCTGCAGGGGACATCGGGTCCCCTGGTTGGCCATATGTTTGCATGACAGTCAGAGACTCTGCGACTTTCGGAGGAGGAGAGTAGATGGGGAGATAAACCCCATAACCTGTGCCACCTCCTCAGGACAGTCCCTCGTAGGCTGTTCTGTAGTGAGGTGAGACACCCCTCCTGCGAGGCAGCCCAGTTTCCTCCAGGGCTTTGTCTGAGTCTAGCTGGTGGTGGTCCCTGCTGGGTCCTGCTAGCTGACCATTTACATTTACATTTGAATTAATACAAACTTTAAAAAAAGTAACAGTTCTGTTTCTGAGTCAAGGTAGCCTCATTTACATGAGGCTTTAGTGAGTCTCCGTGGCCAAGCGGCTACTCTGTTGGATGAGCAGATACAAAGCATTTGCATCATTGCAGAAATTTCTAAGGCCATTGTGCAGTCAGGGTTCTCCCTTGGGCCAAAAGCCCTAGTAGCTGGCCTCAGGTGGGGTGTTGCCCGTATGGGGAACTGACCGCTGCCTGGGGTCCACCGGGACCCTGCGTCCTAGAGTGTTTGCATAGCCTGCGGGTAGCCTGGGCTTCTCCACTCTTCTGTTCTTTCCGTGGGAGGCTAAGAGTGCAAGTGATCGAGTCTTGTCCACCCACCTGGGTTCAGAATAGCAAAGACGGCATCAGGGCGAATGATTGCCTCTGAGCATTGCCATAACCCAGGAAATGGGGAAGGGCTTAAGTGCGCCTGTCTTCTGAAAATCATGGTATTTTTAGCTCCAGAATAGTTTAAAGCAGATTTAAATGCACAGTGGATAATGATAACTTTCACAGCTGAGTGATCTCAGAGGACATCTGCTCGGATGCTATTCAAACACAATCTGACTGGCTCAGTGTGTTTGTCTTTCTTTTGACAGTGATAAGTGGTAGAGAGAGGGAGGGTTTCGAAATCCATCATAAGGCGATTAAACCAGATCGGCACCCAGGGTCCCCTTAGAAGGGAGGAGTTTGCGCTGCAGTGGTCTCCTGCTCCTCTTCCCCCACCACCTAATGTGGGGAGGTCAGCCATCTAGGGGAAACTGAGGTGACCCTGACCTGTGTGCCTTGTGGTGAAGGGGTCACAGAAGGGCCAAGAGGCTGGCTGCAGTCCTAGGCCATGGGCACCTCACTCTTTCTCTGGGAGCAGTGACATGAGAAGTCTGAAGCTTGCTCTGGAGCTCAGGGCTCACGCACTACAGCTCCTGCTTGGATGCTTCCAGTGACTGCGGGCTCACTCCTTTACCTCCAAGTCTTTTTGGTTTGTGAGGTCAGCTCTTCCTGCTAGAAAGCTCTTATCTTGAATCTGGGGTGGCCCATTGGTACCTTTCATTCACTGACCTCCAGCAGCACAGTGCGATCTACCCCCTAGAGAGAACTCTGGGGCCAGGCTGCCTGGTCCAGCAGGTACCCATTGTGTGTGACCTTGGGGGAGCTACTTACCCAACAGTGGGTTTCCTCACCTCTTCCTGTGCATAATAATGGAACCCACCTCGTAGGAATGTTGTGAAGATTAAACCAGTTAATAATACAGGAAGCACTTAGAGGTTCAATAAGATTAAGTGTAATCTTTCTTCTCAGTCTACCCTGTTTACTTCCTAAGCCTAAGTGAAGGCCAGAGAAGCACTCCCCTTTGGCATCTGATTGCTAGGGTCCTAGAAGGTCTCTGAACCTGAGGGTGGGAGTGGCTGGGCCAAGTTAGCCACACCCAGGAGGCAGTAAGGCACAGGGAAGGGAGTGGCCCTGTGGGGCGGAGGACAGGACCAAGTGGCTGCACCTCCCTAAGCCCCCGCCCCCTGGACCGAGCACATGCAAGTGTGAGGCTGTCAGGAGGGTTCCGATGGGACAGTGTGCACAGGGGCTCACTGTGGGCTCTTCACCAACAACCCCTCTCTCCTCCTCTGTGTCTAGGGCCCCCTCGATGGAAGGAAGTTGGTTTATCTCCTTCAGTATGTAGACACATACTGTGCTGGGTTTGTCTCGTAACTTCCAGAATGGGTCACATGGTGGGAAAGGGGGCACAGGAGACGGTCCAGGGAGCATTCGAGAGCCATTGTCACAGTCTAACCATTTGGATCCTAGGCCTGGGCGCGTTGCCATGGTAACTTCACTAAAACCATTTGGCAGGCTCACCCAGCAGTCGGCCGGCCCTGAGGCCTCTGTGGCCAGTCCCTCTGCAGGTCCCCAGGTGCCTCTTTGTTGCCTCGGCACTGTCTCACGAATCTGCAGCCCCAGGGCAGGCCACAGCTGTACCAGCTTTCCTGGAGGAATGTCACCACCTTAGAAAGGCCTTGAAGATCTTCTCCAAGCCCTGAATTTTAATTCTGAGGCCAAGAAGGCTCAGAGAAGTGGAGTGATTTTCCCAGGGTCACACAGCAGTGAGGCAAAGTGAGAACCAGAAGCCGTCTGGATATCAGTGCACATGCTTCTGGTGTCTCCGCATGGCTTCCTTATTCCGGCTGCTCTGCCAGGAGGGGCGTCTGGGTCCGTCTGGACCCAGCCCTGGGTGTTCTTACCATCCCTGTGCCCCACGTAAAAGGTTAAGGTATTGTTTTGCCCCTCAGCATCCCAGGGTTCCTTTCACCCTGCCTGTCCCCTCCCCTCCTCACGGGATGCTGCCGGACTCTAGAGTGTGCCACGCCAGCATCTGCCCACCTCCTGTGTCAGTGAGCGCATACAGTGGGTTCCTGGGGATGGATGGCTGCCATCGGGGGCTCGTGAAGCCTGCAGTTTACATTGCCTGTGTGGCAGGAGGCGGTCGGGAGGCTTTTGCAGGCCCAGACAGAAGTTAGGGGCTTATGAAAACCTAAACTGTCTGCAGAAGACCCATTTCCTGGCCAGCTCTACCTGCAGCTGTAGGAAGCAGGGTCTGAATGGAGCAGGACTGTTGTAGGAGGAGAGCATCCCCCCGGAAGCTACGTCATTGCTCTGTCTGAACAGCTCAGAGCCTCACGGAGAGAGGATCTAGAGCACAGAAAGAGTGTGAATTCATCCCACCCCTGTACAGGTTCATGTCAGCTTTCTGATCATTTAAAAAAAGATTTTATTTGAGAGAGAGAGAGAGAGTCAGAGCGCAGGCAGGAGAAGGGCAGAGAGAGAGGGAGACACAGAATCCGAAGTAGCTCCAGGCGCTGAGCTGTCAGCAGAGGGCCCAATGTGGGGCTCGCACCCATGAATCACGAGATCCTGATCTGAGCCGAAGCCGACTGAGCCACCCAGGCGCCCCGGCTTTCTGATCGTTTTTAGAGAATTTTTTTACTTCCCCTTTCTGTGTTGATAGCCGTGAGAAGAATAGCCAGCCACCGGAGTAGGCCTTGGTGTTCTCCCCGAGGAAGAGAACAGGCAGATTCCGGGCCCCCTCCGTTCCTGTCCCCTGTTCCAACCAACGTGTGGAAGAGATGGTTCTGTTTTACTGGTGTATTGGAGGTAGACAGAAGCTTCTGCTGGGCTCGGTGCTGTGTTTAAATTTTTCATCTGAAACGGCTTTCATCTGTCTTTGGTCTCCTGGTGAGCAATAGCCGGCTCTATTTCTCAGGGTGGGCCTGGCCACATGGATGCCGCGTCTGAAGGGTTTTAATAGAAACTGCACGGCCAACAGAGAGGACATGTTTCCTCCCCGGTTTGTTCCGTTTTTTTAACCTCACCCCTCAGATTTTTTCCATAGGCCTGCTGTTTTGAGAGAGATTCTTTCATTGATAAAAAAATATATATATGGTTTTTTTGGAGGAAAAAAAATGCACTTATTTCATTTCCCATTTGTTACCAGTTAGCTTCATTTTTAAGATCTCTCCAGGCACAAATCCATAAATAGTTCCAAGGTATTACTGAAAAATGCTGTGTGGTTGGACGGAGGCAACATATCTGCATTTTTTTGGCAATGAGTGTTCTCTCCGCGAAGGGGAATGATAAAGTGGAAAGGGCCTGGAACCCAGGACTTGACGGAGGCCCCAAATGAGTGGACACATGCAGACATTACTTGTCACATGCAGTTGTCTGCTACACAGGATTTGAGGCCCAGGCCAGATGCCACATCCTCCATGCAGACTTTCCTGCTTAGTGATCCCTTGATGATATGTTGGTTGTCCGTTATGCCAACTATATTTTCAAAATATTTTATTTATTTTTGAGAGAGAGAGAGGGACAGAGGATCCCAAGCAGGCTCTGCACTGACAGCACAGACCCCAGTGCGGGGCTTGAACTCATGGACTGTGAGATCATGACCTGAGCTGGGGTCGGACATTTAACCAACTGAGCCACCCAGCACCCCTATTGTTAACTCTTTGAGAACAAGCTTTGTGTCTCATTCTGTCTTTGCCGCTCTCCCTGGGGGCACCCTCAGCCCCCACATCCCCCGTCACCAGCCCCCACCCCTCCCAGGGCATGCTTAACAAACAAGGAAAATCAGATTTTCAGTACCTCTTGCGGAACATCACTTTCTGCACAGGTTATAATTACTGGCACACGTTTTATTGTCCTATTAGGCCAGAGGTAGGCCAATGTTTTCTGTGGGGCCACAAAGCCCATAATATTTCCTGTGTGGCCCCTACGGTCTGTGTCACAAATCTGCTGCTAACAGCCCCAAGGCAACCACAGACGGCACACAGACAGGCAGCTGGCCCTTCGTGTGCTGTCTTCTGAACCAGATTATCAGCTTCCAGAGAGGCAGGTCTGTGTCTTATCGGCTTTGTGTGTGGCGGAGTTCACGCGAGAGCGGGGTCCCCACGAATGCTTGCGTGGGGATAATTACATAAAACAGAGGCTGAAACTTGACCAGCGCACATGCAGACCTACTGACCCAGCAGCTCCACTCCTGGGTACACACCCAACAGAGATGCCCGCGTGTGGTCACCAAGGGATATGCACCAGCGTGGCCCCAAACTGGGAACTACCCTGTTGTCAAGGATGGCTCAGTCAGCTAGCGTCCGACTTCAGCTCAGCTCATGATCTTGCTGTCCGTGAGTTCGAGCCCCACTCGAACTCCAAGCTGACAGCTCACTCACAGCCTGGAGCCTGCTTTGGATTCTGTGTCTCCCTCTCTCTCAGCCCCTCCCCTACTCATGCTCTGTTTCTCAAAAATGAATAAACATTTAAAAATTTTTTAAAAATTAAATGCACTGTATTCACACAGTAGAGTGCTTTTCAGCAATGAAAATTAATGTGCTGTATGTAAAAATACAGCTAAATCTCAAAACATGATGTCCAGCTGACACACCTATACGATTCTATTCATATAAAATTTCAAGGCAGGTAAAGCAAGTCTGTGCTGTTAGAAGCCAGGAGACCGGTTACCTTTGTGGGGGTGGCGACTGGAAGAGGGGTGGGGGGGTGGGTTTCTGGGGCACTGGTTATGCTCTGTTTCTCTATCAGGGTTCTGGTTACAAGGCGGTGTTTCATTTGGGAGAATATCATCAAGCCATGGACTTGTGGGCTGCATGCCTTCCCGTATGACCGTTATTGCTGAATAAGGCATTTGATTTAAAAAAAAAAAAAAAGGCAGTTTGTTCAAACAGTGTTTGACCAGAGACTACAGTCGACCATTCTAGATCCATGGCTGATGTTCCTCGACTGCTATCTCCTACTAACCCCAACCTAGGCTCTTGGTCCTATGAATGGGAGCACAGAGCCTGGTCCCCTTCTTTCACCTCAGACAGGGCACCGGAGCTGACGTGGGGTGGAGCGTTCTGAGCATGCGCGCCGGGGTCCCTGCCTCCGCCCCCCTCCTCCCACGCCCAAGCTTCCCGGGCTCCGTGTCCGCAGCGGGCCTGTGACGGGCCTCTCCGATTCCTTCACAGAACATCGTAGCCGTGGGCGCCGGGTTCTGCGACGGCCTCCACAGTGGAGACAACACGAAAGCTGCCGTCATCCGCCTGGGGCTCATGGAGATGATCGCCTTCGCAAGGATCTTCTGCAAGGGCCAGGTGTCCATGGCCACCTTCCTGGAGAGCTGCGGCGTGGCCGATCTGATCACCACCTGCTACGGAGGCCGGAACCGCAGGGTGGCCGAGGCGTTTGCCAGAACTGGGAAGGTAGCCCCTGGCCTGCCCCCCAGCCCCCTGACTCCGGGCGAGCCATAGCCCAGGGCCGATGGTGCTCAGCATTTGTCATCTGCTGGGCGGGTCCTGCTGACACCTGTCCGCTTTCACTTAAAAGTACTTGGGCCATAGTCCTTTAGCTTGTAGTCTCCCTTTCCTTGTCTTGTAGAGGGGGATCGCGCCCCCCCCCAACTCCCCTCCTGAAACAAGGGGTTCTCTAGTCTTGCCTTAGTGTTTGCATCCTTGTTTTTAAGACCATCGAAGAGCTGGAGAAAGAGATGCTGAATGGACAGAAGCTTCAGGGCCCTCAGACCTCTGCAGAAGTGTACCGGATCCTGAAGCAGAAGGGGCTGGTGGACAAGTAAGTGTCCCCCCACCCCCCACTGATGTCCCTGAGACCAGAGCAGGGCCACCCCCTGCTTCCCTCCCCACGGTCAGCCCAGTCAGCACACATGGGCATGGCCACTTGACAGGTGTGTGCAGAACTCCCCTGGATTAGTTCCGTCCTTAGTAGGATGTGAGCATCTTCCTGAGGAGAATTCAGTTCTATAAGGCATGTGACAAAACATGAGTTTGAGGTTCTGCTCTGTCCTGCAGGTGTTTGGTAAGAGCTCCACGTTATAGGTTTTAAATTAAAGAAAAAAATGATCTTGTTATGTGTTATAAAAAGATGCAGTCTCTCTTTTTTGAAATTTTTTTTTATGTTTTATTTATTTCTAAGAGAGGCAGTGTGAGCAGGGGAGGGTCAGAGAGAGAGAGGGAGACACAGAATCTGAAACAGGCTCCAGGCTCTGAGCTAGCTGTCAGCACAGAGCCCAATGTGGGGCTCAAACTCATGCACCGTGAGATCATGACCTGAGCCGAAGTTGGTTGCTTAACTGACTGAGCCACCCTGGCACCCCAAAAAAGATACAGTCTTGAGGGGCCCCTGGGGAGCTTGGTCCACTGAGCATCCGACTCTTGATTTTTGGCTCAGGTCACAACCTCACCAGTTTGCGAGTTTGAGTCCCACATTGGGCTCTGTGCTGACAGTATAAAGTGTGCTTGCGATTCTGTCTCTCTGCCCTTCCTCTCTCTCTCTCTCTCTCACACACACACACAGAATAAATAAATATGCTTTAAAAAAAAAGATATAGTCTTGTTAATAAAATGTCAAACAATTGAGAAAAGAAGAAAGTACAAGTTACTCTAGAATTCTACCACTAAAAGTGCCCTGTGGTAAGGTCTGGGGACCAGCTTTGCGGTCCCTGTGTCCTGTGGGTGGATGGGTGCATCTAACCTCCACTACCCTTCCGAGCTGGTAAACTAGTAAAGATGGGCTTGGGTCAGCTCGATTTGCCACTCAGTCGGGGGAGTAAACTCTGTAGCACCACAAAGCTGCCAGCTTCTCCATGGCCGCCCTGCGGCCCAACCTGCCACTCAGCCCTTTATCCTGCTGAAGTGCTGCATCTCCATCCATAACCGTGACGCCAGCTAATATTAGATGCCATCTAATAAATGCACACACTGTGCATTCTGTGGATCCTTAACTCCTGGGGGGGGGTGGGGAGGTTTGGCTGCCTGGGAGAGGAGGGCGCTGTGGCCAATCAGGAGCACGCACTTCTCCCTGAGCCCGTGGTGGTTATGGACACGTCTGCTGCTTCTCTGGTGCATCTCCTTCATCCTCTGTCCAGTCCAGATATCTGCTATTTCCGACTGTACGCCTTTACCTCCCTTACGCCCAGCTGTCCTCTCTGGACTGGTACAAACTGGTCAGCATTAGAGTTCCCCATGAAAAAGCGAAAATGAGGGAGGACAGGGGCACCTGGGTCAGTTAAGTGTCCAACATTGGCTCAGGTCATGATATCACGGTTCATGGGTTTGAGCCCTGCGTTGGGCTCTGCTGACAGCTCAGAGCCTGGAACCTGCTTCAGATTCTGTGTCTCCATCTCTCTCTGCCCCTCCCCTGTTTGCACTCTGTTTCTCTGTCTCCCAAAAAATGAATGAGTATTTTAAAAAAAAGAAAAAAGAAAAGAAAATGAGGGAGGACCGAGTACTGGTCTTTCTTCTTTAACTTGCGTTTTATTTTTCTGAAATGGCTTTCAAAACCAGCCCGGCAGAGATGGAAGTCATAAACAGGCCTCCAGAGGAGGAGAATTACCCTTACGTAAATCTAAACACCTCTGATGTGCATGTTTTCCTTACGTACTCAACTCCAGACAGTCGTGTTTGTGTGTGGTCAATCTACTCCAACGACCACTAAGTATTTATCAGGAATGTTGTAAAGTCTTTTTTTTTTTTTTTTTAATGTTTTATTTCTAGGAGAGAGAGAGAGAGAGACAGCGTGAGCAGGGGAGGGTCAGAGAGAGAGGGAGTCACAGACTGAAACAGGCTTCAGGCTCTGAGCCAGAAGTCAGCACAGAGCCCGACGCGGGGCTCGAACCCACGAACCGCGAGATCATGACCTAAGCGAAAGTTGGACGCTTAACAGACTAAGCCACCCAGGCACCCCTAGGAATGTTTTAAAGTCTTAAGAAAATACCTGGGCGGTTGCGCATGAGGATTATCTCCCAGTCACGGTTTTAAAGTGGCACATGTGTGACACCATGGGGTGTGCCTGATGGGACACCAGCGTGCACGAGCTGCCCGGGTTAGTACACTCTGGGGGTTTGGGGGGCTGAGGATGGAACTGGCGTTGTGGAAACAGCAGGTGTAATCAAGCAGGCGAGAGGCCCTGGGCGGATGGCGCCTCCTCTGTCCCAGCCCACTTTCTTTCTTCTGATTAGAGATGCAGGCCTGAGCAGGCCTGAGCCTGCGCTTAATGAGGTCACTGCCGGGTTCTAGCCACCCCCCCCAACCCCCAGGCCACAGTGCAGAGTCTGTGGTGCTCTCCCTTCCCCACCCCGCCTCCTGGAGCAGCTCAGACCGAGCCTCCCTTCTGCACTTCGAACTTGACACCACCTCTTACCTTGATTTTTTCCCTTTTTCATTGCAGCCATTGCTACCTGAGTCTTCTTCTCTTCCCTTCTCTCCCTCTCTTCTCCATGGCTGCAGAAAGAGCAGCAAGCCAGAGGGCAGCATTTAAGGCCACCTTGTGGCTTCCGGGCCAGGTGGTCTTGGGTGGGTCAGATTTTATCTGTCCTGTGTCCCAGTTGTCATTATCTACTGAATGGACCTGGTGAACCTGATGATTGCCATGGGGCCCTCCCTGAGTATTCTCATTCACAGGCCTCCTGTGCATCCAGAAGGAGTCCTTAGGTGGGCGTTTGGGGGGCCTCTTTGTCGTGTTCCAGCTGCACTGTCTAACAGTGCGGCCCGTGAGCCCCTACCACCACTTCAGTCGAAGCAGACTTCACTTGGCCCCAGATAGCTCCTTCTCAGACTTCTGTGTGCGTCTGGCCCGCCTGGATGGCTCTCCTTGACGTCCATGTCCTAACCATATTCGGGGTGGCCTGGGTCTGTCCTCCAGGAAGTCTTCATCCATAGCCTCCAGACGCAAATAACTTTCCCCGGTTGAACATCTTGTTTCCGCCAGTGGCCAGCAAACTTGTTCTGGAAGGAACCACATAATAAATATTTAGTCTTTGCAGCTTGCATATAGCTCTCTTTTGTATATTCTTTTTTTTTTTTTTTTTTTTAACGACCTTTGAAACAAGTGAGAGTCATTCTTAGCTTGCAGGCAGTACAAAACAGGCCACAGGGCAGAGTGGCTTCTCAGGTTGTGGCTTGCTGACTCCAGGTTTGTTTGTTTTTTTAATTTTTTTTAACATTCATTTTTGAGAGGCAGAGAGAGAGTGTGAGTGAGGGAGGGGTAGAGAGAGAGAGAGGGAGACACGGAATCCCAAGTAGGCTCCAGGCTGTCAGCATGGAACCCGACACAGGGCTCGATCCCACAAACCGTGAGATCATGACCTGAGTGGAAACCAAGAGTCCAACACTTAACCGACTGAGCCCCCCCAGGCGCCCCCAGCATCTGACTTTTTTTCTTTTTCTTTCTTTTTTAAAATTTCATTGTATTCTATTTTTATATAATTTATTGTCAAATTGGCTAACATAACAGTGTGTATAGTGTGTTCTTGGTTTTGGGGGTAGATTCCCAAGATTCATCGCTTCCATATAACACCCAGTGCTCATCCCAACAAGTGCCTTCCTCCATGCCCATCACCCACTTTCCCCTCTCCCTGCCCCCCCATCCACCCTCAGTTTGTTCTCTGTATTTAAGAGTCTCTCATGGTTTACCTCCCTCCCTCTCTGTAACTATTTTTCCCCTTCCCCACGGTCTTCTGTTTCTCAAGATCCACATATGAGTGAAAACCTATGATATCTGTCTTTCTCTGACTGACTTATGTCACTCCACATAATAAACCATCTGACTCTTAATTTCAGCTCAGGTCATGATCCTAGGGTTGTGAAATTGAACTCTATGCTGAGCCTGGAGCCCGTGTAGAATTCTCTCTCTCCCTCTGCACCGCTCCCACAGGCTCCCTCTCTCTCTTTCTCTCTCTCAAAGTTAAAGAAAGAAAGGCAAATCATGGAAAAAGGCATGTAGTGAGAAGTAGACACAGGCATTCTCTGAGTTCTTAGCATATGCTTCCATTTCTTTTTTTTTTTAATAATCTTTGCATACTTCCTTTTTTTAATTTATTTTTTTAATGTTTTATTTATTTCTGAGAGAGAGATAGAGAGACAATGTGAGCAGGGGAAGGTCAGAGAGAGAGGGAGACACAGAATCTGAAACAGGCTCCAGGCTCTGAGCTGGCTGTCACCACAGAGCCCGACGCGGGGCTCAAACCCACAAACTGTGAGATCCTGACCTGAGCCGAAGTCGGACGCTTAACTGGCTGAGCCACCCAGGTGCCCCGTATGCTTCTGTTTCTGTAATGGGTGCCATGCTCCACGTTTGGCTCTGCCCCGGGCTTTTCTTCACGTTAGGCCACGACTTAAAGATCATGCCACATCTGCACCTACACGTCTCATTTAATGGCTGCAGAACATCCCACTGTGTGGGAGAACCAGCTTATTTCATCAGTCCCCCTGGATGGATAGTAAAGTTGTCTGGGTTTTTCTTCTGTTGTCAGCTTTGCTTTATTAGATGCCCTTGTGCAGCATCTTTACGAGCATGTGCAAGTGTAAGGTGTTTATATTCATTTGCGAGGGCTGCTATTACAAAATCCCACAGATCCAGAGGCTTACACAGCAGAAATGTATTTTCTCACAGTTTTGGAGCCTGGAAGTGTAAGATCCAGCTGTCAGCAGGTGCCTTCTTCTAAGGCCTCTCTTCTTGGCTGAAGAGAGAGACAGAGACAGAGACAGAGAGACAGAGTCCGAGCAGGGGAGGGATAGAGAGAGAAGGAGACACAGAATCAAACAGGCTCCAGGCTCTGAGCTGTCAGCACAGAGCCCGACACAGGACTCGAATCCACGGACCGGGAGGTTATGACCTGAGCTGAAGTCAGACACTTAACCGACTGAGCCTCCCAGGCGCCCCTCTTCTTGGTTTGTAAATGGCCGTCTTCTCCTGTGTCTTCACATGGTCTTCCCTCTGTCCACGTGTGAGCCCTAATCTCCTTTTTTCATAAGGACCATACTGGTTCAGGGCCCACACTTAGGAACCCTGCTTGACTTCATTGCTGGGGAGCAGGACTGCGTTGAGTGAATTTGGGAACTGGAATCCCAGTTCAGCCCAGAACAGTGTTGTAAGCTCCTTGATGGCAGGGGCCTTATTTATTTTTTCTTTTTTTTAATGTTTTACTTATTTTTGAGAGAGAGAGAGAACACAAATGGGGCAGGGGCAGAGAGAGGAAGGAACAGAGGATCTGGTGCAGGCTCCATGCTGTCAGTACAGAGCCCAATGGGGGGCTCAACATCTCAAACCCTGAGATCATGACCTGAGCCAAAGTCGGGTGCTTAACTGACTGAGCCACCCAGGTGCCCCTGTATTTTTTTTAAAGTTTTATTTATATAAGTAATCTCTACACCCAATGTGGGTTTGAACTTGATGCCCCTGAGATCAAGAGTCACATGCTCTTCTGACTGAGCCAGCCGGGCACCCCGGGGCCTGACATATAACACCGCACAGCCTGCACCTGGTTGAAGCCTGACACATCTTAAGTCCTCAGTATGCATTAGTGGGATGGCTGACTGATTGGCTTATGTCGATTTTTTTTCTGTGAAATATTGTCTTTCGCCCTCCTTTCAACTCTGACCTCATTTAGAGAGTCCCCAAAATGGATCTAATTGGCCTTGTAACATCTTATGTTATAGAAAATAGCATTTAGATGGTCAGTATGGCCTAGAGGTTGAATGTCGGCTCTAGAGTCAGAAAGTGTGCCTTGTTTTCCTTAGCTATGGAATGGGGATAATGTTATTATCCACGTCACAGGTGGTTGTGAGGATTAAGCAAGTTACTTGTCCACAGAAATTCCCCCCATACTCCACATCTCTTGTTAGCATCCCATCTACGTAATCCATTTTGGAAGGTGCTGGTTGTAAAACTCGAGAGTGCTTTTGGCTGCAAGAGCAATGCCCAGTTAAAAATGCTTAGAACATGGGGCGCCTGGGTGGCTCAGTCGGTTAAGTGTCTGACTTTGGCTCAGGTCATGATCTCATGGTCTGTGAGTTCGAGCCTCACATCAGACTCTGTGCTGACAGCTCAGATCCTGGAGCCTGCTTTGGATTCTGTGTCTCCCTCTCTTCCTGCCCCTCCCCTGCTCTCTCTCTTTCTCTTTCTCTAAGTAAACAAACATAAAAAAAAAGAACTTTAAAAAATGCCTCAAACAATTGGGCTCTTTTTCTCATAGAACAAGGATTTTGGAGGTGTACATAACTGGTGTTGGCACAGTGCTTAAAGTTTAGAATCTCAGTAAACCAGAACACAGGGGAAAGGAAGGAAAAAATAAGATAAAAACAGAGAGAGAGACAAACCATGAAAGACTCTTAAATACAGAGAACACACTGAGGGTTGCTGGGGGTAGGGGGCGGGCTCGACGGGTGACTGGCGTTAGGAGGGTACTTGCTGGGATGAGCGCTGGGTGTCGTAGGTATGTGACGAATTGCTGGATTCTACTCCTGAAACCATTATTACACTCTATGTTAACTGACTCGGGTTTAAATTAAAAAAAAGAAGAAGCGCAGACTCTCGGTGATCCCGTTGGTCTTCCCTCAAACCCTCAGGATGGTGGTGGCCGCTCCGTGCCTCACACACTCACACAGCCGCACTCAGAGACATGCAGCAGGTGCAGTCTCAGGGCGCAGCCTGCTCCCCCAGTGCCTCTCAAGGGGAGGAGGGCCTTCTCCGGAAGACCTCCACAGTGGGTCCTGTCTTGCTGACCAGACATTGCTTCATTGACCAATTGTAGGACAAAGAAAGGCTGGGAAAGTGAGCATCGGGCTATTTGCAACGTTGGTAAAGAGAGAAGGGGGTTGGGAATGGCTTTGGGTGGCCACTCATCACCTGCCCCCCTGCTTTGGGGACGCACAGCTTCCCATCATAGGGACAGGAAAGCTAAGCCATGGAGAGAAAAAGGGGCGAAAATCTGCAGGCTCTAACTCCCATTCGCAGTAGTTAATTCAACAAACACACTGAGCACCTGACCCCCCTACCCCACCCCATGCACGGAGGTTGCAGAGGTAAACACAAGAGACTGGGGCTCTGGACTTCAGGAGCTTGCTGGGACCCAGGGGCCGTCTTGTGGCTGTGTGTGTAAGCTGTCACTTACTGTGTACACACCACATGCACTGTGCACGTTACACAGAAGTCACTCAGTATAACAGGTCCAGCCCCATATTACACCGCAAACAGGGTCAGTGTGGTTGTGAAACTTGCCTAGAGCTCATAGGCTATGGAGTCAGATTTGATGCCAAAAAAAAAAAGTAACATTCTGTGTCAGTTGATAGATGTTTGACCCCTCAGAGCTGTTTGCTCTTCTTAAATTAAGTTGTCATTATAGGATTCCAGCCAGGTAATTTTCAGAATGGCCTTTAAGACTCTATTGATTCTGTCAGGGTCACTTTGGCTGTAAGCGTGCGTGTGCATGCGTGCGTGCATGTTTACAAGCCTCATTGAAATCAACTGTTATTTCCTTAGTGATATCTGCTGTTAAAAAAATACTTGCTGAGGGATACCTGGCTGGCTCAGTTGGAAGAGCATGTGACTCTTGATGTTGAGGTTGTGAGTTCAAGCTCCATGTTGGGGGTAAATATTACTTAAATAAATAAACTTAAAATACTGGTACACCTGGGTGGCTCAGTTGCTTAAGCATCCGACTCTTGATTTCAGCTCAGGTCATGATCTCCCGGTTTGTGGGATCGAGTCTCACGTTGGGCTCTGCACTGACAGCGTGGAGCCTGCTTGGGATTCTCTCTCCCTGTCCCTCTCTGTCCCTCCTCTACTCATGTACACTCTCTTTCAGAAATAATTTAAAAATTAAATTAAGAAATACTTGCTGAGCCAGCTGTGCCCTAGGACAATGCTGTCTTTTCTCACAGTGGTTCATTAGCACAAACCTTTATACCCACAGCCATTCCAAACCTTCATTTATATCTGTGTTCACAACCCAGCTTCCACCTTGAGATCAGTGCTTTGCTAATTGTGGGTGCCCACGTTGACTTCTACAGGAGTGCTCCAGGCCTGGACTATTTCTGTTAAAGTGTGGGCTGCCTCAGCTCTATCCTTGGATCATCCCTTTTGGAGAAGGGAGAGCAGTACCTCCTTGCAATTTAAAATTTATTCTCCCGTCTTTTCATGGAGTGACAGAATCTTGGGCTCATTCCAGACTTGACCAAGAGCCTGAGCTGCATGTAAATGACCACAGATGGCCCTTGCAAGGATGACCATGACTTCTCTGTAGACCGTCCATTCCAAACAAGTAGGCAGAGGGCAGTCTAGGTCGTACTGATGTCTTCCAGTCACGGTGCAGAGGCTCTCTGCTGCCCAAATAGCAGAGGAATATAGAAGGTGTTCACTCTGTTGTCCAAAGTAGCACACCTGTCTGCAATCTGTTAGGCAGGAGAAGGAAGACCACTTGGTTCAGGGAGGTAAACCAGATGGCTTAATTTGTCTTTCCACATTCTTTTCCCCAACCAGGTTCCCGTTGTTTACTGCTGTGTATCAGATCTGCTATGAAGGCAAACCCGTGCAAGAGATGCTGTCTTATCTCCAGAGCCATCCAGAGCACGTATAAAGGGGCTCAGGCGGTGTGTGGGGGACCATGCTGCCTTTCTGATCGGTCTTTCTTGTTCAGATGGAAACTGGGACTTGGCAATATGATGTCCGCTTGACCGTAATCCCATCATGGGTGTGCGTATGACTTTTTACCTGTTTAGTTTTGAATTGCGAGATGCAGTTTGTTGGCTAAGATGTGATGGGCAACAACTAGACACGTGTGAGTGTGTGTGTCTGTGTTCATTTCTCATGCTGTGGATGTTTCTATGAACCAAAATTAAAGGTCCTTTTTAAAAATTACTTTGAAAATTTCCCACCATGGTAGCTTTGCAGATGGGAACTAGCTCAGCTAAATTTTGTACCATGAGTCCATATGCATTTGAGTGAAGGAATTTTTTTTCCCTCATCATCTTGATGTTAAAACTGAACCAGCATTAACATGGTAGAACGGGGGAGTGAGTGTGTTCAAAGATCAACATACTGTAACTTAAACTCTATCTCAAAGCCAGCATAGTTAACTACTTCGATTGTGGGTTGATTTTCTTTTTTTTTTTTTTTAACAATTAGATATTTTTAATTAGGTGATCCACTTATATATCTTCCTCTTGCCGCAGTTTTCTGCATTTTTAGCCTCTTTTCTCTTCGTCAGCTGCCAGAACGTGCTTTCATAAAGGCTAGGCAGTGGCGGAAGGCAGAAAATGCATCAGGGACTTTCCTGCTGTGACTGACGCATTCTTCTGATTAAAGACACTCATGTGATGCTTTTTGTTAGGCAGACCTTTGTACAAACATCTCTTCTCAGATCCACTGAAAGAGGGGGGCTCCTCCTACTCCTCTTTTGAGTTGCAGTCGCTGTGCCTGGCGTGAAGGGGTGGAGCTGGGAGTCAAGTCCAGTGTTCCCCGCAACCCACCAGAGGCTTCCAGCCGCTGACATTTGTATGGGGCATTGTCTAGATGGATGCCACTCAGAGCACGGTCCCCACTCCATCAGCTTCACTTGGAGTCTCTTAGAAATGCCGGGTCCTGGGTCCCACTCCAGACCTCTGAAGCAGGGTGAGGTATCTATACTTTAATCTGCCTTCCATGCCTTCCTAATGCTCACTACAAGTTGAGAACCACTACTTTTGAAACTCTACCCAGATTGGCACTTCTCAAATCATGTTCCATAGCAAATGAGTGTCCTGGCATCACAGGCTGTTCAGGTGTCCTCTGGCAAGGTCAAGTGTGTCTGGGAAAAGATGCCTCTGCACACCCCTCTTGAAGGTGTAGAATGTGTTCAGTGTGTCAGTGGAACGTCTCTGAGCCAGCAAGTTCCCAAACACATCAGACCACGGGGATGTTCTTGGCAAAGAAACTTGCTGAGTTTTCAAGGGACTGCTGCTCTAGGCTGAGGTGACCTGGGGATGGCTTGAGCATACCCTTCGCTCCCTGCACAAGTTAGGATGAATAACTACGCACCTGTGGTATTGTCAGCTCTGAGCTTTAACAGTTCAGGCCTGCCATGACTCTTCGATGTTGATGAAGCTTTATCTAAGGTGACACTGTCAAGTACAACCAAGTAGGTGTCGACCTCGCTGAAACGCACATTATGTCAAATAAGTGCTTTTAATTCTAGAATTAGAATGGGAATCACTGCGTCTTCTTAGATGAGATTGATTTCAGAATAGCATTATACTTACCTTACACAGCACTTGGTAAGTGTTAAGGGAACATAAGAATGTCACTTACATATTCATGGATTTTCAGTCACTTTGTAGGATTTTGACTTTTTTTTGCGGTTTGGGACTTTTCCCCTTCTATATCTGAAATGATTTTTGTGGGAATTTTAAAAACTCAATCCAAAACATAGGCATTTTAAATCCCTATACACAGTATATGAAAGCACACAAAATCTACACGTTTTATTGATTTTACTGTTAAGTTAATCAAATTTTGCTTATCTCATAATTAGTCTTTTTTAAAATTTGTATATAGGTAACAAAGAATTACTTTTTAAGATATGTAAAGGGCTGTAAGCTAATTGTGGTGTCTATTAAGTAAGCTAATTAGACGTGAGGGGTTAGGGTCTTATCTTACATATATTCTCATCTGCATTCAAGCTTCCTAATCTGGGTTTTGTACTTGATAGTTTTTTCTTTACGAATGTTCTCTCACCAATCTGAAGTCTGCTGACCTTACCTCTTGAACATACTTACACTATCCTGCACATGACGGAAAAAGACAAATTTGTAAGTTTGTGCTCTGCTAACTGTAGATATTTATTACTCTACGAGTTATCTATTTTTGTAACCACCTGTGGTCCATCATTGATTTTAATTCTCATTTCTTACTAATTATGGTAATAGGGAGGGAGACATCTAGAAGAAAAGCTTAATTTGTACTAGTCTAGCCAATCTGTGAATGTAAAAACTACACTGTTGCCTTGCTATAATCCAGCCTACTATAATGTGGAACAAATCTCTGTCTTGAAATCCATCCGATCAGGTTGGAGTTCAGATAAACTCCTGGTTTTTCATTCAGCTCGTAACTAAAACCTGGCCCCATGGCATCGGCCCACGGAGGAATGAGGCACCCGTGTGCAAAGGGATCTTTCATTTTTTCCACCACTTCTAATCCAAGAGCCTTTTACTTACGTGCGTACTGTATCTGTTTACATACTGTAGGTGGATATAATGTAAAAGCTTGATTTAATAAACATTTTAATGCCCCAAACCCATGCTACTGGCCATTTTTTTCAAAAATTGGCTTAGTTAAGAGTGTTATTTATTTAGGTTGGGTCTTTTTTTTTTCCTGAATTGTGTTGCGTTAACAATAATAAAAAGGTGATTTTTAAAAGAAATTTCTCGTCTCTAATCTCCTCAGACACATCTGTTTCCATTTGCCTTTGTTCCTGCTCATTGCTTGGTGATATTTTTATGTAATCATAATTGTAGGATGGAGGCGTTCTAGCCGTACAGTGGGCTAATACTGTTTAACCCCCCACTCCCACCGCCTCAAATACCTACAAAAGCTAGGAACATATAACCAATGTCCCTTTTATACGCAGGGCTGATCTCACTAGAATGTGAGGGAAATCCCCAGAAGGCTGAGATCATTAAAGACAGACAGCTAGAGCAGTAAGGTGGCTCGGTGCCTTCCAGGGGAAGGAGTGGGGGTGCTCCTCATTATTGAAGGGTTAGAGTTCTAAAGCTTAATGCTAGAAATAGAGCCTTCCATGGGCTACACCATCAGGGGTAGAAACTGGCTAAGAAAACCCATGTGTAGGCAGAAATAAGGAAGGTGTTCCCAGTGGAGGGAAATGTCCCTGGTGAAAACTTATAATCGTGAGTCTGACACCGCAAACAGGTTTTGGGTTTGAATTCTGATACCCAGGAAACCACAAGCAAAAAGAGAAAAAAACCTGGAACATGAGTTAGTCATGCCAGTAGATCACTGGCAGAACCGAACCCCAAACCAGTACAAACATCCACTCTGGATCCCAGCTGCATAGACTTCCCATAAATAAGGCTCGCTGCATATGCACTTTAAAAACTGTAAAATAATTACAAAATAATTATTTTCTCCCAGGTGTGGAGAAAAGGGAACCCTCATGCACTGTTGGTGGGAATGTAAACTGGTACAGCCACTGTGAATGGGTTTTGAGGAGCGACAGAGGTTCCTCAAAAATTAAAAATAAGAGTTACCATATGTTCCAAAAATTCCACTACTGAGTATTCACCCTCCAAAAATGAAAACACTAATTTGAAAACACACATGCACCCCTGTGTTTATTACACCCTTGTTTACAACAGCCAAGATATGGAAGCAACCCAGGGGTCCACTGAGAGATGAATGGATAAAGAAGATGTGTATGTATGTATGTATATATGTATGTGTGTATATATACATATATAATGTGTACTTGTGTATATGTATGTTAATGGCATATTACTCAGCCATAAAGAAGGATCTCATCCTTCTGAGATCTCATCCTACCATTTGAAACAACATGGATGGAACCAGAGGATATTATACTAAGTGAAATAAGTCAGACAAAAGACAAATTCCATACAATTTTGGGTATATATGGAGTTTAAAACAAAACAAAACAAAAAACAGACTTCTAAATACAGAGAACAAACTTGGTTGCCAGGGGGAGAGGGAGTGAAATAGGTGATGAAGACTGAGATGTACAAACTTCTAGTTATAGAATAAATAAGCCCCAGAAATTAAAAATACAGCATAGGAAATACAGTCAATAACATTGTAATGACATTGGTGACAGATGGTGACTGCACTTAAAAAGAGTTACAAAATATCTCATTATAAGCGAAATTCAATAGATTTTCTTAGAAGAATTACATGCTCAACATTCAGATAATTGAGCAATATGGTAGCTGCTTTGAAAGGTAATTTTAAAAATAAAAACATTGGGGCGCCTGGGTGGCTTAGTCGGTTAAGCATCCGACTTTCCGACTTTCGCTTAGGTCATGATCTCGCGGTTTGTGGGTTCGAGCCCCGCGTCGGGCTCTGTGCTGACTGCCAGCTCGGAGCCTGGAGCCTGTTTCAGTATGTGACTCCCTCTCTCTCTGACCCTCCCCTGCTCACGCTGTCTCTCTCTCCTAGGAAAAAAAAAAAAAACCATTAAAAAAAAACAACATAAAAAGAGTACTAAAACATTAAGAGCAATTTACTATAGAAGAAAAACTCCACCAAGCTGACTTGAAAACAAACTTATTAGAACGTGTAGAGATGAATGTAATTTAAATGACATCACCAAACAGATTAAAGAGTAGATTTGACAGGAGCTGGAGATGGAATCAGCAAACTGTAAAAACAGACCTGAAGGTGTGAACGGAAAGCAGCGAAGCAAATATTCAAGAACTTAGGAGATAAGTAGAAGATAAGGTAAGAAGACCCAGCACACGTGTGATAGGAGCTCACAAGAGAACAATGCAATTTTTGAAAAAATAGAGGCTGAAATTTGTTGTATGCCAGAATTTATTGTATGCCATCAAATCTATGTTATTTTCCATAATACATTGCATTATAATTTTACCACATAATCTTTGTAATTTTTTATGACTGTATATAAAGTAAGTTGATGGTGAACTTGTTTTTTTGAGTTAAGTTAGATAAGGAGGCTCTACGCATGATATTCTACTAATTTGCTGAAGTTATAAGTAATTTGAATTACTGAAGCAAGCCACGTTACCTTTGGTTTGGACGAGAGGTGTGGTCCTGGGGAAAGTGGGAATGAGAGGTATGCAGTCTAGCTCAGGATCTTTTGTCAAGGTCAGTGAAAAGCAGGACATCTTATTAAAGGAGAAAAATCGTATGATCATATCAATAGCTGCCAGTGGCGGAGACAATTCTACATGTTCACTAAGTTAATTATTTTGTGAGGTACACAGTTAAACTATATTTCTCAGCAACCCAACAGTTTTAGGTGATTGGGTTCTGGCTCATGGCAGAGGAATGTGGAAAAAAAAAATGCCACTTTTCGGGGTTGGTTATGTTGTTTGATTCTTTGTTCTTTTGTGTGCTGATTGGATGACAATTTCCAGGATGGCCCGGAAACTATATGTTGAAGATGGGTGTGCCTCTTTCAGCCTGGATCCCTACATGGAGAATGCCCCCCCCCCCACCTTTGGTCCACATTGTATTGTAATGGGTATAGAAATAAAAACTCAGTGTTGTATTGTACCTCTGAGATTTAAGAGCCATTTGTTAACAGCGGCTAGTATAACTTACCCTAAGATGTCACTAAAAAGACGTTTGAGGAGATAAGAGCTAGAGCTTGCAGAAACATCAAGAAATTTGGGAGTATTTATCCATCGGTCATTACAGCATCGTGGTCCATATCCATTTGGGCATCTTTTGTTTGGATACAAGACACTGTGTAGGAGTGTGGGTGGGTAAGCCTGTGGGTATGTCTGTTCCTCCCCTCCACTGCACTAACTAGCTCAGTCCTAAGACTCTGTGTACATAATCATCCTTCCTCCAGAATCAATGCCAGCACGGTTCAGGGGTTCTAACAGGCTCTTCTGTAACACTAGAGTGCCTACTGCCCTTATTTACTTTTAAATATTTTTGAATGGGTATCACAGCCACTCAGTTCACAACTAAAGTCTACTGCCTATTTCCCAAGTAGCCAGTATTACTAGTTTCTAATATGCCCTTCTAGAATTTCATTTTACATAAGCAAATCGATATACTTATTCCCCTCCCCATTCTTCTACACAAAATAGAGCTTACCAGACACACTGTTCTGTATCTTGCCTTTTTCTTATAACATTCTGTCTTGACAGTCTTTCACATCAGTTGCTTATTTTAAGCTACGTTTGAAAAAATTTTTTATGTTGGGGCGCCTGGGTGGCTCAGATGGTTAAGCGTCTGACTTCAGCTCAGGTCATGATCTCATGGTTCGTGGGTTCGAGCCCCCGCGTCGGGCTCTGTGCTGACAGCTCAGAGCCTGGAGCCCGTTTCAGATTCTGTGTCTCCCTTTCTCTCTCCTCCTGCCCCACTCAAGTTCTGTCTCTCTCTCTCTCTCAAAAATAAAATACACATTAAAAATTTTTTTAAATTTATTTTGAAGTGATTATAGATTCATAGGAAGTTGCAAAGGTAGTACAGAGAGATTGCATGTCCCCTTCACCTCATTTCCCTGAATATATCAACACATAATTTCAAAAACTTTAAGTTATAGTAGCAAAGCACATTTAGCACTCTTCTAGGGCTTCATATATATGTGTTTACTTAATCCTCAAAATTTATCATTCCTCTATAGAGAGGGGGAAAGTGAGACACAAAGAGGCTAAAGAACCTGGCAAAATCACAAGGATCATCACCGACAAAGGCAGGATTTGAATTCAGGCAGTTTGGCTTAAGAGCTTGTGTTCCTTACAGGCTACATCACCTCCTTTGAGCAACAACTGTTCATAGTTAAGCAAAATCAAACAATTCTTTCTGCTGACTTGCATACATGTCCTATGTTCATGCATGTATAAGATTTTTAAAACGTAGTACTGCTGTACAACTTTTTTTTTTTTTTAGATTTTATTTTTTATTTTTAAGCAACCGCTTCACCCACTGTGGGACTCAAACACAACGAGATCAGGAGTCATACGCTCGACCAAGGGAGCTAGCCAGGTGCCCCGAAAACTTTTTCTGATAGTCTTAATATTGAAGAATATGAATCTCCCACATCCTTTAAGTATCTGCATCATATTTTATTTATGACTATTTCATAATTTATTACAAATGAATATTTAAGTTGTTTCTTCTATTTCTCTTATTACAATAATTGCTGCTGTAAACTGCCTTGCATATGGATCTCGGCTCACTTATATGAGTAAAATCTAAAGGATAAAGCCCTAAAAGTGGAACTGCTGGCTCAGGGGTACATGTGTTTTATATTTTAATGAGCACTGCCAAATTAACTTTCAAAAGGATGACTTCAATTTATGCTTCTGATCTCATCCTCTTTTCATAATTACTTCTCTAACCTCCATTAGATCCTTCCATTATAACAGAGAACGAAAGTGAACATGAATCCAAAAAAACATGAAATTTTGTATTTATCAAGATTTAGAAGTCTTTCCTACCAGTTTCATTGCAAAAGGTAAAATTTGGTGTTCAAAACAACAATTTTGTCAAACTATCACAACTTAACCAACAGTTGTGATAGTGGTGCCAAATGTTTATATAGGCACCGAATGGGTCATTAGGTTAGCCGTTTACAAAGAATGTTGAAACAAGAAATATTAATACAGTTTTTAAACACCACATTCACTGTTTAAGCCCAACTCCAGAAGGCTCTTGTGAAAAAAAAAAAAAAAAAGCTTTGAAAGGGGTTAAGACGCTTGTCGGAGGAGCTTCTGGGTTCTAGGAAGCTATGACCCTCCTGTCCAAAAGAGGTCACTCTTTGGGAAGGACTTTTCCGTAGGCCTCTGGCAGCCTGCAAAAAAAAATGGCATCGTTCATTATCTTGTGACTTTTGGTCAAGTGTTTAGAAGGCCATGTGTTTCTTATGACCTCAGCCGAGTCTGTGTGACGCAGGTGTCCCGTGTCTATGTTTCATTTAGACTTTTTAACAAAACCAGCCCCAAATTTTGACGCACAGCGGTTTTCCTTACACCCGGGCCTTGTACCCTGTCACACACTGAATCCAGTCACACATCTGATTAGGTTTTTTTGCTTCTGGATCTCTCTCCCTTCTATGATGTTGGACACCCATTTATGTCTGTCTTTTAAAATTCCTGACTTCTTCTCCCTCACACTCTGATACCCACATTCTGACAAAAGCAAACATATCTGCTTCCTGCTTTTCGTTTTCAGGAAAGACCCCCAAGAACATGGGGAAATATTTCTAAAGAATGTGTCTTCCATGCTTTGAGGAAGTTTCAGCAAGGAGGATGGTGTATAAAGAAAAAAAAACCAACCTCTTCGCATCCTGATCTTCCCTCTGGTTTGCCTGTCTGTTATCTTTGGAGATGGCATAATTTACATTTAGAGGCCTTTTTTTTTTCCAGGATGCTAATGAAATTTAAGCATCAAGAGCTCTTACTTGTGCAAGTTCCTTCTATAGCCCTGTGCCTTTGTTTTCTTAAATTTATATTCTTTTTCTTTTATTTTCTTTTTAAGTTTATTTACTTGTTTTGAGAGAGAGAGAGAGAGAGAGAGAGAGAGAGAGAACACTGAAGGGTCAGAGAGAGAGGGAGAGAGAATCCCAAGCCACCAGCACAGAGCCTGATTGATGCAGGGCTCAAACTCAAGAATGGAGACATCATGACATGAGCTGAAATTAAGTCAGAGGCTTAACCAATGGAGCCACCCAGGCACCCTGTATTCCTCTTTTTTTTTTTTTTAATGTTTTTGTTTATTTCTGAGAGAGACAGCATGAGCAGGGGAGGGTAGAGAGAGATAGAGACCCAGAATCTGAAGCAGGCTCCAGCCTCTGAGCTAGCTGTCAGCCCAGAGCCTGACACGGGGCTTGAACCCACAAACTGTGAGATCATGACCTGAGCTGAAGTCAGATGCTTAACTGACTGAGCCACCCAGGCACTCCAGGTACCCCTGTAATCTAATTTTTAAAGAGAGATCACCTCTTGCCCCCAAACTGTGAGTCTACCTCGAGTTTCAAGACTTTGGAGTCTGGTGGGGATTCATTTTCTGGACCTGTGTGACTTGGGGCAAGTTACTTCACCTCCCTAGGCTTCAATTTCCTGATCTCTGAATAGTGTCAGGTCTCTTGAGAAGTCAAACATGTACTTGGCTTTTCACAGTTCCCTGAGCACATTAGAGAACTTTAAGAAGGAAAAGAATCTGGGGAGAAAAAGACAAATCCATATTTGGTTTGAATTGATTAGGGCCTTCTGTGGGGAGTTGTCTAGAGCCAAGAGAACATTAGGGACTATAGATCAAAAGAGAATGAGGAGCAGAGGTGTTGTTTGGATGAGGCACTTATGAAGTCAGAGCAGGTTAAGGAGGTGGCTGTGCGATATGGAGGGAAGGGGAGGGCCAAGGCCCACAAAGAGCTAAACAATGTAAGACTGGACAGAAGGTCACATTTCATTTCTTTAAGGAATTTCTAAATCTCCACTCCATTTCTCAGGATTTACTCATTCAGGGACCCATTCTCATTTTCTTTTAGCTTTATTGAAGTATAATTGACAAACAATTATATATATTTAGGGTGTAAATGGGTGATTCTCTGTACAAACACTTGTGAAGTGATTACCACAATCAAGTAAGCTAACTTACTCATAATTTCCTATAGTTATGTTTTTATTGTAGGAATGGTGATAAAAAACCTAAAATCTACCCTCTTAGCAAATTTCACCTATTTAATATAGTATCAACTATATTAGATACAACTATAATATAGCCAATAGTGGCTATCAACTATAGCCACCTGCTGCTGATCCCCAGAACTTAACCGCCTTATCACTGAAAGTCTGTATACTTTTTAAAAACGCTTATTTATTTTTGAGAGAGAGAGAAAGACAGAGTGTGAGTGGGGGAGGGACAGAGAGAGAGGGAGAGAGAATCCGAAGCAGGCTCCAGGCTCGGACCTGTCCGCACAGAGCCCGATGTGGGGCTCGGACTCACAAACTGTGAGATCATGACCTGAGCCGCACTAAGCCAGCCGCTTAACTGAGTCACTCAGACACCACAGCAAGTCTGTGCACTTTGACCAAAATCTCACCATTTGCCCCCCACCCCAGGCCCTGACAACCACCACTCCCCCATCTGCTTCTATGAATTCCACTTTTTCAGATTCCACATATAAATGAGATTGTACAGTATTTGCCTTTCTGTCTGGCTGATTCCACTTGGCATAATGCCCTCCAGTTTCATCCATGTTGTTGCAAATGGCAAGATTTCCTTCTTTTTATGGCTGAGTAATACTCCATGGTACATACACCACATCTTCTCTGTCCGTTCATCTCTTGGCAGACCATTACACATCTTAGTGTTGTGGATAATGCTGCAGTGAATGTGGGGGTTGAGATACCGCTTCAAGATACTGATTATATTTCCATCAGATATATACCGCCAAGTGGGATTGCGGGATCGTATGGCAGTTCTATTTTTAATTTGGGGGGGAACCTCCATGCTGCTTTCCATAGCAACTGTACATTCCTACCAGCAGTGCACAAGGGTTACCTTTTCTTCACAACCTCCCCAACACATTCTCTCTTTTATAATAGCCATACTAGTATGTGAACCATGTGCTATCTCACTGTGGTTTTCATTTGCATTTCCTTGATGATTAGTGACACTGAGCACCTTGTCAGGCGCCTGTCAGATCCCATCCTCATTGTTTTGTACAGTCCCAAAAAAGGGTGAAAGCCATTGGGAGCCCGTTTAAAAATGAATTGTGGCAAATGCCCGGAGTAATCACTTGAGGGCAGTACTGCACAAGGGTTAGTCAACCATCACTGAATCAAGGGGACGCTAACTGAGGGCATATAATGTTCTAAGGGAGCTTGTAAAGATGGCACTGGCTGAGCCTGGGAAGTCAGGGAAGGCTTCCCTGAGGAGGTGACCCTTAAATATATATCAGGATGCTCTAGAATTAAATAAAATTAAATTCTCTCTCTCTGTAGAGAGAGAAGTGCTCTAAGTAAAGAAACAGCATGTGCTAAGGCCCTGGGACAGCAGAGAGCCTAGTGAGTAAGAGACAAAAGAATAGTGTGATCGGAGCTGAGAGAGTGAGTGGGATGTAGAGGGAGATAAGGGTTGGAGCTAAACTTCTAGATTCTGTTAACATTTACTTAGAAGTTACTGTGTTCTAGACACTTTCCCATAACTTATTTTATTTCAAGGTATTTGGCATTGAATCTGTTTAAAGGCAGAGAGGTATGGTTACCACCAACTTTTATCCCAGCCTCCTCTCCTTCCAAGACTGTCCGTTACTCCACTGGCCACAGAGTCCTCCCTTTTCTTCAGTGCATAGGTCAATTCTCTCCTTGGGCTGAATGTTACTGATCTTTCTGTGTGTGCTCTCTGTCTTACCGACTAGACTGTATCCTCCTGAGCCAGAAGGTGCTGCGGATACCTCAGGGTCCAGCCCAGAGCTGATGTCTAGGGGGCACTATCTTCCTGTTGGTTTCTGATCACACAAACACATGGTGATGTGTAGATTTCTATCATGGTCCCAGTTCTGCACCCCTGCCTGAATTACATGGAGTCTATTTCCCGGCTCCCCGAATCAATGCTTGGGCTAGTGACTTGCTTTACCCATACAATGTGGCAAAATGGTGGTGTGTCAGGTCCAAGCAATATACATATTTGTAAAACTGACTTTCTCCTGTACCTTTGCTCTATTTAGTCTCATTTCTATGGGATACTATGAATCATCTTTTAAATATTTTTATTACACAGAATAGCTCGAATTCATTTATTCTTAATTGCAGTCTAATTCTCCATATACAAATAAACCCCAATAGAGTTATCCATTTCCCTACTGATGGTATGTGGGTCATTTGGAGATTTTTACTAATACAGAAATAATGGGGAAATGTTCCTATGCATGCCTCTGGTGTACATGGGTGAGACTTTATCAAATGTATATGCTGGTAAGTCACGGGGTATACACACTTCAAATTTGCTGAAATATCACTAAATTGTTTTCCAAAAAATTTGAACCAATCTATTCTCCAACTAGCTATAATACATGAGAATTCTCACTTCTCCACATTTGGCCTCAGCATTGTCATACTAATTTTTGTAGTTTCTTTGCCAATCTGATGGGGGCTGAAATGGTATTTTATTGATATATATTTTTTAAAGACTTTTCTTTTTAAGTAATCTCTACACCCAACATGAGACTCAAATGCACAACCCTGAGATCAAGAGTCACATGCTCCACTGACTTAGGCAGCCAGGTGCCCCTATCTGTTTGATATTTTAATGTGAGTCTCCCTGATTTCCAAAGAGGCTGGGCCTCTCTCCGTGTGTATATTGGCCCTTCCTGTTTCCTCTTTTGTGAACTATCTATGCATATCCTCTATTTCCCTATTGGGTTTTTGCCTTTTTTTTTTAAATAGACTTGCTCTTACAAGTTTGTATATGATTTTATATATTACATACTCTATATATACATATCTATATAATATAAAGATGGTATGTAAAGAATCTAATGTATATTGTCTATAATATGTAAAGAATATGACATATTCCTTATGTATTTGGTTGCTTTTATGAACTGCGAAGATCTTATTTCAGTAATTTTTTTATGTTTATATATTTATTTTGAGAGAGAGAGAGAGAGTGTGTGTGTGTGTGTGTGTGTGTGATCAGGGGATTTTGAGAGAGAGTGTGTGTGTGTGTGTGTGTGTGTGTGTGTGTGTGTGTGAGCAGGGGAGGGGCAAAGAGGGAGGCAGAGAGAGAATCCCAAGCAGGCTCTGCGCTGTCAGCACAGAGCCCAGTACAGGGCCAAACTCACAAACAGTGAGATCATGACTTAAGCTGAAGTCAAGAGTTGGATGCTCAACTGACTGAGCCACCCAGGTGCCCCTTATTTCAGTAATTATTTAACAACTTGAATGAGATATAGTTCACATATCATACAATTCATGCATTTAAAGTGTATAATCCAATGGTTTTTCTGTAGTCAATTTGGGGACATTTTCATGACCTCAGGAGGAACCCTGTGCCCTTTAGCTACCATGCCCTTATTTCCCCATCTCTCCAGCTGTACGCCACCACTAAGTTATTTTCTATCTCTGTAAAAATGCCAATTCTGGACATTTCATATAAATGGAATATAGAATATGTGGTCTTTTATAACCAACTTCTTTCAGTTAGCATAATATTTTCAAGATCCATGTTGTAGAATATATCAGAACTTCATTCCTTTTTATGGCCGAATAATATTCCAAAATTATACCACCATTTGTTTGCTGATCCGTCAGCTGAAGTACCACCTACTGAAAAATGTAACTAAATACGCAAACTGTTCTGATTCCTGCTTCTCTGATCTGACTGCTTACACCTGATCTGACTGCTTACACCTGCTTCTCTGATCTGTCCTCCTCACACACGGCAAAGAAAAGGTCTTTTGACCAAATGATGAAAAGGTTTATCATTGACTTTGAACTGTGCTTTATTGGTGACTCCTTGTGTCCAATGCCCATAGATAGAAAGGCAGTTTTAGGGATGCTTCTTGTCCTGAGTGTGGCCCCTGGATGGACAGCACCGCCTCCCCAGGAACTCTGTAGGAATGCCGCCTCTCCATACCCTTCCAGACCTGCCTGAATGAAACTCTGAAGTTTAAGGGGATCCCCAGGTGATTCATTTGCCCATTCAAGTCTGAAAAGTGTTGCTCTACATCACTATTTCTTCCCCTGTATCCGTGTGGAAACCACCCGGAAGGTGGTTTAAACAATGCTAGTGACCTGCCCACTTTTTAGAGGTTCAGATTTCAGTGGTCTAGGGGGTTCTCGACTCCCAAAGTCACTCCAGTGAGCATCCAGGGCTGAGAAGCCCTGACTACACATATGCCTTAGGAGCAACCCCAACTTGTTTCTGGAAACCACTTCAATTTAAGAATATTTATTCTACAAGCTTCAAGCCATCAAGATTGCAATTCTGGGGGTGCCTGGGTGGCTCAGTCGGTTAAGTGTTTGACTCTTGATTTCAGATCATGTCATGATCTCACATTTGTGGGATTGAGCCTCTCTTCAGGCTCTGCACTGAGTGTGGAGCCTGCTTGGGATTGTGTGTGTGTGTGTGTATGTGTGTGTCTGTGTCTGTGTGTGTCTCTCCTCCTCCCTTGCCTTCCACTGCTCATGCTCTTTCTCTCTCTAAAAAAAAGAAAAAGACTGCAATTCTGTTTTCACAAAACTGACTGGATGGTTCTCCGAGAAGGGTTCACATGACCCTTATCGAAGGAATTGGAGTGTGAAGGCCAGTCCCACCTCCTGCACTCCGGCCTCCCTCTCCGAGCTCTGTTGACAAAGATGGTCCGTGTTCCTAAGAAAACACAGCTGAGGCCCCTGTGAAAGGCATGTGGCCAAGGATGCGCTATTTTTTCCTTGGCTCATTTTCAGTATTCAATTTACAAATGTGCTCTGCAAGGCATGGCTATGACTTTAAGCAGTGTTTACCCAATATCGGCAGCTCCCTGGCTCCTGTCGACAGATCAAACACAGTAAGAACAAACATCTTGGGTAGACACTGGGATGTATCTCTTTTTAAATAAACCTAATCCTGACATTATTATCTTTGCAAAGGAGGCTGTAGCAGCCCTGAGCAACGGGCAGACCTAGCTGCGCCCCCTCTTCTAGCCCCCCGGGGGTCTCCTCCCACGCGCCGGCTTCCGAATGTGTGTCTTGGGGTCTGCCCAATCGTTCGGACCTCATGGCAGTGGCTTCAATGGCCATCTCACAGGCCAGCGTGGTCATTATGGCCCCCACCTTGCACGTCCACGGAGGGTCCTACCATTCAGCGGGGGGCTTGCCCATGTACCCTGGCCATTTACAATCCCACCCCGCATCTGTGTCATGTCGTGTCACGGCAATGCCACGGCCCTGTGGCCAAGGCCACTTCTCCCAGTTACAGGAAACAGGAGGGAGCGCAAGGAAGGTATCCTTGCCCTGTACATCCTGCCATTAGCCAAGTCACAGACACATGTGTGAGGTCCTCTGAATTTTCTCTCTCTGCTACTTTCAGCCACCTTAGCGTTTGCGCCACCTTAACTTACTGACAGGAGTGATGGCGACAATCAAAGGCCGCAAGGCTCCTGAAATCCACACCAAGCATGCCATGGACAGGTGTCAAATGGCTTCTTGGGTTCTCTCCACGGGAAGCTGAGCTGCTGAGCTCTTCCCTTCCTCCATCGTCTCCCACAGGGCCAAGGACCCCTGCTTTACCTCCCGGACGCCAAGTGCTAGATCTCCTGAGTCTGTCAGACGTCTCCTGATTCCAACTCTAGGATATTTCCCCATTACTGAGAGCTGACTCTTTAGGGTGGGAGGCTAAATCCAGTAAAGAGGTCTCAAACCTGGGCAGTTCAAGGTATGAGTCTCGGTTTGAGAGAAGACAGACCTTATCTGACCCAGGATGTCACTGCCCTTTCCGCGGGGCCTGTTCTGTACCAGCAGAAGGCTGCCAAACCTGCCCAACGGTGTGGTACCTGCCTGCCATCGGCACTTACTCCTGTTCTGATC
The DNA here is from genome assembly GCF_003009895.1 of Hyaena hyaena. NCBI lineage: Eukaryota > Metazoa > Chordata > Mammalia > Carnivora > Hyaenidae > Hyaena > Hyaena hyaena. The sequence goes on from NW_024080980.1 coordinate 943,357, forward strand.
TTTGCTAAGGACTTTTGCTCCATTTGCTGGTACACTGCTTCTCCGATTACCCTACAGGTGGGTACCGTGCGCACATGCATCCTTTGTAAATAATAGCCTGCGTTTTCAGCCAGTCTGCGCCTCCTCCCCATCCTGCTCTTCCAGTATTTTTTAAAACTGATTTCATTCTTGTATTTACTTGTTTTTTAAATGTTTATTTATTTATTTTGAGAGGGAAAGAGAGCATGAGTGGGGGAGGGGCAGGGAGAGAGAGAATCCCAAGCAGGCTCCATGCTCACAATGGAACCCAACATGATACTTGATCTCATGACCTGAGTCAAAATCAAAAGTCAGGTGCTTGAGGGCCCTGGGGGGCTCAGTCAGTTGACCATCCACCTCTTGATTTCGGCTCAGGTCGTGATTTCACGGTTCATAAGATCGAGCCCCTTATAGGGCTCTGCGTTGAGTGTGGAGCCTGCTTGAGATTCTGTCTGTCTCTCTCTGTCTCTACCCTGCTGGCTCTCTCTCCGTGTCTCTTAAAATAAATTAAAACAAACAAACAAACAAACAAACAAAAAAAGAGTAGGATGCTTAACCAACTGAGGCACCCAGGGGCCCCCAAACTGGTTTCATTCTTTTAAATTAGAGCACTAGTACATAATTCAGTAGCCTGAGCCCAACGTTCCTGCCTCCTGGAGGTGGGGGCATGTGTGTGTTTACTGGTGATTTCCACAGAAGGGCGTTAAGTGATCTGAACAATCCAACACGACTTCTGAGAAGCCTCTGATGTCCTTTGCAAACTCCAGCCTGTGTGCTCCTGTGCCTGCTCTACTGACAAGGATTTGAGGTGAACACTACTCTTTCCCACTGTGGTGCTTGTATCTGCCAAAGAGCTGTGTTCTTGTCAGTTCAGGGGGCTGTGACTCCTTTGTTGGTTCCTGTTATTGAACCCTCTCAAACAACGGCCTGAACAGTATGTGTGTGTGTGTGTGTGTGTGTGTGTGTGTGTGTGTGTGACAGAGAGAGAGACAGAGAGAGAGAGAGACAGAGAGAGACAGACACAGAAAGAACATGAAACAGTGTCCCATGATTTCATTTGTTCATTCTGCCTAAATTTCTAGGTTTTTCTGTCTTTCCCCTGCCTCCCCCTGCAATCTCTCTCACTCTTACTTCTTTTCTTCCTTTCTAACCACCACATCTAGTTCCATTCACCTTAACTGACCCTAATACAGAACATTACATATAATTCCCAATTAATTGAACTTTATAAGTTTTAGTCTTCTGTTATCAAATGGCAGCAAAAGAAAGAATAACTTCTCTTTTTTCCACTAAAGAAGAGGAAGTAACTAAAATGCTTTCTTTTTTCTCAAACTTTTTAATGCCATATATATGGTCTTATTGTCCAAATTTCGATCACCCTGTATGATCTCACTTCTCTCATTTATATTAAATCAAGAGCATTTTCCCATGGCATTAAATATTCTTAGAAAGTGTATTTACCTATTTCTAAGTTGATGGCATATTTTACTGTTTGTTGTTTAATTTTAGGATATATAACTTAATTACATTGGTAATTGGTTGGTTGAATTGCTGGTACTAGAATTATAGGGTTTAAAGGGTATATTTTAAGAGCTCTCAATAAATATAACCAATTCCCATGCAGGTAGGCCCACCTAGCTGGCAATGAGGAATATCTTTGAAAACACAAATCTGTCCAGTTAATAAGTGAGAATGGCATCTTGGTATTTTAATTTGCATTTCATTGATTACCAGCAAATTCAAGACTCAGAGATAACAGCATTCAGAAAAGGAAAGAAGTTTACTTGCAAGAAATATGAGATGCTCAGAAGGACCTGCTCATCAAAGAGAAAACAAAACAGGTCATTAAAGCCAAACACTGCAAAATTACCAATGTAATGGAATTTACAGTTGGTATGTTCAGGACTGGAAACCAGCAATTTTCTTACAGGGCTATCATTTCTGCAAAAATTGTGGCCAGTCTTCAGACAGCAGCATTGTAAGAATCAAGGGTAGAGTTATCTGCATGAAGCAGTCAGCAAGTTACAGAAAATGCTCAGGCATGTTCATTTATTTGGGTGGCTGAAGTTAGAGAAGGCTCAAGTATTTATTGACCTTTAACCATGGGACTTCATGTGTATAATGGATGTGCAAAAAAGATCAAGGATATCTTCTTATGTAACTGCATATTTGTGTCTTATGCCCTATTTAATTTTTTTAAATTGCTTACTGATTTAGAGAGAGAGAGAGAGAAAGGGAAAGAGAGGGAGAACGAGAGGGAGGGGCAGAGAGAGAAGGAGACACAGGACCTGAAGCAGACTCCAGGCTCTGAGCTGTCAGCACAGAGCCGGACACGGGGCTCAAATCCACGAACTGTGAGATCATAACCTGAGCTGAAGTCAGATGCTTAACAGACTGAGCCACCTGGGCGTCCCCTATAGTATTTCTATTACAGCCAACATTTAGATTTCTATGTAGTCACATCCATCAACTATTTTCTTGATAATTTCTGTTTTGGTACCATGCTTAGAAAGCCTTCTCCAGCGCTTCTAAACATCCCACAGAATGGGAGAAAATATTTACAAATCATGTGTCAGATAAAGGGCTAATATTCAGAATTTATAAAGAACTCCTCCAACTCAACAACAGAAAAACAAGCAACCTGACCAAAAAGTGCCCAAAGGACTTGAATAGACACTTCTCCAAAGAAAATATATGAATGGTCAATAAGCACATGAGAAGATCCTCAACATTACTAATCATTAAGGAAATGTGATCAAAACCACAACTCTACCTTCTATCCATTAGGATGGCTATGGAAGAAAGAAAGAAAGATGGGGGTGGGGAGGGAAAGGAAGGAAGGAAAGAAGGAAGGAAGGAAGGAAGGAAGGAAGGAAGGAAGGAAGGAAGGAAGGAAGGAGAAAACAACAAATGTTAATGACGATGTGCAGAAATTGGAGGCCTTGTGAGTTGTTGATAATTTAAAACAGCGTAACTGCTTTAGAAAGCAATGTAGTGATTCCTTGGCAAAACCAGAACTACCACAGGATCCAACAGTTCCACCACCAAAAACATTGAAATCAAAGACTCCAGCAGATATTTGCACACCCATGTTCATAGCGGCATTGTTCTCAACAGTGCAAAGGTGAAAGCAACCTAACTGTCCATCGATGGATGACTGGATAAACAAATGTGGTTTACACATACAACAGAATATTTTTCAGCCTTAAAAAGTAAGGCAACTATGACACATCTGTCACATGGATAACCTAGAAGACATCATGCTAAGTGAAATGAGCCACACATAAAAGGGTGAATACTCTAGGTGTTCACCTGTATGAGGTGACTGGAGCAGTCAAAATTAGAGACAGAAAGGGGGATCGTGGTTGCCAGGAGCTGAGTGGGAGAACATGGGGAGTTGTCTCATGGATGTAGGGTTTCAGGGCTGCAAAATGAGAACGTTCTGGAGATGGAGGATGCTGATGGCTGTACAACATGAATGCACATAATGGCAGTGAAATGTAGGCTTAAGATGGTTAAAATGGTAAGTTTTATGTTGTGTGTATTTTACCACAATTTAAAAAACACACTGCTTAAATTTTCTCTTAATATTTTTAATAGTGCTGTGGGTTTATAATTGTGCCGTGGGTTTTTAGAAACGATTCTGACTTAAAATCGTCAGCAATTCCTATCCACAATTCAAGGCCACCTGCTGGCAGCAGGAGGTTAGTGGCTGGGGGCCTGGTGAAAAGTAGGAATGGGGACAGACCCTGAGAGAGGGAGTTGGGTAGGTTCGTCATGTTCTTTTGATGACAAGGGATATAGAATTTCTTAGACTACTTGTTCCAGGTACTGTTGCTGGGTAACAAATTACACCAAACTTGTTGATTAAGCAACAACTATTTTATTATCTCGTGGATTAAGTGAGTCTGCAATGTAGGCAGGGCTCAGGCTGAGTGGTTCATGGTGTTGACGGAGGTCACTCAGTGGTTCTCAGCTGGTGGATGGGTTGGTCTGGGTCCTCTCTGGTGCTCTGGCTGGAATGATTGGATGGCTAAGTCTCATGTGGGACTGTTGTTTGGACAGCTTACACATGGCCTATGCATGCAGGTGGCAGTCCTAGAGTCATCAGATTTCTTACATGGTGGCTCAGACCTCCCTGAGTGAAGATCCCAAGAGAACATGTTGGAAGCTATATGGCTTTTCTGACCTAGCCCTGAAAGTCACATAGTGGTACTTGCATTCCATTGGCTACAGCACATAGTCAAGGAGAGAGGAACTAAAAGCCATCTCCCCATGAGAGAATGGTGAGGTCATGCTGAGGAGAGCACGTGGGATGGAGATATTGTTATAGCTGTCTATAGGCAATACAATATACTCTTTGGCTAAGAAAATGAGGATTTAAAAAAATGTTTATTTAGTTATTTTTGAGAGAGAGGGAGTGTGTGTGAGACAGAGAATCCCAAGCAGGCTCCCTGCTCTCAGCACAGAGCCTAAAGCAGGGCTTGATCTCATCAACCGTGAGATCATGACCTGAGCTGAAATCAAGAGCAGGACGCTTTATAAACTGAGCCATCCAGGTGCCCCAGGAAATGAGAATTTGTTATAAAAACACAATGGACTAGAATGAGGAAAAGCCTGGGATGGAAGCAGGGCAGGACTAGCACAGCTGGTCTGTCACCGTCTGTATATCTACTTGGGTCCCAGTCTGCTCACTGTCTTTTCCTTGGTCTTCCTTAATTTCTTTTGGTCCCCGCTCTTCCCCGAACCCTCCCCAGTCTTCCACCTGTGACCTACCATGGCATCTCCAACCTTTCTCAAGCTTCACCCAAAGGTCTTAGTTCAAATTCCTGAGAAAGACTCTGATTGGCTCAGCTCAGCACCTGGTGATCCAATCATGAGAGGGGCTGGTGCCAGCCGGAAGTAAGGGGACAGGGGGCTGGGCAGCTGTCAGATCACATCACCATTGGTTCTCAGGCCTGGCTACACATTTGAATCACCTGGGCATCTTTGAAAAAACAACAACAACAACTCATGGCTTGAGTCCATCCCTAGATGTTCTGGGGTTAGAGACTGAGCAGGGGTATTTTTTAGATACATGCTACCCACGCTTCTCCCACAATCGAAGAACACTGCTACTGGCGGCTGTGATACCCTGGGAAGGACCAAGGTGTGAACACAAGCTTGCCCAGGGAGTATCGTGTACCATACAGGGAAAGAAAAACAGGATTTTCTTGTTTTTCTCTTTGAGCATGTGTTGGCCATTGTTTTTTTTCCCCCAGAAAAATCTCAAAGAATTTGTGAACTAAAAGGCAACCTAGTGACAACCAAATATGACATATTCATTGCAGACTTGGAATAGGGTGACCAGTTCATCCTGGTTTGCTTGGGACTGTCCCAGCTTTAATGCTGAAAAACATCCTCCCATGTCCCCAGGGAAATCTCTCCCTCCCGGGCAAACTGAGAAGGTTGGTCACTCTATATGGAAACACTATACCCATCAGCACTCACTCCCCATTGTCCCCTGCCCTCAGCTGCTGGCATCCACTTATATCTACTTTCTGTCTGCATAGATTTGCCTGCTCTGGACATTTCATACAAATGGAATCCTACAAAGGGTGGTCGTTGTATCTGGCTTCTTTCACTTACTATGATGTTTGTAAGGATCATTCATGTTGTAGTATGAATCAGTCCCTCATGTAACAGCTGAATAATAATCCATGGCATTGCTATACCACATTCATCAGTCCATGGCTAGGGGGGTGGGGGGGTGTCATTTCCACTTTTTAGTTGTTATGAAAACTGCTGCTATGAAGATTCATGTACAGGTTTTTGTGTGGACATTTTTTTTTTTAATTCTCTTGGGTATGCTCCTAGGACTGGAATTGCTGGGTCATATGGTAACTCTATATTTAACATTTTGAGGAGTTGCCACATTGTTTTCCACAGCACCAATGCCATTTTGCATTCCCACCAACAGTGCACAAATGTTCCAAGTTTTCCATATACTTACCAACATCTGTTATTATCTGTCTTCTTAATTACAGCCATCCTACTGGGTATGAGTGGTACCTGATTATGGTTTTGATTCGCATTTTCCTGATGACTCATGATATTAAACATTTCTTCATATGATTATCAGCCATTTGTATATCTTCTTGGAGATACGTGTATTCAGATCATTTTTAAGTTGGATTCTTTGTCTTTTTCATACTGAGTTGTAAGAATTCCTTATGGAGTCTAGTTACAAGTTCCTTGTCAAACATGATTTGCAAATATTTTCTGCCATCCAGTGGATTTTCTTTTCATTTTCTTGATTGTGTCATTGCAGCACAAAATTTTAACTTTTGATTAAGTCCTATTTACCTACTTTTTCTCTTCTTGCTTGTGCCTTTGGTCTCATATCTAAGAAACGATTGCCTAATCCAAAGTCATGAAGATTTAAGCCTATGTGTTCTTCTAAGAGTTTTGTAGTTTTGCATTTAGGTCTTTGATCTATTTTGAGCTAGGTTTTGTATATGGCTATGGCATGAGGTAAGGGCCAATTCCATTCTTTTGCATGTGGCTATCCAGCTGTCCCAGCACCATTAATTAAAGAGATTTTGTGCCCCATTGAATGGTCTTCTTGACATCTTTGTCAAAAATAAACTGGCCATAGATAAAAGGGCTTCCTCCTAGACTCTCAATTATTTTATTTATTTGTTTGTTTTTACTTAAATATTTAAAAAAAAAATAGGCTCCACACCCAACATGAGGCTTGAACTCATGACCCTGGGATCAAGAGTCACATGCTTGGGGCATCTGGGTGGCTCAGTCAGTTGGGCATCCAACTCGATTTCTGCTCAGGTCATGGTCTGGAGGCTCATGAGTATGAGCCCCATATTGGGCTCTGAGCTGACAGGGAAGGGCCTACTTGGGAGTCTCTCTCCCTGTCTCTCTATCCCTCCCCTGTGTTCTCTTTCTCTGTCTCTCACTATCTCTCTCTCTCTCTCTCTTTCAAAAAATAAAAAAAAATTAAAAAAAAAAAAAGTCATATGGTCTATGAACTGAGCCAGCCAGGCACCTCCTAGACTCTCAATTCTATTTCATTGACCCATCTCTTATCCATCTTTTATCTCTTGAAATAGAGAAGTCCTCTAGTGTAGTTCTTCTTTTTTGATTCTTTTGGTGATTTTTGGGTCCTCTGAATATCTGTGATTTTTAAGCTTATTTATATATAGGGATAGAGAGAAAGAATTGCAAGCAGGCTCTGTGCTGTCAGTGCAGAACCCGATGTGAAGCTCAAACCTTCAAACCGTGAGATTATGACCTGAGCTGAAATCAAGAGTTATGATGCTTAACCAGCTGAGCCACTCAGGCACCCCTGAATATCCATGATTTTTAAGGTCAGCTTGTCAATTTCTTCCAAAAAACCAGCTGGGATTTTGATAGACACTGCATCGAATCTGTAGATCAATTTGGGGACTACACCGTTTTAAGAACATTAAGTCTTCCAAACTATACTCATGGGATATCTTTCCGTCTACTTAAGTTTCTGTTTATTTCTTTCAGCATTGTTTGGTAGTTTAAGTGTAACAGTCTTGCATTTCTTATGTTAAATTTATTCCTAGGTTTTGAAAATACTATTATAAGTGGAATTTTTTCTTAGTTTCATTTTCAGATCGTTCATTGCTAGTATGTAGAAATATGATTTCGTATATTGGTTTTGTATCTTGCAACCCTGCTAAACTTATTTATTAGTTTTAATAATTTTAGAGGAACTTTTATAATAATATATCTATATAAATCTATCTATCTATCTACCTATCTATGTATCTGTCTATTGATCTATAGTCATGTCATCTGCAAATAGGTAACATAAAGTTTTACATCTTCCTTTTCAATCCAGATGCCTTTTATTTCATTTTCTTGACTAAACAGCTTGTCTATGAGTCGAATGTTGATTAGAAGTGGTGAGAGCAGACATTCTTACCTTGTTCTTGATTTTAGGAAGAAATAATTTTGTCTTCCACCATTACATATGATGTTAGCTGTAGGTTTGTTTTGTTTTTATTGGGTTTAGGAGATTCCCTTCTTTTTTAAAAAAATTTTTTAAATGTTTTATTTATTTCTGAGAAAGAGACAGCATGAGCAGGGGAGGGTCAGAGACAGAGTGAGATACAGAATCTGAAACAGGCTCCAGGCTCTGAGCTAGCTGTTAGCACAGAGCCCGGACATGGGGCTCGAACCCACAAACTGAGATCATGACCTGAGCCGAAGTTGGGCACTTAACCGACTGAGCCACCCAGGCTCCCCTTGGAGATTCCCTTCTATTCCCAGCTTATTGAATGTTTTTATCATGAACAGCATAGGGTTTTTTTCAAATTCCTTTTCTGTGTCTGTTGAGAAGATCATGTGGCTTTTTCCCTTTTATTCTATTAATGTCATACATTACACTGATTGATTTTCATATCTTGCCAATTTTGCATTCCTGGGATGGAATCCCACTTGATCATGATGTACAGTGTTTCTTATTGCTGGAATGTACATACTAGTAATTTGCTGAGGATTTAAAAATCTATATTTGTAAGAGATATCGACTGTAGTTTTCTTATGATGTCTGTGTCTGGTTTTGGTAAGACTTGCATCACAGAATGAGTCGGGAAGAGTCCCCTCCTAGTGTTTCTTTTTTTGGAAAAGCTTGTGAAGATCTGGGTATCATTCTTCAAATGTTTGGTAGAATTTACCAGTGAGGCCATCTGGGTGTGGGATGTATTTTCTGGGTAGTTTTTTTTTTTTTAAATTACTAATTCAATCTCTTTACTTGTTATAGTTCTCTTCATGAACATTCTTTCCAAATGGTTACACAATGCTGTATCAGAAAGAGTGCCAGTTCTTAAATTTCTTTTGGGAGGATTGGACAAGAAGAAGACAAAAAGGGGCTAAATTCACTCACTCATGCAGGTGTTCTTTTAGAACACTTATTGAGTGCCTCTGGTTGTCCTCTGTGCTGGGTCCTGAGGCTACTGAGATGAACAAGACAGCCACAGGAACACCCCCCCCAGAACAGGAGTAGACAAGCGGATTTCAGATCTGAGTTTGGATTGCTCCCTACCAGGTTTGAGAGGAGACAAGGCTCTGCCCACTGGTTCGGGCCTTTCTTAGCTCCTCACAGCAATGCCGTGGACTTCTCTGGCACTTTCCCAGTTACCAAGCACTTTTACTTATAAACTCTCATTACACGGGCACCGGGTGGCTCAGTTGGTTAAGCATCCAACTTTGGCTCAGGTCATGATGTCATGGTTTGTGAGTTCAAGCCCCGCATTAGGCTCACTGCTGTTAGTGCAGAGCACGCTTCAGATCTTCTGTCCCTCTCTCTTTCTGCTCTTCCCTAGCTCATTCTCTCTCTCTCAAAATAAATAAATAAACTTAAAAAAATCTCATTATAGTAGATTCATAAGGACAACTCAGTAAAGTTCATTATCTTTGCATAAGGTGAGAAAGCCAAGGTTCAGAGAAAGCCAGTACGAATTCAGCAAGATAGTGTCTCCCTTGTATCAGCTCCAAGTAAGGTCCTAGGAGATAAAGACGAAATGATGAGTTCCTGGCTTTCAAGGAGCCCTCAGTCTGAGACAGAGAGAGACAGTGAGAGACAGAATCAGAAGTGCACTTAAGTGTTACCAGTCTCTGATGGACATCTTTGCAAGGTGAAATGGGGGCAGACTGAAGGAGCCTCAGAAAAGGCCTCACCATGAATGTAACCCATGAGCTGTAGCTGGGAGCAATGTGCCCATTGACTAAGAAGTCACAAAAGTCCTTCAGAACTAGGGGGACCATATGTCCTACTCTCCCTAGAACAATCTCAGTTTACTTGGGTTATCTCCGCTTAAATGTCAATAGCACCCCCTTTGACTCTCAGAACACCCCTGATATTTGATATTTACATGGTCTCAAAGTATTTCCTTAAAAGGTTACTATAATTACAAAGAGGGGAAATGGTCTGAGAAATCGGACAGGCACTTTAACCCAGTTACTAAATCATCACGAAGGGGACAAATTCACATCATATGCCTCCAGATAGATGTGCTGAACAAGACACAATAGTGCTTCTGTGACATTCTTGCCAAAAATACAGAAACGGAACCTAATCACCAAGAAACACTGCACGAATCCAAATGAACAAAACAAATGGCCTCTCCATACTCTTGAAAATGGCAACGTCATGAAAGACAAGAAAGACTAAGAGACTGTCCTAGATTAAAAGAAACTAAAGAAAAGGTCAACTAAATGCAATGCATAGTATGGGATTAGATCATGGGTGGAAATAATAGGAATAAAGTCTGGAGATTAGATGGTAGTACTATTACCGATGTAGAATGTCTGTGGATTTGGAATGGCTGGTAAATAATGTGGTCTTGCTCTCAGGACCAGTGGGAACCCAGCCTTCTCCCAGCCCGCAGACCTTCTACCATTGACTCACAAGGCCCCTCGCTGGAGTGGTGCCAGCCTGCTCACCACTACACCTCTGCGGTGCCTCTTGTCTTTCGGCACCTTCATTATCTACTGCTTGTGGACTCGGCCAAGGAAACCACTCTCTGCTTGCTTAACAGCGAAAAGTCAGATTCTCAAACCAAAGAGAGGAAAAAAAAAAAAAAAGAAAAAAGAAAAAAGAAAAAAAACCAGGAGAGAAGTTGGCCATTCTGTGGTCATTTCAGCTTTTCTGTCATTGGGTCAAGGGCTCCTCAGACCTAGTTTTCTGGTCAAGTCCTATGCAATCTATTGGTTAAATAATTAGTGGAGAATGTGCACTGGGCTCTCACCTGCTTTACAGGTATCTTAAAAAGGCCCACTCTCAGGGCCAGAATAAAATATATGGCAGGCTAATAATTTGGGATCCCCTCAAACTCTTTTTTTAAATGTTTATCTATTTATTTTTGATAGTGGAGGAGGGGCAGAGAGAGAGGGAGACAGAATCCTAAGCAGGATCCATACTGTCAGCACAGAGCCCACTGTGAGGCTTGAACTCATGAACAGCAAGATCATAACCAAGTCAAAACCAAGAGTCAGACGCTTAACCGACGGAACCACCCAAGTGGCCTTCAAACTGCCCTTCTTTAAATATTTGCTGAGTGGGAATGAGAGGAACTGATTTTCTATCCATATATAGGCACAAACAGCTCAAATCACTGAGCACATCTCTGCTGGTCACAGAAGTCAGTGGACTCAAAACACGGGGCAAAAGAGATTCCCTCTGTGTCTGATGCCCCTTTCTGTCCAGTTCTCTGTTGAGATTTTCAGGACCAGAGGTATATTTTACCTCAGTTACAAAATTAAGTTACTCATATTATTCTGTTTATCACTTACTGTCATCTTCTCTCTGAGCCACGCTTCACTCTTGTATTTATTTTATTTTATTGGATTCCCCCCATGAACACGCACTGTAGTGTATAGTATTTCCGTGGACATGACCCTGCCTTAGAAAGGCACAGAGAACTGTGTAATGTATGCATGCATTTGAAATGCAAGTAAATGGTAATCTGACCTTAGCTGCATCAGAATTACCTGGAGAAAAACACAGCCTCCTGGGCTCCGCCCCAGACACTGATTTTGCAGGTCTGCATGTTAGAGAGCCTACATCCGGAACAGATTCCCTGGGATGCTGAGACTGATGCTTGACTCGTTCTGTTTTCAAAGTTTAATCATTCAACCTTTAATGTCCAAAATCTGTCCATATTATCATATGTATCCTCAGGTCATTCATTCTAGCTGATCCAAGAATTCCATGGTCTGCCTCTCTTTAACAGCATACTTTTCTATCATGATATCTCATGATAGACACTCTCACCCTCTCACACATAGGATGCTGCGATGAATATTCTCCAGACGTCCTTATGGATGTAGGAGTGAGTTTCTCTGAGGCATATACCCCGGAGTGGGGAATGCTGGGCTATCGGCACATATTCGCACATTTAATTTCTCTAAGCACTTCCAGACAGCTTGTTTTCCAAGATCATCAAGCCAGACCCACTCTCATATGTGAAGAGTCCATAAACGTCTTGGAAGGTATAACATGTTTTTAGTCGAGATGTAAAAGAAATCTGTCACTCCTTGTAAACAGCAATATGAGAAGCAATATTTGGTTTAGGAATTTCACCTGTTCAACACTGCACGCTCCAGTGCTCCAAAAATACTGGGCTGAGAGAGCTTCATGCCGGCAGGGAGTCCCCACGCGTGAGTGCACACATACCCACACACCCACATGCATGCACCCAGCCCTGAAACGTAGGCTGCGCCAGCACAGGCAGAAACCGTGTTTATTTCCCTGCCTTCACTGAAGGTGAGCTCCCCACAGAAATCAGGGAACCATAGATCAGCCAGGCCCCTTGATCTGCCTCTGATCATTGCTCTGTGAAGCACATGGAACCAGAAGTTGCTCCAGGCTTGGGAAGAGACTTCAGTACTCTCTGCAGGCTCAACCAGAAGCTTGGGAGCAGTGGCTGGACAATCCATTGTCTGTATCAGCAGATCTCACCCGGTAGGATTGGCTTTCCTGTTGATACCTGACAGTTCTCAACAACAGGCATAAAAATAGAACCTCCATGACTAGTCTACGGCTTTAAAATTACCAACAAAATTGTTTAGCAGATGCCATTGGTGATCTTAGATATTCTTCTTAAAGGTTCTTCTAGTTGATACTTACAAATGAAGTTAAATTGGGCATTACGTTCAAATGACCCGATTTTCCTTTCTAAAGGGGTAAGGCAAGGGTTAGTGGAGGTATGGTGATTTAGACAATTCTCCAAACAATAGCTACTTGTGTTGAGGTACAGATATTGTAGTTCTTTGTAATTTAATTCTGTCACTGATTATGTCTGAGAAGCTACAACCAGTCTACATTGAACTTCTAGGACTCTCTGGGGGAAAAGAAAAACGATCAAGTGATTTGGAAAATAACAAAGGAAATTTTCTTTAATGTCAGAGAAAAGTACATATTCACTCATTTACATATATATGAAGGTCTTTGAACTGGTGTGGTGTTTCATAGGGTGGGTACTGTTTAATGCTTGTCCACATTTTGTTTTGTTTTGTTTAGTCCACATTTGCAAAATTGACGATTAATTTAAAGACAAAAATCTTAAAAGTCACACTTCTCAACTTTGCCAATGACCCCAAACTGGGAGAAAGGGCAAATGAAAAAAAATGGCATGATCCACATTTAAGTGATTTCAGCACATCAGGATGCTGAGCTGAAACCCACAAGATAAAATGGAAACTGCTACTGGAGGGGCGTCTGGGTGGCTCAGTCAGTTAAGCATCTGACTTCCACTCAGGTCACAGTTTGTGAGTTCGAGCCCCACATCGGGCTCTGTACTGATAGCTCAGAGCCTGAAGCCTGGTTCAGATTTTGTGTTTTCCTCTCTTTGCCCTCTTTCCCTTGCTCACACTCTGTTTTTCTCTCTCTCAAAAATAAACAAACATTAAAAACAAAAAAAGAAACTGCTACTGGATTGAAGTATAAAGTAAATAAACCCATACAGGTACAGGACACCAGGTGCCTGGCATTGCCCCCATCCATGAGAAAAAAGGGCTGTTACAGAAACCAAGTAAGACAATACAGTTTTAGGCTGTACAGCTGGGGAAAAGGAGTCATGGTCCTAGGGAATAATAGCAGCCCCTGGTACTCTGTCCCTATCTTCTGTGAGACACTGTAAGCTTGGTGAGGTAGGGATTGGGTCTTCCTTGGCCTTCATTAGATCCCAGAGCCTGGCTGGCAATAGGTGCCCAGTGCAGAGCTGGTGAAGGAATGAAGACATACTGAGCTGAAAACTGGTGCTCTACTGTCAGAGGGAATATTTAAAATTAAGATCCATCCAGAGGAAAACCAGGATGGTAAATCCTGGATAGGATTAACTGGTGAGAAAAAGCATGGACAGATTGTGTGGGATGAACTTGACTTGACAGGGATCTTAAAATATCCAGAGGGGAGTCGAGGGAAAGAGTAGAATTGTGCACCTTGGTCCAGGGCCCAGAAGTGCACCCCTGGGTAAGAGAGAGGCAAGTTCAGGTTTAATAGAATAACCTTCTCAGGATAACAACTGTCTGGTGACAGTCTGGACGGCCACACCAGGCAGTACGTTCTCTGTCAAGTTCCAGCAGCACCTGACAGCTTTGAGAGGATCCCTCTATTGAGGGAAGAATTTTATTTCCCCCCCAAATAGTGCTCATTAGGTTTCCTAAAATACAGGAAGATATGAAGAAGAATACAATAATGGCCCAGAAGTCACCTCCTTTGGAAACTTCCACCAGTGAAAAATAAAATTATTGAAAGGTATTTAAAATGCTATTTTAAATTCCACTTGTTAAAGTTTAAATTGACAGCAGAAATGGTGGTAATTTTTAGCCGGAGCCAGACTGTGGAAGGTCCTGGATATCTAATCCCCAAATATCTAGGTTTTATTCAGATGGTCTCAAGTGGCTTCTTGTTTTTCAGCACCGGAGTTGGCATTCAAGAGCTGGAGCGCTCAACCAAAGAAGTTGTTTTGAGAAACATATGTGGGTTGCTTGCAGCCGTCAAGGATTCTATAGCTTGAAACTTCATCCCTTTCTCAGGGCAGAAACTTCCAGAAAGAAATGAATCCCATTTATTGCCAAGCCTGCTGGGTTTGTTTCTTTAGACGTAAATCTCTGCAACTTCCACCCAAAGCTGTAGTTATAGTCTCAGAATTGGGTCTATAAAGTAATACAAGTCTTCTCTGAGGGTTGTGAACAGGGAGCCCATTTATCAGGGCCCTGGCCGTGTGCATGGTCACCCACTGGAGGATGGGAAGGGCAGCCTTTATAGTCAGTCCTCCAAGAGAGCATATCTGAACGTCGGGACTTCTTGCCTGTGGTGGTGGTCAGCTCAGGATAGCCCTCCTCCCCCCTTCTGGCTCTGTGCCTCACCCCTGTCTTCTTCCTAATCCCAGGCTTGCCCCTTAGGCCACAGTGATTGGTAGAGTGATGGGCCCTGGCTCAAAATAAGCCAAACCACATTACTCAATCTTTTACCACTGTAATTGGTACAAAGATCCACGTCAAACTGGGCCAGAGGCAAGAGGGGCTAAAGACTGGAGCCTGAAAATCAGGAATGGCCATGTTGCTCATACCCGGCAGAAACCCACCCAAGGGAATGACGGCAATACACGTTGTGGCAAATGGTGTTTACAAAAAAGGGCCGCAGAAATAGTTCTCATCCCACCCGCTTTTCTAGAACCTGGCTACTTGCTATCAAGAGGTTGGGGCGCCTGGGTGGCTTAGTCGGTTAAGCATCCGACTTTCGCTTGGGTCATGATCTCGCGGTTCGTGGGTTCGAGCCCCGCGTCGGGCTCTGTGCTGACTGCCAGCTCAGAGCCTGGAGCCTGTTTCAGAGTCTGTATCTCCCTCTCTCTCTGACCCTCCCCTGCTCACGCTGTCTCTCTCTCTCTCTCTCCTAGAAATGAATAAAAATACTAAAAAAAAAAAAAAAAAAAGAGGTGGAGTTTGTGACTATCCCCATCCTTTGAAACGAGTGGGCCTCTGTGCCTGCCACCACTGTTAGAAAGAGGCAGAGTGATATGATCTGATTCTGGGAACAGCTCACAGAAGCAATAGAGCTTTCTCTGGTCTTTCCCTGAGGCTTGTCCTTGACATCTATCTCTCACGCTATGAGTAGCCACGTGGATAGACACACAGAGAGACACCTGGAGAGAGACCTCCCAGATGACAGCAAGAACTTGTCAGCCTGATTGACCTCTCTGGTTTTTTTTTTTAATTTTTAATGTTTATTTATTTTTGAGAAAGAGAGACAGAGTGTGAGCAGGGGAGAGGCAGAGAGAGAGGGAGACACAGAATCTGAAGCAGGCTTCAGGCTCTGAGCTGTCAGCACAGAGCCTAACGGGGGGCTCGAACCCACGAACCGCAAGATCATGACCTGAGCCAAAGTCAGATGCTTAACCGACTGAGCCACCCAGGCGCCCCTGATTGACCTCTCTTAGAAGTAGATCCCCCAACCCTTAGTTGAGGCCTCCAGCTAATATCGCATGAGGCAGAGATGAGCCCTCCCTTCTCTGCCAAGTCCTGTCCAAATTGCAGATTCATGATCATAATAAACGACTATCATTGTTGTAAGCTGCTAAGTTTTGGAGTAGTTTGTTATATAGCAAAACATAACTGGTATATCTGGAAAGGCGGGAGTCACAGAGGCTTTTGAGCACCGAGCTCCATTGTCCGTGAGGCTGACCGGAACTTCTTGAAGTGATGAGAACCTTGCAAAATCACTTTTTGTCTGAAACCACTGGGTTTCTGTTCACTTGCTGTCAAAACCATCCTGATTAACCCTGGCAGTCATGATTAAGGAAGAGTTCTGCTCAAATAAGAAGGCTGTCCAACACCCGCAGGTCCTAGTGCCACCATCCCCTCCCAGGACACGAAATTATAGATAACTGAATTTAAGATGAATAAAACTGTCCTGCAACTCCCACCCCTGCCTTAAAAAGTCTGTAACGACAGGATTAACAACTTCAATGTTGTCACATTAGACCAGTTTTCCCCTGACTGTGCAATAGGAACGTCTGAATTTCCCAGAAACAGACCCTGGGACTAGGATGCTCGTGAAAGTGACACACCAGAAAGAGATAAACCCAGAAGGGCCAGACGGTGGGACAGGCAGGGGGAGAGCAAGCTAAATCCCACCGAGGGTCATTCTGGCTCACTTCCACTGGAGTTAAGGACTCATTGGGGGGAAGGGCACTATGAGCTGCCAGGGGTTTGCGATGAGCCTTCGGCAGCCCGAGGGCCGTGCGAGGGCTCAGACACGGGGAATGTAGGCTGGGAGCTTGTGTGCAGGGCAGGGTGAGGAAACCCACGGACAGCACCAACTAGGGGGTCATGGCCGTTCTTACCTCTTCATTCAGTTGTTGCACCTGGATCTTGGTCAACACTTAGTTTAAAAAGAAGAAAGAAGAGAGAGGCACCCGGGTGGCTCAGTCGGGTTAAGTGTCCACTTAAGTGTCCGTCTTGATTTCGGCTCAGGTCACAATCTCATGGTTTCTGAGATGGAGTCCTGCATCAGGCTCTGCACTGTCAGTGCTCAGCCTGCTTGGGATTCTCTCTCCCTTTCCCTCTCTCTCTGCCCCTCCCCTGCTCTCACTCTCTCTATCCCACTCTCAAAACAAATAAATAAACATAAAAAAAAAAAAAGAAGAAGAAAGAGAAGAGGAAGAGAAGAAGAAGGAAGGAGATTCTTGAGGGCATTTTGAGAACAACTGATCTGCTATAGGTGTCCTTAGAGGTTAGCTAAGCCTGAAGGGAAAAGGATTAAAATTCAAGTAATCTGGGGGAAACTCATTACACAGGAGCACACTGAAGGCTCTCAAGTGCCTGACATCAAATAAATCATGCCCCTTTGCCTAGAACAGCACACCCCACTTTTTTTTTTTTTTTTTAATTCCTACTAGTGCACAGAACACATTCTAGTAGGGACCTCCCTGGGCTGAGCCCCACCCTTTCAGGAAACACTTAGCCCACCTCAGAGCTGGGGTGAATGAGATCCATCTGCTTCTTTCTTCTCTGCCTTCCCCCCTCCAATAATACCTGATGAACTGGACAGAGCTGTGCTCTTTGAAACCACAGTGTTGGGTATCAATTTAGAATTCTTCGAAGCATCTCTTGATGAGAGTCAAGCCTTCTCTGCAGAGGGCACTGGAAGGACACTGCAGAAGGAAGAGCCTCTTCCTGCTTTTTCTGGAGGCAAGCCCAGCAGGCCATATGGGCTTGAGGACATCTGACAGAGCCCGCCCCAGCCATGGGCCTGGGAGCACAGTCTCTCTGTGACACTAAAGCTTTGGCTATCCATAATCCACTTGACTTGGAAACCAAAGCTCCCATGTAGCCGGTGTGTCCCCAAGGGCTCCTGCCCCTGGCCAGACTCCCACTGCCCTCCCATACCACCTTTCACCAGGTTGCATTCCAGAGGGTGACCTATAGCTTCCTGGCAACTGCAGACCAATCTTGCCCTGGCAGAACCAGAAATTCTCTGCTGTCCGCTGGGCTGAATGAATCATACCTTCTCCAAAGAGATCTAAACACCTTCCGGGTCTGGCCTTCCTTGGGCATGGTCCCTCAGCCTTCAGGTACCATATACTTTCTTTTTACCTTGCAGTTACTCTTGTATCAGGGTGAATACTTTCTTGTGTAAAACTTCCCCTCATCAGTCTATCATATTCTTCTACCTCCTAGTTGGTCTCATCTGCTACACACATAAATTGAAGTTCATTTTTACAAGAGGAAAATATCAAGAAAGAGCGGTCAGGGTACTCATTTCTGATTAGGGGCCAAGAAAAGTGTAGCTGTAATTTTTGAATAATACAGAGCTCTCTTGCCAGCAATTTGTGTTAAGTGCTTTTAGTAGCAAATAGTCATTCTAAAAAATGATTTACTAGAGCCTAGATTCTTCCTCTCAGACAGTGGTCTGAAAATGGATAAATCCAAATCCCATTTACAACAGAATATGTTAGGTAAGGATTGTGTGTTTCACATGACAAAAATCAAAACAAAACAAAACCAATCTCCCCCTTAAAACCTCTAACACCTCAAATTGCCTTAATAATAAATGGACTAGGGATGCATGGGTGGTTCAGTTGGTTAAGCATCTGACTTCAGCTCAGGTCATGATCTCATAGTCTGTGAGTTCAAGCCCCACATTGGGCTCTGTGCTGACAGCTCAGAGCCTGGAGCCTGCTTCGGATTCTGTGTCTCCCTCTCTCTCTGCTCCTCCCCTGCTCGTGCTCTCTCTCTCTCTCTCAAAAAAAAAAAAACATTAAAAATAAAAATTTGAAAATAAATGGACTCTGTTGGCTCATATAATCAAAATATCCAAAGGCAAGACTGACTTCAGGAGCAGTGTGAGTCAGGGCCCAAATGATGTCACCATGGAAAACTCTTTCCCTCTATGTTTTTAGATTTATTCTCATTATACCAACTACCCTTCCTCTAGCAGCTTAAGGCTTTCTTCCTCTGTGGCAGCAACATGGCCCCAACAAATATCTTCTCTCACTGGTGCTGATTGGGTTATATTCCTTTTCTTAAGCCAGGCAAGTGGCCAACACAGTGACTTAAGTCAATCAGGGTTCAGCCCTGGAACTGAGGGTAGGATCAATCCCATGTACACCATGTGGTTGAGAATACAAAAAAGAAATGGTTTTCTACAGGAAAAGCAGGGTACTGTCTTATTTTCTTCAATGCTTGTTTATTTGTTTTGAGAGAGAGAGTAAGGAAAGGGCAGTAAGAGAGGGAGAGAGAGAATCCTAAGCAGGTTCCGAAGATGTTAGTGCAAAGTCCTATGTAGGGCTGAACCATGAGATCACGACCTGAGCCAAAATCAAGAATTGGGAGACCCAACCGACTGACCCACCCAGGCACCCCCAGGGTAATGTTTTAAAGAGGAAATAGATGCTGAGCAAATTTTATTTTTATATATTTATTTACAAGATTTTAAGTTTTTATTTTTAAAAAAAATTCAGTTTATTTATTTTGGAGGAGGAGGGGCAGAGAGAGGGAGAGAGAATCTCAAGCAGACTCTGCATTCTTAGCGCAGAGCCTTATGCGGTATTGATCTTACAAACTTCGAGATCATGACCTGAGCCAAAACCAAGAGTCGGACACTCAACTGACTGAACCACCCAGGTGCCCCAGAGTTTATTTATTTATTTTTTAAAGTAATCTGTATGCCCAACGTGGGGATAGAACTCACAAACCCGAGATCAAGAGTCGCTTCACTGACTGAGTCAGCCAGTGCCCTGATGCATCTATAGACACATGGTGAAAATAAAACACTAAAGCAGAGGATCTGTGGCTTTAGCCCAACTTCCAGAACTTTGAAGAAATAGATACACTTTAAGGAAGAAAAAGTGGTATAGTAATGTTTAGTAATATGAGAAACACACTTCAGAATGCCAGCCCTGAAAATCCTAGGAATCCAATATATTATCATGTTTTAAATACACTGTGAAAAGAATAGGGGCACCTGGGTGACTCAGTCAGTTAAGTGTCCGACTCTTGGTTTCAGCTCAGGTCATGACCTCACGGTTCATGAGTTCAAACCCCGTGATGGGTTCTATGCAGACAGCTCAGAGCCTGGAGTTTGCTCTGGATTCAGTGTCTCTCTCTCTGTCCTCCCCCTGCTTGAGCTCTGTCTCTCTCTGCCTCAAAAATAAACAGGGGAGGTGCAAGATGGTGGAGAAGTAGGGAACTCCGTACATTGCACTTGCTCCCATATCTCGCACGGAGAAGACTTGAAGCCATAGGAACCCTTACAGAATCCAGGAGTTTGGGAGGAAAAGGAGACAGAGTCCACTGAGAAAACCTCCTAACATGAGGGCAAACTGGGGAAGAAAAAATCGGGCAGGGACCAGAGACGCAGAGGGACAGGGGCGATCCCCCTCTGCGGGGAGTGAGAGGGGGAAAAAGAGAGGCCGAAACTGCTCAAGACACGGTCCCTGTCGCTGGAGAACAGAAAAACCTCCGCTCGGGACACAGAGGGACCCGATCTCCAGCTCTCCAGCTGACCCTAAGCAGGACGCACTTGTCCCAAACAATCCCCAGGAAAACAACTGCGTGCGCGCCAAATCCCTGCGCGCCGACCACGCCTTTGTGCCTCTGGCTCAGCTGGATCCGTAGAGGGGAGGCGAAGGGCTTAAAACTGGGAGATTTGCCCGCGAGTTCTGTTTCGGGTGATGAGACACAGAGGGACCCAGTTTCCTGCTCTCCAGCTGACCCAAGGCAGAAAGCACTCCCAGGTGACCTCCATCCTTGCTCGCCAACCCGACCTGGAGGAGACAGGAGCAGTAGCTTCGGGTCAATCCCCAGGGCTAGGCAAGAGGCTTGGAATTACCCTGAGGAGATCACCTGCGAGGTTGTGTCTACGGCAATTTCAGTGGGGCTCACAGACTGGGATTGGGAAACGAGGCCTGGCCAGGGATATAGAGCGTGACCCACCTTGGCTGCGCCCCCGGCACGGGGAGTTTAACACCCAAAAAAGTGAGTTGCAGTGCTTGGTTCAAGAAGGGACTGGAGCACCGCCGCTCTTCTCCCCACAACCGCCAAGGCAGAACTCCCGCCTGATGCATTGGATCACACCACACCCATCCCTGCTAGAGAGAGCTGCCCTCCTCCTTCTCCAACCCCCCACCCCCGGAACACTGACCTAATTAACTCTGGTCACCGGCTTGCTTAAACAGTCACATTTAGTACATTCTGTAGATGTAAATTCTACACCTACCTACCTTTTCATCTCTTTCTCTCAGGAGTAATCAGACTATGTAGTTTCTCTGGATAACACCAGCGTCTTTCTCTCACATCTTCAACCATATTCCACCCTTTCACTCTTTGATAAAAGCTTCTTATCCCTTCTGCCTGTTCATTCCATTTCCAATTTTGCCTCATCACCACCCTGTCATCTCTCTCTTTCTCTATGCTCTTCAACCAGCACTGTATACACCCGGCTATTTAATTGTAGCTGGGAAATCTGGTTATATGCTTTAAACTGTTCTTTGTCTACTGGCCTTCTTCTTTTTTCCTTTTCTTTTCTTCTTTTTGACTTTTTTAATGTATTTTTATTTTCTTTTATTCACCTTCCCTCCTCCCTCTTTTCTCCTTACTTTTTCGTTATCCCTCTCGGTTTGCGTGTTCGTTGGATTTGTCTGCGCGTTTGTGTGCCTCTGTTCCCTGTGTGTTTGTCTGTATGTTTTCTTCGCCAGGGTTACCTCAAGAAACAAGCCAAAGTACACATGGTGGAGAGTCCCAAACACCACTATGAGTAGGAAAATAAAATAACCAAGGTCTCAACAAGAGAGACCAAGACATACCATTCAAATAACACTTTCTGAAAGGATAGGCTCTGGACAGTCAAAGAGTCTTCTTGGGTACAGTAGCGCTCACAGGTGCAGAGAGCATAACAAGTTTCTAAAACTAACAAGAGATAGAAAGCTAACCAAAATGATGAAATGAAAGAGCTCTCCTCCAAAGAAATTCCAAGAAGAATTGACAGCTAATGAACTGCTCAAAACAGATATAAGCAGTATAACTGAACAAGATTTTAGAACAATAATCATAAAATTAATCGCTGGGCTTGAAAAAAGCATAGAGGACATCAAAGAAACTATGGCTACAAACAACATGGAGCTTAAAAATAGGTATGATGAGTTAAAAAATGCGATAAATGAGATACATAATAAACTAGAGCCATCAAATGCACGGATTGAAGAGGCAGAAAGGAGAATAAGTGATTTAGAAGACACCATTATAGAAAAAGAAGAAACTGAGAAAAAAAAGAGACAAATTGATCCAGGAACATGAAAGAAGAGTTTGAGAGCTCAGCGATACAGTCAAACGGAACAATATCCATATCATAGGAATTCCAGAAGAGGAAGAGAGAGGGAAAGGTGCTGAAAGGTCCTGGAACAAATTATAGCAGAGAACTTCCCCAACCTGGGGAAGGAAGTAAACATTGAAATACAAGAGAAACAGAGAACTCCCCTCAGATGTAATTTGAATCAACCTTCTGCACAGCATATCAGAGTAAAAATGGCAAAATATAAGGACAAAGAGAGAATTTTGAAAGCAGTTAGGGAGAAAAGGGCCCTAACACACAAAGGGAAACCTATCAGAGTGGTGACAGACCTATCTACTGAAACTTGGCAGGCCAGGAAGGAATGGCAGGAGATCTTCAATGTGATGAACAGAAAAAATATGCAGCCAAGGATCCTCTATCCAGCAAGCCTGTCATTCAGAATAGAAGGAGAGATAAAAGTCTTTCCAAATAAACAAAAATTGAAAGAATTTGTCACCACTAAGCCAGCCCTACAAGAAATCCTGAGGGGGACTCTCTGAGGGAAGTGTTGCAAGGAATGAAGGTACCAGAGACACCACCACAAGCATGAATCCCACAAAGGACACAATGACTCTAAACCCACATGTTTCAATAATAACACTGAATGTAAATGGGCTGAATGAGCCAAGCAAAAGACATAGGGTAGCCGAATGGATAAAAAAACAAAATCCACCTATTTGCTGTCCACAAGAAATGCATTTTAGACTGGAATATACCTTCAGATTAAAAGTAATGGGATGGAGAAATATATATCATGCTACTGGAAATCAAAAGAAAGCTGGAGTAGCTATACTTATATCAGAAAAACTGGACTTTAAAGACAACAAGAGATGAAAAAGGGCATTATATAATAATTACAGGGTCTATCCATCAAGAAGAACTAACAATTATAAATGTCTACGCACCGAATATGGGAGCACCTAAATATTTAAAACAATTAATCACAAACAGAAACAATCTTATAGATTAGAATGTGCTAATAGCAGGGGACTTTAATACTCTGCTTACAGCAATGGATAGATCAACCAGACAGAAAATCACTAAAGACACAATGGACCTGAATGACACATTGGACCAGATGGATCTGACAGATATATTCAGAACTCTACATCCTGAGGCCATGGATTTCACTTTCTTCTCAAGTGCGCATGGCACATCCTCCAAGATAGATCACATACTGGGACATAAAGCAGCCCTCAATAAATATAAAAGAATTGAGATCATACCATGCTTTGAAACTTTCAGATCATAATGCTTTGAAACTTGAAATCAATCACAGGAAGAAGTCTGGAAAACCTCCAAAAACATGGAGGTTAAAGAACACCCTACTAAAGAATGAATGGGCCAATCAGGCAATTAGAGATGAAATTAAAAAATATATGAAAACAAATGAAAATGAAAATACAACAATCCAAACTCTAAGGGATGCAGTAAAGGCAGTCCTAAGAGGAAAGTACCATGCACTCCAGGCCTATTTCAAGAAATTAGAAAAAGCGCAAGTGCAAAATCTAACAGCTCACCTAAAGGAACTAGAGGCAGAGCAACAAGAGCACCCCAAATCAGTAGAAGAAGAGAAATAGTAAAAATCAGAGCAGAAATAAACAACATAGAGACCAAAGAAACAAATGAACAGATCAATGAAACCAAGAATTGGTTTTTTGAAAAAATAAACAAAATTGACAAACCTCTAGCCAGGCTTCTCAAAAAGAAAAGAGAGAGCACCCAAATAGACAAAATCATGAATGAAAATGAACTTATTACAACCAACCCCTCAGAAATACAAGCAATTATCAGGGAATACTATGAAAAATTATATGCCAACAAACTGGACAACTTAGAAGAAATGAACAAATTCCTAAACACACACTCACTACCAAAATTCACACGGGAAGAGATAGAAAATCTGAACAGACCCATAACTAGTGAAGAAATCGAATCAGTGATCAAAAATCTCCCAACAAATAAGAGCCCTGGACCTGACGGCTTCCCTGGGGAATTCTACCAGACGTTTAAAACAGAATTAATACCAATTCTTCTCAAGCTACTCCAAAAAATAGAAATTGAAGGAAAACTTCCAGACTCATTTTATGAAGCCAGCATCACTCTGATTCCCAAGCCAGACAGAGATCCAGCAAAAAAAGAGAACTACAGACCAATATCCTTGATGAATACGGATG
>NW_024080980.1:969975-1102106 GCF_003009895.1 Hyaena hyaena
AAGGGATGAATGGATCAAGAAGGTGTGGTTTATCTATATGATGGAATATTACATGGCAATGAGAAAGAATGAAATCTGGCCATGTGTAGCAACCTGGATGGACGTTGGGGGTGTTATGCTGCGTGAAATAAATCAGGCAGATAGGGACAAATACCATATGTTTGCACGTATAGGAGGATTAGGAGGAACTTAACAGAGGACTGTGGGGGAGAAGAAGGGGGGAAATAGTGGGGGAGAGCGAGGGAGGCAAACCATCAGAGACTCTTGATGGGTATGGGGGAGAGGGGAAGGGGGGTGATGGGCACGGAGGAGGGCACTTGTGGGGATGAGCGCTGGGTGTTATATGGAAACCAACTTGACAATAAACTATTTGTAAAAAAAGAAAAAAAAAGAAAGAAATTCTCATTACCTCTTATTAAAAGAAATTCTCAACCAAAAAAAAAAAAAAACAATTTTTAAATTAAAAATAGAAAAAACAAATCATTCACAAGGCCACACTAGTCCATTTGGTGCCTCTGTACAAAAAGTGTACTCCTCATCCAAGTCACTTTAATGCCAACTGCCAGAAAATTTATCCAGATCTAAAATGCCTACTCTACAGGCATCTGGGTGCCTCTCCAGATAATGGCTCCTTTGTGCAGGGCACAGCTGCTACAGCCGTATGCAAAATACCTGTACATTCAAATAGTTCAAAATGCCAAGGGCAGGAATAGTGTTATTTCCCTCCAGCTCCAGTTTCTCCCACTGGAGGCAGTGGACTCAGAGAATGTGAGCTTCCCAGCATCTTTGATCACTTCACCTCCTGGATTTGGAGAATATGGGGGGAGGCAACAAGTGTCAGAGACAGCTTCAAATCAGATAAGCTGGCTTTCTTTCCAGCTGCAGGCCAACTACAACTCATTCATCTCACTGCATATTCGAGGGCACGTGGCTGATGTGCTTCCTACAGGAACCCTAGGGCACAACTTCTTTTATCTATTTAAAATATTTATAATCACTCATTACCATAGTGTTGTTAACATATATTAATATACAGGACATCCTTCTAAACTGTAGTGTGAATACCATTCCTCTTTGATTCTATACATGTTAAATTTCCATACAGAAATTACTACCCGCCCCCAGCACATTCGGAAATTCTTATCATTACTTTCGCCAAATGTCCACATGCTTCCAAACTTAAATTTCACATAGCAACTTGCTCCTTGCCACGTTGCTGCAAAAATGAGCTTTCTAAAGCATTGGTATAATTACATCATTCTCCTCCATAAAATACTTCAGTATTTCCCTATTTGTTTCAGGTTAAAATGGATACCTCTTAGCATAATTTTTTAAACTTAAAAATAAGACTTTTAGGGGCACCTGGGTGGCTCAGTTGGGCTCTGTGCTGACAGCTAGCTCGGAGTCTGGAGCCTGTTTCTGTGTCTCCTTCTCTGTCTGACCCTTCCCTGCTCACACCGTCTGTCTCAGAAATAAATAAAACATTAAAAAATTTTTAAAAAATAAGACTTTCATACAAATAGTAACTTTCATTCATCAGCAAGGAAACCAGTTAAGAAAATAAATCTGGATCAAGAAACATTCAAGGAATTGAGATTTTATATTATTATTATTATTATTATTATTTTAGAGAGAGAGAAAGAGGGCACAAGCAGGGGAGGGCAGAGGGAGAAAGAGAATCTTAAGGAGGCTGCCACACAGTTAAGAGTGGAGCCTGGTGCAGGGCTCGATCTCACAGCTCTGGAATCATGACCTTAACCAAAATCAAGAGTCTAATGCTCTGGGGCGCCTGGGTGGCTCAGTCAGTTAAGCGTCTGACTTCGGTTCAGGTCATGATCTCCGGGTTCGTGGGTTTGAGCCACGCATCAGGCTCTGTGCTGATAGCTCAGAGCTTGGAGCCTGCTTCGGATTTTATGTCTCCCTCTCTCTCTGACCTTCCCCTGCTCACGCTGCCTCTCTCTCTCTCCCTCTCTCAGAAAAACAACAACAACAAAAAAAAAACATTAAAAAAAAAAGTCCCATGCTCAACTGACTATGCCACACAGATGCCCCAAGGAACTGAGGTTTTAAGAAGACCTTTTTAGAAGAGAAATAATAAGTTTGCTAAATTACATACAAAGCTGGTTAACCTTTGAGATTATCTTTCTACCAGACAGAATTTATTTGCATCTCAACTAGACACAAACCTACTAATTTTCACGGATCTTCCCAAAGTCTGAGTCCTTAATGCATACTAAGGAGCAAGGTCACACAATGGTACAATCATCTGGACAACTGTGAGATCTTTGGGCGGCCTCTTAGTGCTGCAGTATGACCTTGAAAGCACATGTAGTAATGTACTTGGTCTTCTTTTTTTTTTTTTTTAAGTTTATTTATTTATTTTGAGAGAGAGAGCATGAGAGAGCATGAGAAGAGGAGGGGCAGAGAGAGGGAGAGAGAGAATCCCAAGCAGGCTCCAAGTTGTCAGTGCAGAGTCCTATGTGGGGTTTGATCACACAAACTGTGAGATCATGACCTGAGCTGAAATCAAGAGTTGGACACTTGGGGCACCTGGGTGGCTCAGTCGGTTAAGTGTCCGACTTCGGCTCAGGTCAAGATCTCACGGTTCGTGGGTTCGAGTCCCGTGTCGGGCTCTATTCTGACAGCCAGCTCAGAGTGTGGAGCCTGTTTCGGATTCTGTATCTCTCTCTCTCTGACCCTCCCCTGTTCACACTGTCTCTCTCTCAGAAATAAATAAAATATTTTTAAAAAAATTTTAAAAAGAGTCGGATGCTTAACCGACTGGGCCACCCAGGCGACCCTAGTTGGCCTTAATTCTAGGTTTTCCATAACATTTCCAAACATTCTGCATGATGTAACTGTCGTGTACCTTGCCAGGCTCATTTCCTGCCATTTCTGAGGTTCTCCAGGCAAACATGCCAGAGTGCAGGGCCCAGGACATGCCGAGCTCGCTCATGCCTGTTGTCTTCTGCACAGGCTCTTCTTTCTTCCCAAACACCGTTCCTCTCTCCACCCTATTCCAGTCCTTTCTCCTCTTGGTTGAACTGGGTAACCACTGGTTAACTCTTGAAGGACAGCTTCAGCACTGCCAGATGATCACCTATAGGGAGGCTTTCCTTCCCTATCCATCCTGGGTTATGGCCCGTCTCAGTTCCCCTCCTATGCCTTCCATTCCTTTACAATAATAATCATGCAAATATTAATGAGCTGTCACTACATGCTAGGCACCATGCCAAGCCCTTTATTTACTTGATTTCATTTAATTCTCCCAACAGCCCCACGAGGCAGGTACTATTATAATCTCAGTTATAATACTATATAGCTCTTACAATGATGACATATAATATATTTTCTAAATGCTTATATATTTTTGAGAGAGAGCATGTCACATGAGCGGTGGCGGGGCAGAGAGAGAAGGAGACAGAGGATCCGAAGTGGACTCCCCCCTGATAGCACAGAGCCTAATGAGGGGCTTCAACCCATGAACCCGGAAATGATGACCTGAGCTGAAGTCGGACGCTTAACCGACTGAGCCACCCAGGCGCCCCTATGACATATGATATTATAACCTCTCTCAGTCTTGAGAAAATGGAGGCGCGGAGAGCTTAAAAGAGCTGAACCAAGGTCACACAACTGATTGACGGTGACATCATTTTAAACCTGGGTAATCTGACTTGAGACTTGTGAACTCAGATCAGCCAGCACTGTATACAGTTAACCACTTGTTTCTATCCAGGCCAGACTCAGTACGAGATCTGGAGGGAAGGCTTCTCTTTCACCTTCCTGCAGGGCTTGCCATTGACTAGGGGCTTGTTAACCATTTGTTGACCAAATAAAAAAGCTATTGCTGTAGGTAAACCCTATTTCCTTGGGGTGTTCCAGCGTCTTCTCTGAGAGTGAACAACTGTGCTCTCTGGTGACAATGCTCAGAGGCAGAATACCAGGATGAAGGAACTCCTCACGGACCCAAATGACTCTTCTCACGCACAATGTCTATTGGACCAAGTTCTCCCCAGGAGTATACAAGGAAGCTCAATGGAGTTAAATTGTGTCCCACTGGAAACGTAATTATTCTATGATTAGGCCAAAATGCTCTCCAAAGTACCTGCTAGGAGAGTAAAATGTATTCTTTTATTGCAAGCTGGAGTCAGACGTTTCCTACTGAAAACATTTCCAAATGATACCAAAGAGGCAATTCCATTTTTATCAACTCTCAAAACAGAAAAAACTAATCTATGTTAATAGAGGTGAGGATAGCAGGGGCCCAGGGGCAGGGAGACTGGAAGGGGCCTAAGGGGGTGTTTGGGGCACTGGAAATGTTTTGGTTCTGATTTGGGTGCTGTTACACAGATGTATTAATTTGTGCACACACATCAAGCTGTACACTATGAAATGTGCGCTTTTCTGTATATATATTACGCTTCATTAAAATGTTTAATTGCACTAGATGTGGATGGGAAACTGAAACAAGTACATACTTTTCATCCAGTTTTCTAAAAAACACATTCAAGGTATTGCATGGAGGTTATACCTGAGGTAGCTAACTAAAATACTCTCAGGGCTGAGTGACGGGCATAGTGCCAGTGAGAGGTGGACCCAGGAGGTGTCCCCACCGGTAGGGGACAGCCACTAGTCAGCCCGCTCGACAGAGATGCTACTGACCACGGCATTGGTATGCTGGCCCAGCATCCTTTCCAAATTTTCAGTGGAAGCAAGAAATCCACATCTTTATAAGGACTCTTCCAAGATTTTAAATGTCAGCGACTAGCCTTTTAAAAACGTTTAAACATTGTCCGGGCCAAATGAAACACATCTGTGAGCCCAAATCCTGCCTGTTGACCACTGGCTTACAACTTCTGTAGTAAACAGATAAAGCAGTCCGTAGAATCTCTCTTTAACTCTGTTTTGCAGTAAGCATTGTCTAATTCCCAGAACGGTCCTGGTGGCTAAATGCTACCGGCTCACAATATTTCACGGGGTGCTCACTAGCCAGGGAACTCAGTATCTCAAGAGGCCTCACCTGACCAACTTAGACAATGTCTCTGATAATATGGAGAACAGCAATGGTGTCGTGGGTACTGTTTGCTCCCTGATAGTGTGGAGCCTGTTTGAGATTCTCTCCCTGTCCCTCTCTCTCTCTCCCTACCTCCCCTATTCTCTAAATAAATAAATGAATAAATAAATAAATAAATAAATAGAGAGTACTCCATTATTGTCTCCAGGATATTTTTCCCCATACCCTGACCCCATTTTGGAAGTTTTGATGTTGGTACTTCCTACCCAGATCTTTTTTTTTTAATGTTTTACTTATTTTTGAGAGAGAGAGAGCACAAGCAGAGGAGGGGCAGGGAAAGAGGGAGACACAGGCTCCCGAACCAGGCTCCAGGCTCAATCTGTCAGCACAGAGCCTGAAGTGGGGCTTGAACTCATGAACCGTGAGATCATAACCTGAGCTGAAGTCAGACGCTTAACCGACTGAGCCACCCAGGCTCCCCTGAGCTTCCTAGATCTTACTAGAAGGATCAACAGAGGATTTTTGGACAACAACTAGGATCCCTGTTCCTTCTTCAAACGCTTCCTAAATGAATTTTTGGTCAAACCACTGATGGGTGGCAGTTAACCAGTTTTATTACCGGGAATTACAGTTAAATTCACAAATGCATAGGCAGGGACAACTACATTACAACTGCCATATGGCCAAGAGTGATTTTAGGCAACCTATCTATTTCTGAGATGTCAAATATTTTACAAATGTCTAACCCATTAGCTGCCTTTAGCCATTAGTCACTTGTCTATTCCTGAGATGTCAAATGTGGAAAAAAAAACAAAACCCTCTAATCCAGCATTACGTACCCCGTGCTCAGCCTGTGCCTGACGACCAGGTGGTCTTTAGTAAGCATTTCTTGAATAGATTTTTTTTTTTTTATTTTAGAGATTCCTTTGACTCGCTATCTTCCTGTGATCAGTAGTTCTTTCCTGTAAAAATAGACTATCATGTTTTCCAAGCCCTAAACCACCTGCTCCATAACTATAAAACTGCATCGTGGCAACCCCCGCATTACTGTATGATTTGTTTTCTTGGATTTTGATAAATGCAATCTTGAGTGAAGGAAACGACGCACTAAATGTAGGTGTTTACAAACTCAATGACAACGCAGAGCTTTTGAGAAGCTAATATAAGTGCAGCCTTACAGGCACAGTTTTTTTTCTTAAATGTTTATTTGTTTATTTTGAGGGGGTGGGGGAGAATGAGCAGGGAAGGGGTGGAGAGTGAGAGAAAATCCCAAGCAGGCTCCGCACTGTCAGCACGAAGCCTGACTCAGTTGAACCCACGAACCTTTGGCTCATGACCTGAGCAGAAATCAAGAGTTGGATGCTTAACTGACTGAGTCACCCAGGCGCCCCTGTTTGTTACTTTAAATTCAGCTTCTTGAAACTAGGATGGCACAGAATTTAAATCAAAGTCCATTACATCTTTGTAATAGTGTGTTGACATCTATCCAGCCTGTGACTTGACTTCAGATTACATATAATAATAACATTTGCTAACAGGTCCTTCTATGATATAGATACCTTGTAGAAAAATTGGGGGGGCATAGAAAATCCTAGGAGCCTCCTGTCATATTTATAGCAAGACTTTCCCCAAATAATTAGGTGTTTCAAAAAGAAATGATCTTGTCAGTTTCCTGGTTTAGATAGTATACAATAGTTATCAGATGTAACCACTAGGGAAAGCTAGGTGAAGGGTACCTGGGATCTCTCTACTAATTTTGCAACTTCTTTTGACACTTTTCTTAGTCAGTTTGTGCTGCTATAAGAATGCACCAAAGACTGGGTGGCTTATAACCAGGAGAAATGTATTTCTCACCCTTCTGGAGGCTGGAAATCCAAGATTAGGGTGTTAGCATGGTCAGGTTCTGGTGAAAGGCTTCCTCTGGGTTGTATCCTTACACGCTAGAAAGAGAGCAAGCTACCTGGGTGACCTCTTCTTAAAAGGGCACTAATCCTGGGGCGTCTAACTGCCTCAGTGGGCGGAGCATGGGACTCTTAATCTCAGGGTCATGAGAGCGAGCCCCACATTGGGTGTACTTAAAAATAAAATATTAAAAACAACAACAACAACAAAACCATGGCACTAATCCTTCAGTCATCCAGGATGACACCACTCAGCTCCAAATAATGTCATCTTGGGGATTTGGGCTGCAACTTATGAATTTTTGGGAGGTAGACAAATATCCCACCCCTCAGGAGACTATAATCATTTTAAAATAAAAAGTTTTTTCAAAAAGGAAAAGATCTTTTGGATCATTAGATCTTAGCATTATGACTGGAAAGTGATTTATACACCAATAAAATAAAAAGTAAAGAGATATTGCCCACTGGAAAAAAAGTACTCTCGCACTGATGTTGACATATTTATTTATAATTTTAAAGATTTCTTTTTTAAAATGCTGCTTAAATTGAAAATGAAAATAATGGTTACTTCAGGAGAGTGGCCTGGGGAAGAAATAATTTTTTTTTCTTGCATTTCTTTACTGATAGAATGTTATAGAATAAAGTTTTACGCTTTTTTAAATTTGGGGGCAGAAAGTGCTCACAGTACACATTTCCTTAAACAGCTACGAGTTTCAAATCACTCAGTGAAAATGTTCCTGAATGTTCTTCATTATCAGAGGGAAATCTTACTCCAGTTTTGGTGGTTTTGAGATTTATGTTTTGGGAATGATTTCAGCAAGGGCATAAATTTAAACATCAAAACTATTTCTGCTAAATAAAAGTAAACTACCAAATTAAACTGAATCTTAGCATGCATTTCTCCAAGTATTCTAGATCTCTTCATGAGGGATTCTATAGTCATTATAATTTCATAAACTATCATTTTTACATCTTCAAGATCAAAATACATTATTATACAGCCACAGGCAAGCCATATACTATAAATAATTTTCTCTTTCCAGCACATAATGTTACTGTCAATATTGAAAGATCTTAATAATTTTTGCCTGCAAGGTAGGTTGCATTTTCCAAACCAGTCATGCAAAGGCTGAACCTGTTAAATGAAAAGATGCTGGACTCTTTGCTGATATTTGGAACACTCCCTGACTTCTGATCATATTAACTTCCTCCTTCGTTTCCCTCTGCCTAGTACATTACTGTAACTTTATCATTTGCTTTTTCTTTTCCCACTGTACTAATGGCCGATTGCTAATTAGTTAACAGCCTCAAGTATAATTCAGTAAATAGAATGCAATTATTAAGACTGAGCTTAATGTAGCTCAATAAGAAATATCAGTCCGTTAGTGACCGGCTCTTGGTCCTTCGGTAAACATTTCCTGAGTACCTGCCATGTGTCAGAACCTGTTGTAGGCATTGAGGACCAAGGGTCAAAAGAAGGGACAGGGATCTCTATAGGGAGACGTCAGAGCCCAGTGTGACTGGCATGATAATTGGGGTGACCAGGTAATACCTCCTCAAGGTAGGACAGTTTTGCAAGCAGAGGGGATACGAATAATATGACACCTAGGAAACATGTAGACTCAGATCGTCCCTGGTTCTAATGGAAGTTTATACAACATGTTATAAAAAGGAAGGGACTGGCTGGAAAAACAGAACAACTGAAATAAAAATTACCACCCATTTCAGATCCCCCAGTACTTTAAAGCTATGCTCTGAAAAATCATGTGCAACTAAGTTATATAACTTGTGAAGAATCTTTATTTGAACGACTATTTTATGAAGGGCATTTTTTAAAGGCAAGGGTGACCAGCGTAATTGTTGAAAGTTGTGTGGGCATTTGGATATATCGAGAAGGTTAAAGATAGTGTGTTTGTGAAACAAGTATGCCATAGATGGATTCATTTCATGGCAAAAGTTAATAAACCAGCTCTAATGGAGTAATTATTTGAAAGCTGCCATCCAAATCTTCTCTTTTTCACCTACTGCTATTCCCTGCATTCTTCAATACTGCAGCCCTAGCCACAGCAGACAATTATATATGCTTGTCTGGTTTAAGGAGTAAATTAAGTTTGTGCATAATTCCCCCCAAAGATCTATAGGACAGGCAATTCTATTTTACGTTTTTTTTTTTCAAGAATGGCAATAAATAGTACAAGACACAGATAGGAAACAACACCTTGCTATGGTTAAAATGTCAAACTCTTTAAGACCTACTTGCTTAGACATTTCTAGTCCAAAAAAAGCAAAAGGTTTTCTAGAGGGGCTTCGCTACATCCCCATAAAATAATGTTCCTGTGTATAGCTTGAATGGTTGTGTCTATCAACAAATATGTTTCTTTCCCCAAGTCAGCTGCACGGGATGAGGTGGCTGGGCACAAACTGCATACAGAGGCATTCAGAGGGCACAGAGTCTTATTTGCTGTCCAAACAGGCCGTTCCTTCAGGAGGGTTGGAAATTATAGTTACATGTGGGTTGCAGATACCTGCGCAGTAGATCCATTGTGAAAAAACACCTGGATACACTTTACATGACATTTTGACAAATGTGGGTTGTTCTTGATCTGGAGGTGGGGCCCAGGCTGCTCTAGGGAGGAGTACTGAGTTCATGTCCTTGCTTTGGGCACCCACCCACCCAGCTTGCTCTTCTGTGAATTGAGGGTTTGGGGCTCCATGGTCTCTAAGCCTCCTTCCCACCTCCCTAGCCCAGCCCACAGCCCGAGACATGCCATGAGAAGCAGCTGACACAGGCAATTTTCTTTTCAGATGAGCTTTCAGGCTAAACTAGACAGCATGATGAGCCAAAGGTAACCAAAGGGGGTGGGGAGGTGACGAAGGAGGAGATGCTGTAACTCCTGTCTGGATGCACAAGGCTCTATCCCCTGCCTGTGAGTCCACCAGGTGGGATATTTCTTTGGGACACTTGAAAGCATAAAGATTCAGGGTAATAAAGTAAAACATCAGAAGTCACCTACAGCATTGCCTCATTTCCCGACAAATAATCATGATTTTCATTTTAACGAACTAGAATTTATTTATTCATTTAAGAAACGTGTATTTATTTATTTTTGAGAGAGAGAGCAAGCAGAGGGAGGGGCAGAGACAGAGAGAGAGAATCCCAAGCCGGCTTCGCGCTGCCAGTATGGAGCTGGGCGCAGGACTCCATCCCAGGAACTGTGAGATCATGACCTGAGTCTAAATCAGGAGTCAGACGCTTAACCAACTGAGCCATCCAGGCACCTCTTTAATTAACTAGAATTCAAATAAAAACTTGAAATAAAAAAATCATGATTGTCACCCAAATAATAATTATTACTACTGATAATAAACTTGAAGAAGGCAAACTTGGGTCTTGTGGGGTCAGAAGCTTTTGTGATTTTTGAGGGCCATCATTAAGAAAGACAATACACAATTATAAAGACAAACTCAGGCAAGAAATGTAAAGACATTGGTAGGTGCCCTCATATAGCTTTTGGAAGGATCCGTGCAACTGAGGAGTTTCTAGCATAAGTCTCTTTATGGTGAGTCTACCTCTGCTGGACACTACTAATTAGTATTAGAATGTAAGCTCCAGAAGGGCAGGGAAGCCTATTAGTCTATTCACTTCTGCACCCCCACCCCCGCCCCTTGCCCAGACCAGGGCTTGCACACAGTGGCTGCTCACTAAATACTTGTTGCACAAATGAATGAAGGCTGAAAATGATGTCTAACATTCCTCTGTCCAGGAACGATGCTGAGTACCTGACACATATGAACTCATTTGATACTTGCCATGACACTACGAGATCACAATTGCCAATGGCTTTTGCTATTTGGTGGCAGGTGGTAGCTGTCTCAATGCTTTATAGTATTGATTGATGTAATTCTGACAACAGCACTAAAAGGCAAGTGCTCTTATTAAGATCCTTAGTTTCCAGAAGAGGAATCCAAGGCAGAGAGAAGTTAAGTCAGTTGCCAGTGGTCACACAGCTATTAATGGCAGAGCGGAGACTCAAAGCCAGGAGGCTGGCTTTCAGGTCTGTGCTTCTGGCTGTTACCGCCTTCCAGGTGACGCTCAGAGAGCTCCAGGGACCAGCAATATTTAAAATAGGCCAGCTTTCATTCACTCCTGAGGTCAGAGCAAGCCTCTTGCATTTGCCAATGGTATCTAGTTCCAGGGTACCACAAATACTGACTGCTTACTAGCAAGATAGACAAATGCGCCTCAGCTCAGTGTTTATTAGAAGTCAGTCTTGGGGTGCCTGGGTGGCTCAGTCGGTTAAGCCTCCAACTTCGGCTCAGGTCATGATCTGAGATTGTGGGTTTGAGTGCTGACAGCTAGCTCAGAGCCTGGAGCCTGTTTCGGAGTCTGTATCTCTCTCTCTCTCTGACCCTCCCCTGCTCACTCTGTGTGTGTGTCTCTCTCAGAAATTTAAAAAAAAAAAAATTAAAAAAGAGAAGAAACCAGTCTTAACTGAGACTTGAGAGAAAAGGAAGAACTGAGCTGAAGTCACTCTGTAAACCTACTTGGAAAAAGGGGGAAAATGTTGGGTGTCTTTCCCCTGAAAGGACAGTGTTTTCCAAGGTTCTGGGGGGTTTTCCTTTTCCACTGTTGCCTCTTACTAGCCCCACTCTTAGCCCAGCCCAGGCCCAGCCTGGTGAGAGGAACACTTTCCCAATGAGGCTCCTTGATACAGATTTTAAAATAAGATTGGAATATACTTAGGTTACATCCCACTCCCTCCACCACCACCAAATAAAGATGTTGCTCTGATAATATCAAGGAACTGGGATTCAAATACATATTTGCAAAGAGAATGACGGTGTCATCCATTTCCTCATATTTAATCTTTTTTTGAGCCTTTACTGTTTCTCCGCTGAAAATCAGATCAAATCAGGATAACTGCGCTGAGGGGGTGGACTCTGAATCTCCCATCCACCCTTTCGCATCCTGCTCTGGTACCAGGCGGCCTTGGGTGGCATAAGGCGGCCCTCTAGCCAATGGGAAGCCTAAGCAGGTGGCCGGAGGTTGGAGGGACAGAAACGAGGTCTGATTGTTTATTCTTCCAATTTCTTCCCGGCAAGGTTGGCACTGCAGCTGCTTTAGCTTTTGTAAAACAGAAACCGCCCCTCCCCCCGCCGCCAACCCAGCCTCTCCTGTCGTCCCTCCCGCAAGCGCGGAAGCCGTAACAGCGCCACCTGGTCCTAACCCTGGGAACTGCACCCTCCCTTGAAGTTTCCCCTCCTTGTCCCAACTTCCTAGATAGTCCCTTTGCTAAACTCTTCAAAGTACCCAATCTGAGCGTGCCATTAGTTTCCAGTAAGGGCCCTGAAGTAGGGAGAAAGGAGATGTGGAAGACTGTTCCCCCCTCTGGCAGCTAAAGTGAGCCAGCTGGGCCCAGGGTTGGGGGTGGGGGGCAGGTAGTTGGTAAAGAGCTACCACAGGCCTCCGCCTCTTGCAGCCTAAATAAGTACCACCTGTGGCAGGTGATGAACTAGGTCTTGGGGAGAAGGATTAGTCTTAGCACTGAAATGCTTAAGGGACGCCAGGGGAAAGACAGCAGTATTGGTTATTAAACAACTCTGAAAGTAACAACTGTGTACATAAGTTCATTATTAATGGAATAATTCATCTATTTTAAGTTAGCATCATAGTACCTTTTGAAGGTAACCTTCAAAAAGGTTAAAAGTGTTAACCTTTTGAAGTAGGAGTTAGTAACAAGGGAGTTTTTTTAAAGGAGCTGGGACACCTGGGGGGGCTCAGTCTTGATTTCGACTCAGGTCATGATCCTCAGGTTGTGGGATTGAGCCTGGTGTCGGGCTTTGCACTCAGTGTGGAGCTTGCTTAAGATTCTCTCTTCCACTGCCCTTAGCCCCTGATCTCTCTCTCTCAAATAAATTAAAAAAAAAAATTTAAAGGCACTTTCTAGATCCTTCTCTGACTAACTTGTCACAAAGAGCCTGTCCATAAATATTTGCAAACCATCCATCTGAAAAGAGTTTTAAAAAAATTATTTTAGAGAGAGAGAGTGCAGCAGGGCAGAGGGAGAGAGAGAGAGAGGAGAATCTCCATGCTGAGCATGAAGCCTGGTGGGGAATTCAGTTTCATGAGCCTGGGATCATGACCTGACCTGAAATCAAGAGTCGAACACTCAACTTATTGAACCACCCAGGCACCCCTGGTAAGGGGTTAATACTTAAAAAATATAAAAACTTCTATGACTCAATATCAAAACAAACAAACAGATAAGCCAGTTAAAAAATGGGTGAAGGGCCCGAACAGACATTTTCCCAAAGAAGATGTACAGATGGCCAACAGATTCATGAAAAGGGGCATCACTGTTCATCAGGGAAATGCACTTGAAAACCACAATGAGATATCGCCTCACACCTGTTAGGATGGCTTTTGTCAAAAAGACAAGAAATAATAAGTATTGGTGAAGATGCAGAAGAAAGAAACACTTATATACCGTTGGTGGGAATACACACATTGGCACAGCCATTGTGAAAAAACAGTATGGCGATTCCTCCCCCCAAAATAAATTAAATAAAACAAAACTCTGCAAGGTCACAGCCCTGAATACTTGACCACGCCAAGAAGAACTATAGTGAAAATATTTCTTGGGTATTTACCACATGCCAGATGTAAGTCTCTTCACTTAATAGTGGTGGTTCGGGTCATCTATTGCTGTGTTGCAAACCATCTCAACAGTGGTGTAAAACAACCACCATTTTATCATGTCCAAGATTCCAAGGATTAGGAATTCAGACAGGACATCACAGAGCTGACCTGTTTTCGCTCTATTGTGTCTGGGAAGACTTGGCAGTGGGGGTTGGAATAATCTGAGAGTTTTCACTCGTGTGTCTGGCATTTGGGCTGAGACGTCTCCAGGATGGGCTTGCCTAGGACAGTGGCCCAGAGTGCCTGAATGTGACCTCTTCATGTGGCTTGGGCTTCCTCACAGCTGAGGGGCCTCGAGATAGTCAAACTTGTACATGGTCGTTCAGGGACTCAAAAATGAGTATTCCAAGGAATATGGTAGAAGCTGCAAGCTTTACAAGTCACACGGCATCACACATATTCATGTAGGACACAGATGAGGAGACATAGACCCCTCTTGATAGAAGTATCCATGAATCTGGAGATGTGTTTTAAATTTTTTACAATGTTTTATTTACTTTTGAGAGAGAGAGAGAGAGAGGGGCGCCTGGGTGGCTTAGTCGGTTAAACGTCCGACTTTCACTTAGGTCATGATCTCGCAGTTCGTGGGTTCAAGCCCCGCGTCGGGCTCTGTGCTGACTGCCGGCTCAGAGCCTGGAGCCTATTTCAGAGTCTGTGTCTCCCTCTCTCTCTGACCCTCTACTGCTCACGCTGTCTCTCTCTCTCTCTCCTAGAAATAAATAAAAATATTTAAAAAAAAAGAGAGAGAGAGAGAGAGAGAGACAGAGCATAAATGGGGGAGGGGCAGAGACAGAGGGAGACACAGAATCCAAAGCAGCTCCAGGCTCCGAAGCGTCAACACAGAGGGCTCAAACTCACAAACCAGGAGATCATGCACTGAGTTGAAGTCGGACACTTAACCAACTGAGCCACCCAGGTGCCCCTGGAGCTGTGCTTTAAAACCACCACTGTAGTGGAATACATATTCAACCCTAGCCAAGACGTTGGATGTGAGTGACACCATCTTGGATGTTCCAGACCGGTCCATCCACCAGCCGAATGACCTCAACTGGCACCACAATGATGAAATTAATCACTCTGCCAAGTCTTGCTCAAATTCCTGACCCACGCAATCTGTGAGGTATAATAAAATGGTGGTTGCTTTAAAGTCACTTAATGTTGGGGTAGTTTGTTACACAGCAATACTAACGGAGCACATGACTTTATTTCATGCAATCCATATGGCACCCACTTTTACTTCCAGATCAGGAAACCAGGGGAAGAGAAATTAAATAGCTCATGTAGCACTGCCCAGCTAATAATTGGGGCTATAATCTAGACCTTGCTGAGCAAGCAAACCCTATTCCTTCTGCTGTCACACACTGCTTCTAAAGGGTGAGAACAAATCTGGATTTAAAAAATTGCAGAATGATGGGGCACCTGGGTGGCTCAGTCAGTTGAGCATCTGACTTCGGCTCAGGTCATGATCTCACTCTTCATGGGTTCGAGCCCTGCATCGGGCTCTGTGCTAATAGCCTGGAGCCTGTTTCAAATTTTTGTCTCCCCCTCTCTGGCCCTCCCCCACTCATGTTCTGTCTCTCTCAAA
Source organism: Hyaena hyaena (assembly GCF_003009895.1). Classification (NCBI taxonomy): domain Eukaryota; kingdom Metazoa; phylum Chordata; class Mammalia; order Carnivora; family Hyaenidae; genus Hyaena; species Hyaena hyaena. The sequence goes on from NW_024080980.1 coordinate 985,176, forward strand.
AATAAATAAATATGTAAAAAAATTTTTTTAACTGCAGAATGCTTAAGGTGCTGTCATGTTTTTGTCTGGACCAGACTTGTTCAAAGATTATTAATTATGAAAACAAATGCCTCTCTCCACAGTTCTGGGGCTTGACTCCAGTAGTTGCTTCTATGGCTTCTGCTTCAGAAAGGTCTTAGAGGAGAAAAATGTTTGTTTGTTTGTGTTTGTTATTTATACTTCCCTGGGTTTCCTGCAAGACAGGAAGCAGCCAGAGAAAGCAACAGGTTTACTGTCACCAGATGTGAAGCCACTCTGGGGAAGGGATGGAGCTCTCTTCACTGCCTTCCCACAGACTGACTTCCCCTCTCAATTAATGGTCGTCCTATCCTTCCTGATGCGCAGCCCGAAACCTTGGAGTCACTGTCCATTCTTTCTGTCACACCCCAGCCAACCCACAACGAATCCTGTTGGCTCAATTTTGAGAATCCATCCAGAATCTAGCCACTTCCCACCTCCTCCACTGTGACAGCCAGGATCAAGCCCCATTATCACTCTGCTGGATTACTGGGGCCACCTCCCCACTGGCCTCCTTGCTTCTACAGTGTAGTTGTAAGGATTCAAATCTAAACCAAACTGACTCTATGACAGGCTTTAAGTTTCCCCTCTAAACTAGAAGGCCTAAGTTTCAGCTTCCCTGAAACCATCAGGCGGTTACACATTACCCAAGGCAGGAGAAACCACCCTTGCAACACCCAATCAGAAAAGGCCAGCGACCACCCTCCACATTGTTAAGGGAGAGGGCTGGAGATAGAAACTATAGATAGGACCCTGATACCTAATGTTAAAGTTAACCAATTAGTCGCAGAACAAGACCCTAGGCTCGCTCTGTGATTGGTTGAATTTAAAGGTACTCTAAACGTTGTAATTGGATCCTGCCAAAAGTAACAAATACTCTAGACAATATGTATGGTTAAACCCGCTGTCAATGATGTTGAATAATTATGATTGGATCACTGTTCCCATGCCACAATTTCTGTAACTCCCCCCTCACAAACCCCATAAAAACCCTACTCTGCCTTTGTTCGGGGCTCACAGGACGGATCCACTGTGCTGGTAAAGTCTGTGAGCCCAAGCTCGAGCCCGTAATAAAGCCCTTTGCCTTTGCATGCGTGACTCGGTCTCCCCGGTGGTCTCTGGTTGTTGAGGATACTGCGATCTGGGTATAACATAGTCACACGAGCAGCCCTTGTAAAACCCACGTCTGCATATGCACCTCCTCTGCTTGAAACCCTCCAGAGGCTTCTTCACCTCACTTAGAACAAATTCCAAGGGCCCCACTATGACCTAGAAGACAGGGATTGGCCCCCAACACCAACCTGACCTCATGCCTTCTGTGCCCCTCTTTCAGCCACATGGGCATCCTTTCTGCCCTGGGATACCTCTCCTTGGGGCCTTTGCTCTTGCTGTCTCCTCTGCCTGAAGGGCTTTCTCCCACACCCTCCCAGGGACATGGGCCCCCTGGCTCCTCTCAGATCTTTGGGATAGATGCCGCCATTCCTGAGGGGCCTTCCATGGCCACCCTAGTTCAACAGCATAGACTTCCTTTCCCCGTTCCTCCTTTATTTTTCTGCATGGCACTGGTCCTCATTCACAACTTATTTTCTGTCTCCCTGTCCAGCACGTAAGTTCTGTGAGGGCAGAGATTTTGTTTTGCTCACTGCTTTATCCACAGCATCTAGCACAGCTCTTGGGTGTAACTGGCACTCAACTATTACCAATGTCATTGAAGGAATCAAGTCAGACTCTCTCAGAAATCTGATGACAGCAGAGATCTCCTCAGATAAATGCCCAGACATGCATGGTTTTGCAGACAATTTCTAGGGGTTCCCACATCCCCAGAGTCTATGTAGGTTAAGGACCTCTGCTTTACGGGCACCTGGGTGGCTCAGTCCGGTAAGTGTCTGACCTTTGCTCAGGTCATGATCTCGAAGTTCCAGAATTTGAGCTGTCAGGGTGGAGCCCGCTTTGGATTCTCTGTCTCCCCCTCTCTCTGCCCCTTTTCTGTGGGTGCACACACAACTACCTTCTCTCTCTTTCTCTCTCTCTCTCTCAAAAATAACTAAGCATTAAAAAATTAAAAAAAAAAATCTCTGCTTTAGAATGACCTTTTAAATAACAAGGAACTCTAACTTCTAGCTTCTAGAGAGCTGAATACTTATCTCTAGTTAGATTCTAGTTAGACATGAGTCACTAGTTAGATCGTTCATATATTGGCTCAACCAATATTTACTGAATGGCAGCTAAATGCCAAGTTCTGTGCTAATCCCTAGGGGAACAGAGGTACCTGTCCTTAAGGCACTCAGTACAGAAGAAAGACTGCCAAGTGAACGCCTAATTCTAACAAGGTCATTCCAACAATACAGTATTGTACATGGTCTAGTGGTGGCAGAAAGGAGGCCAACACTAACTTTAGGTGGGGCAGGTCCTGGGGCAGGGTCTTGAGGCATGAATAGGAGTTTGTCTAGAAGAGAGTAGGAAGAAAGGGCAGTCCAGGCAGAGGGCCAACAAGCACCACAGCATCCACAAAGAGCAACCTATACATTTTGTCTAAAAATTTGACTTCAATTCAGCTGTCTTCATTTAGATTTCCCCCAAAAGTGGACCTGAGATAAAGATTTGAGCATGAGTAGCCTACTTTGGCATCTGAAGGGAACATGAGAAGAGAATTGGGAAATGTTAAGGGGAAGAGAAGGCAGCCAATAAAGAGGGCATTGTTAAATTAGTCATAGACTCTGAACACCTGAAGCTTAGTCCTTGGAGGAAACTCCAAGAAATGGTGTGGAACACATGACTTAGAGGTCTCTAGTCCCGGGGGCAAGGGAGCTGGGGTACGTATACTCTGATCCTGAGCACCATCCCTAGGGCGGCATCTCTGTTTTGCAGCTGAGTCTTCCTCCCACAGTCCAACTTCCCATCAAACCAACTGGGATGGCAAAGGGAGGTAGGATTATTCCAGTTGCCTTGAACCAATGAGGGTCCAGCCATGGGGCTATGGATGGGGTCAAACTCATTCTCCCATTATGGCCATCCCATAATGATGGCGGATATGATAAATGCTGGAGAGGTAACCTCAATGTCCACCCAACACATCCTGTTATATATACACTCATCCTTCAACTTCAAGGCCTGGTTCAAGAAGATCTAAGGAACTGTAGCATATTTTCAGAATTTCAGATGGCTGCCCATTTGAACCAGATCTGGGGAAATGACCACGCTCTTGGTTCATTCCATCTTCTATCTCTGGTTGTGCCATGTTTCACCAGCCACTGATTGCTGGAGTCACGGATTGCTGCCTACCTCCCACAGATTGAAGTTCTCTGGTTTTGAGTTTCAATATCTGCCTCAACCCCTTTTAGGAAACATGATTCTTTCCCAAGGGGCGGGGCGGGGAGGGGGAAGGAGAGAGTTGGGGAGATTGAAAGGTGACAATGAAAGCCCAGGACGGGGACAGTGATGGGCATTCAGGGGAGAGCACAGATCCTTTCCTGTGAAGCTAATTTTGAGGATATTAAATCAAAGGGGTCCCCTCGCCCAGTAAAGGTCACCTTGTATAAAAGGATGATTGTTCCACAGTGGCTATCAGTGATTTTCCTCTGATGCTATCTGGCTGAAGGAACACATGAGCCTGTTCCATGGGCTCTGGAGTGCTTTTCGGTTTAGCTGCTCAGAGCAGGGGCAAAGCATAAAGTGAGCCTCTAAGAAAGCTGAACTCTTAGGCAAAACAAACAATCTCTCAGCACTGAGACATCAAAACAAGCAAAAATGGCATCCTGGGCTGTGGACACAGAAGTGAGCCTCGGTATGTATCTCCTTTTCCTGCTTCCTAAAGTGGCTTGGAGAGAACTCCAGTCTGACACCCAGGGGTGCAGCCCTAGCAAGGAAAGGGGTAAGGGAAGTAGACATACAGTTTCCAAATCAATTCTGGAAAAGATTTAAGTTGAACCTTTAGGGCTGTATTTTGCCTGGAGCTGTTTACCATCCTTAAGCCTAAATCAAATAGCACAAATAGGATAACTACTTTTCGGCAATGAATTCACCAACCTAAGAGGTGGGATTTTCAGGGCTGGCTCCCCTCAATTATTTATTTTCTTGGTTGATGGGAGGGGGTGTGTGGGCAGGAAAGACTGTTACAGCCATGGTACTCAAATTCTGCTACAGTCCTCTGGGGAGCTCTTAAAAACCCCAATATCCAGTCCATACACCAATGAAATCAGACCCCCTGAGGGTGGGATCTAGCCTCAGTAGTTCAACATGGATGGACCTTGAGGGTGTTATGCTGAGCGAAATAAGTCAGGCAGAGAAGGACAAATATCATATGTTTGCATGTATAGGAGGATTAGGAGGAACTTGACGGAGGAACAAGGGGGAGAAGAAGGGCGGAAATGGTGGGGGAAAGGGAGAGAGGCAAACCATGAGAGACTCTTGAATGCTGACAAAAACTGAGGACTGATGGATGTGGGGGGGAGGGGGGAATGGGCATGGAGGAGGACACTTGTGGGGATAAGCACTGAGTGTTATGTGGAAACTAATTTGACAATAAACTATTTGTTAAAAAAAAAAAAAAAAACTCCTCCAGATGATTCTAATGTGCAACTAAGTTTGAAAACCAGGGTCTTAGGGCAGGGCTTCTCAAATTCCAATGTGTGCACAAAGCACCCTTGGATCTTGTTAAAATGCAGGTTCTAGTTCAGCAGGTTTGGGGGGAGGGTGTGGGGCTAAGATTCTGATGTTCTAAGATGTTCCCAAGTGATCCTAATGCTCTCAGTATGGGAACCGCTCTTCAGGTGATGATATCGTCAGATGTTTCTTTAATAGAAGAAGTGACAAACCAGACAGCAAAGTGAACAGCTTTGCAGAACACAAAAATTCCTGCTTAAAACCTTTCTGGGGCCACCGGGGTGGCTCAGTCTATAAAGTGTCTGTCTCCTGATTTTGACTTAGGTCATGATCTCACACAGTTCATGGGATCAAGCCCCAGGTTGGGCTTTGCACTGACAGCATAGAGCCTGCTTGGGATTCTCTCTCTCTCTCTTTCTCTCTCAAAATAAATAGCCTTTTTAAAAAAGTAGTCTTTTTTTTTTTTTTTTTTTTTTATTTCTAGGAGAGAGAGAGAGACAGCGTGAACAGGGGAGGGTCAGAGAGAGAGGGAGCCACAGGCTGAAACAGGCTCCAGGCTCCGAGCTGGCAGTCAGCACATAGCCCAACGCGGGGCCCGAACCCACGAACCGCGAGATCATGACCTAAGCGAAAGTCGGACGCTTAACCGACCAAGCCACCCAGGCGCCCCTTAAAAAAGTAGTCTTAAGAAAACACCTTTCTGAAGGAGTTCTTCTTTGCTGATAAATACAGTGTAAACACCTTATGATGGTCTACAAAGAATCAATCATCTGAGGGACTTCCCCAAAATACCGATGCCAGGACTCCATCACATCTAGACCCATTAAATCATAGTCTCTAGATATAGGCTTTAGACCTTGGTGGCTTTAGTTCCCAGGTCATGCTAATGTGCAGCTAGAGTTAGGACAACTGTATGTACTAAGTTACCTGGCCCCTACTGTTTCTATGGGAACGGTTCTCTCCCCAAATCCACATGGCTGCAGGGTACCTGTCATTGTTGATTGGGTGACGGGGTAAGAAAGGGGCTGAAGCTACACTAAAGGGGTCCCTTCTCTGGGAATTTGGGTGGGAGATGCAGATTCCAGCTTGGTCTGGCTGCCTTTGTTAACCCAGGAGACATGTAGTGGGGAAGTTGGGGCCAACGTTTTCCACCAAATAGACCAGGAACTGAGCAAGTTGGTCTCCTGCAGGAAAAAAGAGAAGCAGTTGAACAGTACTTAGGACTTGGGGGTCTCCGGGTCTCCCATCTTGAGACTACACATGGACAGAGTAAGTGAAAACCTCAGTGACCACTGCCTTTATCTCTAGAAAAGGTCCAGCTTCCAGGTTGATTTATGCAACTGTCCCCTGCAACCCAGAAGGTCTAATGCCACCAACAAACCTTGAATATAGTCAACCTTTCAGGAAACACCTCTAAAACTCAGGTTAAACACAGCACATCCATTGGCAACTGGATTACCTCCCTCCACTGTTAAGGTTCATGAAAGTAAGAAGACACTTTGCAAGTCTGACAAATAAGAACTCTGAGTTCTCAAACTGGCTGTATTTGGAGAGGAATTATCAGCCTTGAATTTCTGCAGCTGTGGCTCCTACGCCCTCTGTTGACTTTGAGTGTATAATTGAGTGTCTTGTCTGTTTTCTCATCTACGATATGGAACTAAGCGTACCAATCTGATCAGATTGCTTTGAGGAGTAACTAATAAAAGGGTTATGAATCATGATATGGTTGCGATGGAAATGCCTCTTATGAATGAGTCACCTTTCCCCAGGGCATTGCTGTAGAAGAGTGAAAAAGAGGCCTTTTGAGAAGGTTTGCTGAAAATTCAGCCTATCTACCTACCAGCTCTGTGATCTTGAGCAAGTTACTTAATCACTCAGATTCCTCATTGCAGATACTGGCAAACAATGCTTATTTGCATAACTTTTATGGGGAGTGAACGAAATGTGTGATGGCACTGGATATACAGTAGGTGCTTAAAGACATGGTTCCCTTCCTTCCATGACCTCACTCTTTATGTAAGGTAGATTAGTTAGGATATATTAACTACCTGTCCCTCCCCAAATAACAGTGGTAAAGATCAGATAAAGTCTTTCTCTCTCTCTTGTAACAAGCTGAGCATGAGCAATCTAGGCTGATAGGATAGTTCTATGATACAGGACATGCCAGTCTCCTTCCATCTTGTCCTGACATCCTCAACATGTGGCTTCCATATTGTAGCTGAAGATGGTGATTTCCAGTTAGCAAGAAGGAGAGAAGGGGCAAAAAAGAGCAAGCCTCTGTCCTTTGAGGCCATGACCTAGAAGTTCTACTCACATTTCATTGAGCTAAATGTGAGCTAGAATGTAGACTCTGGAGCCCTACTTCTGGAGTTACAATCCTAGACCTCCCACTGGCTTTCTGTGTATTATTGGCTAAGTCACATAATATCTTTGTGCCTCTGTTTCCTAAAACTACATGTGATCAGGAAAATCAAGTGGGTTCTGTAGCTAAGGCATTTAGAATAGTTCCATATCATGTATAAGAGTGTGAGTTATTTTTATTCTTATTTATTTGGCTACATGGCCACATCTAAACGTGAGGGAGGCTGGGAAATGTCCTTCAGCAAGTGGCTGTGTGTCCACCTAATGTTTTGAAGCTCCTATAGGAAAGGAAAGCAGGGGGAGTGGACATTCGAAGACAACTTGAATCCACTGTGTAAGAGTTGTTCAAATAACTAAAAAAGACGGCAGATGAAAAGTGACAGCAATTTTCTAATTGGGGTCTAAAAAAACCTACAACTTATGTGATGGGGTAGATGTAATCCATTACTAGAGATGGAGACAATATTAAGAATAACGATGTGTGGGGGCGCCTGGGTGGCTTAGTCGGTTAAGCGTCCGACTTTCGCTTAAGTCATGATCTCGCGGTTCATGGGTTCGAGCCCCGCGTCGGGCTCTGTGCTGACTGCCAGCTCAGAGCCTGGAGCCTGTTTCAGTCTGTGACTCCCTCTCTCTCTGACCCTCCCCTGCTCACGCTGTCTCTCTCTCCTAGAAATAAATAAAACATTAAAAAAAAAAAAAGAATAACGACGTGTGAGTCTCTGTGCCACGCTCTGTCTCCACTATCGATGGCGACCTGTCGATAGGGCCCACATTACTCAGGTTTTATGAAAAGTACCACTTCCTTTCCCTCCATTCTCTTCTCAGATTTTGTTGAGTGCTTCCGTCTTCCAGCACGAGGCTAGGAGTCCATGAATTCTGTCCTCGCTGGCACTGCCATAATTCTCTCATGTTACGGTACGGTTTGAGGACCCTACAGGCCAGGCACCAGAATGTCTCAGTCAGGAAAGCATAGATGCGCTGAAGGCAGTCCACCTGCTCCTTTTCCGGGACCCCCACCTCTGAGTGTCCCGGGAGACCTAACTGGCTTTTCTGGTCACAGATTCACCAGGCCAAGGGAGGGGAGGGACCTGAGTGCAGCTTGTCATCAAGCAATAAACCTGATGCGAATACAAAAATGAGGCCAAGCTATCCAGAGTCCCTCCCCTAGCACCCAAAGCAAGCACATGGCGTGACCCAAGGAGCAGTTACTAACCTTCGAGCAAAGCAGATCTGATCTTTGGGCATTAAAAAACAAACAAGGGGGTTCTTGGCATTATAAACAGAGAGGTGATAGAATGTCTAGTGCAAACCTACATTTTACCTTTTATGTGCCCACAACGCTTCAAGAATGCATGCTTAAATATATCTCTTTGTACAAATCAGGAGTTTTATTGGTACTTCTTGGACTCTTTGCATAAAGACTCTAGCCACCTTTACATTTCTCGGCGCCATCATCTCTCCTCAAATAGTTAATTATCAATAAGCAAATCCTCTAGTTAATTAATTTCGAGTCTTTCTGAAGCAAAACCACTTAGTAAGCAAATACCCACTCCCTAAATTCCTTGCTTACTGTGTTCCTCTCAGCCTTCTGATGAGACATGTTGTGGGTGTAATTACTCTGCTGTTCATCTCTGCTGTCTAATGTTTTCGGTGCAATTCTGATTTCACTTTGGAAGATTCCTAGCACTTCTTCGGGTGTAGTCAACTTTGGTTTTTTTTTTTTAATTTAAAAAAATGTTTTCTGTATTTTTGAGAGACAGACAGACAGAGTGTGAGTAGGGGAGGGGCAGAGAGAGAGGGAGATGCAGAATCTGAAGCAAGAGCCAGGCTACGAGCTGTCAGCACAGAGCCCAATGCGAGGCTCAAACTCACAAACCATGAGATCATGACCTGAGCTGAAGGTGGACGCCTAACCAACTGAGCCACCCAGGAGCCCCAGCTGTAGTCTGTTTTGAAAGTGCAGGTCTTTGCTCATCCCATATCTTGGGCAGTAGAATTTGCACATGGGTGCCTAATTAAGGTTCATGAATGGAAGCCATTAGGACCTTCAAATTCACCTCTGTTTCAAACTGTTATGAGAGCTTAAAATTTAAATAAATAAAAATTTAAATAAAGCTTGTAGGTTTTGGTTCATGGAAACTTGACAGGGTGCTATTACCAATCTCAAGGTAGTTTTAGCCGCTGCTGCCTTCCCATATGGAGCCTCTAGGGTGGCTTCTCCAAACCCAAGGCATCTCCTCTCCGAAACCAATATCCGTGCTGCTTGGGGCTCATCCTCAGACATCGTCTACTGGTGGGTTTCCGTCTGCTTGTGATTTATGCCGTCTGTTTCCTTGTTTGAATGTGATAAACAGGACCATGCAAGATGCCTTGCAGGAAAGCAGGCCCTTCCTTCAACAAGCCTTGGTTATTTTCCACTGTGCAATCTGGGGGTGGGGGGGGGCACTAGGCGGCCCTACAGGAGAAAGTTAACGGACACCCACCCCTCCACCCTCTACTCATCTTATTGACCTTCGGTTTTGCGCAAATAGTATATGTACCATCAATTTAATTTTCTACCTGGTTATAAAAGTATTTGCTGAAAAAGTAAAAAATCTGCAGACCAAAAGAGCCTCAAGCATCTGACCTTGACTTTATTCACCCCTCTAAGATTAGATATACATGCATAAACACCACACACACACATACACCCTTGCACCTCTCTGAGTCTCAAATAGAAGTGGGTGGTATGATCTCAAGCTGCATAAACGCTCACTGAGGGAATTTCTCCATTCCCTTTGCCACGTGCGGGTTAACAGATGCCTATTGACCAGAAGGAGAAGGAGCAGGAAGGGTCCATTGTTTTCTGCCCTGGAAGGGCCGGAGGGCTCAGTCTCCTTCTAGCCACCTCTCTCGGCAGACACACTGGTCCAGCGCTTCCTGACGGGGCTGAGGGGGAGGGGCTGCAAGCCTGCTCCTGGAACTTCCTTTTCTATTCCTTTCTTTGCTTAGGGAACTTTGAAGGGCCCTTAAAAAGAGTTAAAATGTCTGCTCCTTGAGGAAACTGTCCCTGGGCTCGAGACTGACCTTGCTGCGGTCCCCAGCGCTGGCTGCCCCTGGGTCCATCCGGGGGCCCGCCCCGGCCCCGCCCCTGTGCTGGCTGCCCATGGCCCCGCCCCTGGGCCTGGCAGAGATTCCCACCGTGCTCACTCCCCCACTCCTGTGACATAGTCACTAAAGGAAGGGACAGTGTCTTACTGAACTGTGTAGTGCAGTAATGCATGGCATATCATTAGATAAATGTTTTTTGAGCCAAGAATGCAGCTAAGAACTCTGAGGAGTTCATCTTTCTTACTGAGATCAAGGCCCCTAAAAAGACTTCTTTTAAATCTTTGACTTCCTAGAATTATTTAAGGAGCAGAGCCAGTGACTGCAACAAAATAGGCCAATAATAAGTGAGTTACTATTTAGATATTATTATTATCTTCCAGGAACCGACTTCGAAATAAACGGATTCTTATCATCTTAACATATTTTCCCAGCCTTGACCTTGCTCGGCTTCAGAAAACTCACTTCTGCCCTCTGCACCGGTCCATTTATTTCACGTTTCACTCACCAGTTTCCTTAGAGTTCCCTCTGGCCACTCTGCTCTTACAGTCAGCCAAACTCTGCAGGCCCTGCCCTTTACAGGGCCTCCCAGAGGAGGCTGGAGGGCTGAGGGGCTGGACAGGGAGAAGGCCTTCTCCCCTTGCCTCAATCAGGGGATGGCACCAGCCGGTGGTCCTCAGGTATATTTTGCTCAGCCCACAAAGGTGGCACACACAGTTTTGAAATAAAGTACCTTAGCTGCCATATTTAAAAATCAGGATTTCTGGGGCACCTGGGTGGCTCAGTGGTTTAAATGTCTGACTTTAGCTTAGGTCATTATTTCATAGTTTGTGGGTTTGAGCCCCACACTGGGCTCTCTGCTGTCAGCGTGGAACCCATTTGGGATCCTCTGTCCCCCTCTCTCTTTGCCCCATATGTGCTCTCTCTTTCTCTCTCTCTCTCAAAAATAAACATTTTAAAAATATATTTTAAAAAATCAAGATTTCTAACAATACTAGCCCAAATTCTTACATGGCAACAATCAGGTGGAGCTGAAGCCCAGCTGGCCCTTTCAGAGCATTAGCACTCATTTCTACCACAGACCCCACCACTCCCTATTGCATCCTCCACAACTGCATTTGAATGTCGGGTGCTGGTTTTATTGCATTCCCAGATTCCCAAGTGTTGCCTTCTGGTACCAAGAAAGTGAAATAATTTCTGTGTGTTTTCAGTACTAAAGCAGAAAAATGAAACTATAATCCAAGAGGTCATAGAGTTCGAGAAAAATGGGAGTGAATGTACTCCTTTGTATGACTGAAGAACTTTCTACAAAGTTAATATTTAAGCCCTAGAGTGTCTGGTTCAGAAGAGTACAATTTAAGAAGCTATTCTGAAACAAATCTAGCCTGACTCACTGTCTTACATTATCTGCCTAATCCCAGAGGATTTAAGACCTCTGCTCATATTGCTAGAGCCCCTGGGAACCCAAACAAAGTCCAGACCCAGAGGTTCACTGGCAAATGGATGGAAGCCCTTCTCTACATGTTTTCAAACTGAAGACAGACCAGATTGGTAGCTTTCAGGACTGGAGTGGGACATGCATTCTTACTTCTCAGCCAAGCTCCTGGATTCCCTACAGGATGCATTAATAAGAGGAGGGGAGGGGTGCCTGGGGGGCTGAGCTGGTTGAATATCTGGCTCTTGATTTTGGCCCAGGTCATGATCCCAGAGTCATGGGATTGGGCTCCATATCAGGTCTCTCTCTCTCCTCTGCCCCTCTCCCCAGCTCACACATGTGTGCACTCCCTCTCTCTCTCAAATTAAAAATATAATAAAATAAATAAAAAAACGAGGAAGGGAGGCAGGAAGTTTTAGGGTGGATAAACCACAAAATCAAACAAGTTTGGCAAATGTGGACTACAGTTGGAATTAGATAACTATTATTTTTTTCTTCCAATTTTAATTTAAATTCTAGTTAGTTAATATACAGTGAGATACATGTATTTTTTTGTCAAGTTTATTTATTTTGAGAGAGAGAGTGGGGGAGGGGAAGAGAAAGAGAGGAGAAAGAGAGGGAGAGAGAGAGAATCCCAAGCAGGCTCCCTGCAGAGCCCAACTACTCAATACTCAAACTCATGATCCATGAGACCATGACCTGAGCCAAAATCAAGAGCTGGACAGTTAACTGACTGAGCCACCCAGGTGCCCTGAGATCACTATTCTTAATCAACCATAAATTAAAATTATTTTTATTTTCTTAACTTTTTTTTTGGAAATAATTGCAGACTAACAAAATGCTGTAAAATAAATAAATGAATAATGAATGAATGAAGATTTCCTATAAACTTCCACTCAGAGTCCAGAGTCCCCCAATATTAACATTTTACATAACAAGAGTACTAGAGTTAAAACCACAGGATTAACATTGATACAATGATGTTATCTACTTTACAAAGTGTATTCAGATCTGACCAAATGTCTCACTGATGCTCTTCTGATCCAGAAGATCCAGAATCTGACCTAGAAGGACTCTTGGATGGCTCAGTCGGTTGGGTGTCAGACTCTTGATTTTGGCTCAGGTCATGATCTCGCAGTTTGTGGGTTCAAGCTCCACATTGGTCTCTGTTCTGTCCGTGCAGAGCCTGCTTGGGATTTGCTCTCTTCCTCTCTCTCTGCCCCTCCCCTACTCTTGCATGCATTCTCTCTCTCAAAATTCAATAGATAAACTTAAAAAGAAAAAGAAAAGATCTGACCTAGGATTTCACATTGCATTTAGTTGTCAGGTCTCCTAACTTTCTATCAGTGTGGAACAGTTCCTCCGTGTTTGTCTTTCATGACCTTGACACTTAATTGAAAAACATCCCTTGATTTTGATCTATTCTTTCCTGGTGGTTAAATTCAGGTTATTCACTTTGGTAAGAGTATCACAAAAGTGATGTGTCCTTCTCAAAGTGTCCTATCAGGACATCTGTGCTGTCAGGTATAACTGTGCTCTCTGGTGGTGGCTCACAGATTCCTCCACCGCAAAGTTACTTATTAATTAATTGGGAAAATAGTATCTTTCAGGACATACTTTGAGATGAGATGAATGTCCTTTATCCCTTCATATTTTTACCCATTAATTCTAACAACCAGTGATTATTCCTGCTTGAAACATGAATTTTGAACTGTAATAATTCATTTTAAACTAGAATAATAATAAAGAGAAACATGTGATAGGTGAATCTATGAAAACATACCGTATACCCAAAGCAACCTACAGATTCAAAGTGATCCCTCTCAAATACCAGTGGCATTTTTCACAAAACTAGAACAAATAATCCTAAAATTGGTATGGAATCACAAAAGACCTGAAAGAGCCCAGGTAATCTTGAGAAAGAAGAATAAAGTTGAGGGCATCACAATCCTAGATGTCAAGACATACTACAAGGTATAGTAATCAAAACAGTATGGTGCTGTCACAAAAACAGACATGTAGATCAATGAAACAGAATAGGGAGCTCAGAAATAAACCCACACTTGTATGGTCAGTCTATAACAAAGGTAGGCAAGAGTATACAAGGGGGAAAGCCAGATTTTTTTTTTTTAAATAAGTGGTGTTGAGAAAGCTGGACAGCTTATATGCAAAAGAATGAAGCTGGACCACTTCCTCACACTCTACACAAAAATAAACTCAAATGCATTAAAGGTCTCAGTGTGAGACCTCAAACCATTAACTCCTGAAAGAAAACCCAGGCAATAAACTCTCGGGCATCAGCCTTAGCAACATGTTTATGGATGTGTCTCCTCAGACATGGTAAACAAAAGCAAAAGTAAACTATTGAGACTATATCAGAATAAAAGCCTTCTGCATAGCAAAGGAAACCATCAATAAAACAGAAAGGCAACCTACTGAATGAGAAAAGATATTTGCAAATCATATATCTGATAAGGGATTAATATCCAAAATATATAAAGAATGTATACAATACACATGCACGCGCACAAACACACACATACACACACACACACACCACGGAATTCGAATTAAAAATGGGCAGAGAACCTGAATAGACATTTTTTCAAAGAAGACATACAGATGGCCAATAGACATATGAAAAGATGCTCTATATTACTAATCATCAGGGAAATGCAAATCAAAACCTCGATGAAAGATTAGTTCATATCAGTCAGAATGGCTAGTATCAAAAAGGCAAGAGATAACAACTGTTGGCCAGAATGTGGAGAAAAGAGAACTTTCACACACTGTTGTTGGGAATATAAATTGGTGCAAGCACTGTGTAAAACATTATGGAGGTTCCTCAAAAAATTAAAATTAGAATTACCATATGATCCCATAATTCCACTAATGGATATTTATGTAAAAAAAAAAAAAACCCAAAAAACACTAACTGAGGTATATGCACCCTTGTGTTTATTGCAGCATTATTTACAAGAGCCAAGACATGGAAACAGCCTAAGTCTCCATCAATAGATGAATGAATATGGAATATTACTCAGCCATAAAAAAGAGCAAAAATTTTGCTATTTGCCACAACATGATGGACCTAATGTATTATGCTAAGTAAAGGAAGTCAGACAGAGAAAGACAAATACCACATGGTTTCACTCATTATGTGGAATTTAAGGAAAAAAACAAAAGAACAAGCAATTAACCCAGACTCTTAAATACAGAGAAAAACTTGGTGGTTGCCAGAGAGGAGATGGGTGCAAGGATGGGTGAAATAAGTGAAGGGAATTAAGAGGTACAGACTTCTAATTATAAAATAAGTCAGTCAGGTACATGAAAGTTCAGCACAGAGAATATAGTTAATAATAGTCTAATAACATATGATGACAGATAGTAACTACGCTTATTGTGGTGAGCATTGAGTCCATGTATAGAATTGTCACATCACTATGTGGCACACATGCAACTAATATAACGCTGTATGTCAACTATACTTTAACAGTAAAGTATTGATGGCCCTAGGTCCGCATGGAATGGCCTGGGCTCCATGGACCATTGAGAATTGTATGTCTCATAACTTGCTTGTTGGGTGACATGGCCTTATGGAAACCATACTTTATATTCTATATAAACACCCTCCACCCTACTACACCTGACATCTCCTTTATTCCACGCAGAGATTGTCTTAGATCCCTCTGGCCTGCTCCTTTTGGACTTGAGATAGCACTTGGGCTGTTCCTGTAGGCTGGGATGATGTACCACTTGCTCACCTCCTCCTCCGGTTTTAAAAATTATACACTTCCCACAAGTCCCCACTCGAAGCTGTGTTCTGCATGAAGTCTTTTATGGGAGGGTAGGGCCTACCTCTTCTTTCTTTGATATTTTTCTGCACTTAAGAATAAAGCTGGGTTTCAGGATCCATTCAATAACTCTATGGCAAGGGGAGGCCAAAAAGATTAATCCATAAGCCCTAAAGAAGTAGAAAAGAGAAGTGCATAAAATCAATTTTATGCACAAAATGAATTCTAAAGCAAAGAAGAACAAGCTTTATGGATATCCAGAGGAAATCACAGAAAAGGTGGAGTTTGAAGTGGGTCTTGAAAGATGCAGATTTCAAGCTGTGGGTGAAGGTTTAAGAAGCTTTCTAGGCTGAGAGCAAAGCTGGTTATGGGCATAGAGTGGTTATACCCACAGAGACCTATGAGAAGGTGTTTGGGGCTGGAATGGGAAGCCTTGCGGACCGGTTGGGTCAAGCCACTGTATGGAAGCCCTTACGATGTGCACAGTGGGCACTAGCTGGGCTTTGAGCCTGGGGTTTCAGGATAATTTTTGCAGGAAGAAGGAGGAGAGATTGGATGAGATGTTGTTGGAGGAAGGAATACCACTCAGGAGGGTTCCAGGCAGTAGAAGAGCACCTGAACTTAGGCAGCAGTTGGAAAGGGGCAGACCACCTATCAGCGTCCAGTATACAATTGCTTCTTTGCAATTCTGGAATCGGAAAAGCTGAAAACTAATAGTTTCCTCTTACATTTGCAGGAAATGTATTTGATAGAAAACCTGACCTGCACCAATGTGATGCTATTCATGGGCGTTATTTACTCTACTTCATGGATTAAAAGATGGCCACAGTTCTTTTCTGCTTCTCCCATCCCCAGGAGGTATCTATATTCCCAGGCTGTTCTTGTCACTGGCCTTGACCAATACAAGGTGCTGGAAATGATTCTGTGTAGCTCTCAAGGCTGAGCCTCAAGACATCTACAGCTTCTGCTTTTGCCCCTTTTGGAATGTTCTCTTCTGGAAGTCAGTTGACATGCAGAAGTCCAACTACTCTGAGCCTAAGCATGCTGTGAGGACACTTAGGTTTCATGAAGGGAGAGAGGTTACATAGAGGGCCACGGAAATGCCAGAATGGGAGTGAGCAGAATGTCCATGAAGCCTTCTTGGACTCTCGACCGCTGCCCAGCTATGAGCTGAAAGCAGCTACGTGAATGACTCCAAGCAACAGCACACAGAGCAGAAGAAACTGCCAGCCAAACCCTGCCCAAATTCCTGACCCACAGATTCATGAGCAAATACGATGGGTGTTATTTTAAACCTCTAATGCCCGGGAAGTGTTTATTACACTGCAACAGCTAACCCAAACACATACTTATGTCATTCATATATTTTTATTGCAGAAGATCACTGCATTGGATTAAAGTGCCCCTTGAGACCTCACCGAGCTCTGTAATATACAGTATGTGTGTATTTCACTTTTTTTTAAGTTTAAAAAAATCTGAATTTTGAAATCCACCTGGCCCCAAGAGTTGTTTTTTTTTTTTGAGAAGGAATTGCTCTTTGTATTACAGAAATAGAGTTGTCTAGACTTCCTTCCTGTCTTCCTGCATTTACTAAATGTCACGCGTGATGCCATAGACCATTTACCAACCATTTCAGTCATGTACCCGTTTCCCCAGCCGCACTGCCAGTCTCTCTAAACTAGCAATTATCCAACTAACGTGTTTATCAGTCTCCTGGAGGATCGGTTCAAACACTACTTCTTCTTGGGTTCTGTCCTCAGAGTTTCTGACTCAGTGGGTCTAGGGTGGGGCTTGAGAACCTTCATATCTTACAAATTCCTACAGGAGAGAACCATTGCTCTAGGGGAGAGTGGCTAATTTTAACTTTTGTTGTATTTATCCACCGGTGGCACAAGGTGCTTAGTAAATGCTCACGGATGGAAGTTCTCCAAAGCCTCGTCTTTATAATGCTTTTGAAGCCTTAACTTTTCGTCGCCGAGGTTTTCCGGACTAGGCTCTAGACTTAAATTAATTCCTTGTTTTGTTTTATTAGATTTAGTTTTTGCTAGCTTCTCACCTGATAGGGCACAGCGAATAAAATGTCCCTCTGACCTCTTTTTTTAACCTGTCTTAGAGCAGATGAGAGGGAATGCCTTTTCTGTGACCTGGAAGCAATCCTCTATTTGTGACCAAATTATTATTCCTTTCTCTTTGGTGGTTTCTGAGTAAAATACGTGTCTTGCCAACCTTTTGCAAAACAGAATGGACCGCTCCGAAGATGTTTTTGGCACAGGGGCCATCTATCGAAGCCTGCATTTTAAAGATGGATGACACCACTGAGGCCCAGAGGGTGGAGCAACTGGTTCATGGTCATATAGCTGAGAAATGCAGGTGCCACGTTGAAGCTCAGGTCTAGCCTGACCCTCTCACCAGCGGTCTCACTAAGCCGGGCGCCCGCATCCCCTCCCCCATCCCAGGAAAGCACAGCCCGTTTGTCATAAACTTCGCTTTGCACAACCCATACTTTCCAAGCCTTTTTTTTTTTTTTTTTTTTTACATTTCCTTCCGATGGGGACGGGACGGTCACGCTGATTGGTCTCGATCAGGGACCCCAAATAACTCTCCGGACCAGGCGCCGTCACCTAGACCCCACGGATCCCTGACAGAGCCACCGCCAGCGCCTGGAAGCGTCTCGCCCCTGCCCTCGCGATTAAGTTGGTTCCTCAAATTGTTCCCGACAGGAGGGGCAGGAAATAACACCGGCCTCTGGTGGCGGCTGCAGCGGGAGGGGGAAAAGTTCAGGCAGCTCCCGGGCAGTCGCGGAGGCCTCGCATCAATCTCGGGTCTAAGGTCCGACCGGGTCAGGGTTCTGGCCGCTCTTTCCCGCGTTCCAGCCACCACCACCCGCCCTCCGGCCTCGGTCATGGCCAGGGGCCTCGCTTTCCCCGGGGCCGCTCGGCCCCCGCCCGGCCGCCAGGTGGAACAAGACAGGTCAGCGGGGCCGCCCGCGCGAGGGGGCGGGGCGGGGCGGAGGCTGGGCGTGGCGGGCCGCGGCGGGCGCCCCCGACCCCTGCGCCCCCTCCTCCGCGCCGCCCCCCGGGCTGCCCGCCTCGCGACCCCGGCCGTGACGCGGCGGCCGCGCGGTCCCCAGCAACAGGTGATGAGGCCGCCGACCCGCGGCGCCTCGGCGGGGCGGTCCTTCTCCCGCCCGCCTCGCGCCCGCCCCTCTCCACGACCCCTCCCCTCCTCCCGGCCTCAGCCGCGGCTCCCGGCGGCCCGGCGGTCGACCCCGGCGCGGTCTCCTTCTCCTCCGGGGCCCGGCGCAGCCCGAGAGCCCCGCAACGAGGAGCGGGAGGGGGGCGCCGAGCGCTCGCACGACACGCGCCGCGGCGGGACCGGCCGCGGGGGGCGCCCCCGGCGCGCCTCCCTCCTCGCGCCTGCCGCGCTCCCCTCCCCCGTCCCCGGTGGCCCGGGGGCTGCCGGCCGCGCGTCCAGCCGGAGGCGGGGTGTCTCCCGGGAGGGGCCCGCCAGGCCGAGACGCGGCGATGGAGGAGCCGCAGCGCGCCCGCTCGCATACCGTCACCACCACCGCCAGCTCCTTCGCCGAGAACTTCTCCACCAGCAGCAGCAGCTTCGCCTACGACCGCGAGTTCCTCCGCACCCTGCCCGGGCTCCTCATCGTGGCGGAGATCGTGAGTGGCGGGCGCGCGGGGGCGGGGCGGGGGGCGCTGGGGACCCCGCGCGCGGTGCCTCCGCCGCACGCCCGCCGGGGAAAGCTTTTCCGCTCCGGCTCGCCGCCTCCCCGGAGTTCCGCGCTCGGAGACCGCCGCGCCGAGCGAGGCCGGGTCACCTCGCGCGCGTGACGCTCAGGGCGCCTGCCCGGCCAGGGCCCCGTCTTGCTGGGCCCCTCCGGTGGTCCTGTCGCGTCTTGGGAGCCGGATGCTTGGTGGGCGTTGTTTGTGTTAGTGAGCGTCACGGACACCTGATGCCCTCCTTACCTGATCTCCATGTGGATGCCCTCCTCCCCGAAAGCAAAGCTTTCCAGAACTCAGGGAGAGGAGAGGACTTTTTTCTTTGCGAATTTACCTCCCTGGTAGTAAAATTGAGAAGAATTAAGAAACTTTTACGGAGAAAAATCTGAGGGCCGCCACCCCGTTGAGGACCCGAAGGCCTCCTCCATGGCATTCCTGGGCAGGAGGGCTGGCATGTGCCTTCATGGGACACGGAGGCTGAGAGGTCTCGTGATTTCTTCTAAGTCAGCCCTTCTTGGCTGGAGGGAGCCCTGTGAACAGCTGGTGGCGGCCACCAAGTCTTCACCCTGTGCCAGGGTCTCCTCAAGACCTTGGGTTGGTCTTGTGCCCTCGTGCAGTCCACACAACAGCCCTATGCTGTGTTCACTTATTATCCTTTTGTACGTGGGAAGAGACTGAGGCATAGAGAGGGGAAGTCCCACGGTGGGGGGAGGAGTTGTGGGGGGGCGGGACTGTGATTCAACCCTGGGCCCGCCAGACTCCATGGCCCTGCTCTTGACTGCTAAGGAGCATCCTTCCCCTTCCCAGCTGCCTCACCTTTCCGTCCTGTCTCACACACGTTCATTTAAATGTGCGGAGTTGAAATCCAGCTTATGTGTGTTTAGAGAATGTGAGCTATGGTGGTATAGACGTGGCTGAAGACTCAGAGGGTGGCTCTGAGAAGCCCCCGACAAAACCTGTGTACATCTGGTAGCTTACTTGCCCCTCCAGATCCTCAGACCCCACCCCTAGTTCCTGTAGCTGGTATTGAGGAATTCAGGAGCCCCCATAAAAAACAAAAACAAAAACAAAAACAAAAAAAACCCACCACCACCAAAACTCCCCACCAAGGTATTGGAATCACCTTGCAGGGACTGGCTTATAGGAATTCAGCAAATATTTGCTGTGTGCACGAAGTACTTGGCAGGCTCCCCCCCACCCCCCCTCCAGCAGAGCAAACAGAAACTAAAGTCAGAGATGGGGGCTTCTACCTGGGAGTAGATTTGGACAGCATGAAGTAAAATGCTTCCTGTTTTGCGATTTATGACCATATGCTCTGTGTTCCACACTTTTTCGGAAAACAGCAAAGTGAAGGGCAAAATGCAAATGGCCCATTGTCCTGTCACTAGAAATAACCACTGTTGATATTTGGGCATGTATTTTTTTAAATTTCAGTAAATTAAAAAAGATTTTTTTAATGTTTTATTTTATTTTTTAAGAGACAGAGAGGGACAGAGCATGAGTGAGGGAGGGGCAGAGAGAGACCGGGAGATACAGAATCTGAAGCAGGCTCCAGGTTCTGAGCTGTCAGCACAGAGCCTGTTGCGGGGCTTGAACCCACGGACTGTGAGATCATGACCTGAGCCCAAGGTGGATGCTCAACTGACTGAGCCACTCAGGTACCTGTCAGTAAATTTTTTTTTTTTTAGATGGAAACACATGTAAGAAAAATTACCCTTATCGCTACAATAGTTCAGTTTCTATTTTTATTTTTTAAAATTTTTAAATTTTTATATATTTTTGAGAGAGAGACAGAGTGTGAGCGGGGGAGGAGCAGAGAGAGAGGGAGACACGGAACCCAAAGCAGGCTTCAGGCTTCTGAGCTGTCAACACAGAGCCTGACGCGGGGCTTGAACTCATGCACCGTGAGATCATGACCTGAGCTGAAGTCGGACGCTTAACCGACTGAGCCACCCAGGTGCCCAGTTTTTATTTTTGACAACTGTACACATGTTTTAAAGAATAAAATAGTCTTAGAATTGTAAGTTTGCCCCACTGTCTTTATACCTAGAGGTATTCACTTTCAAATCTCTCTTAAGGCTCTAAATAACATGTTTATAATGGTGTTCCTTGATTTTTTCCCCCCAACTGTAGGTGTTGTCTTTTAACTTCCCCCTCTGAGGGATGAGCCTTTAGCACTGTCAGACCACCTCTTAGATATCCCACCCCACCCCCTGTTATACATCTACTTTTCCTTTCTACTGTATTTTGGGCTAAGTCAATAGCCATTGTTGACCTCAGGACACTGTAAACACTGCTCAGAGCCCAGCCACTGAATAGCCTGTGAGCACTTTTCTTTTCATGCCCAATTTGTTTCCTTGGAGTTAGTAATTTTCTCTTTTTCCATTTCTTCTTTCTCTAGCTATTTAGTCACTCATTTTACCTTAATTGTCCAGATCTCTTATCAGGAAGCTGAGAGACATTGGGATTCTATCAGGGACATCTCATGGTCAGCCCTCTGACCTCCTCTCACCTGGCCTGCTCACTTGGGGACAGCTGACATCATGGGGTTTCCGGTAGTGTCACGTGTCAC
This sequence comes from Hyaena hyaena, assembly GCF_003009895.1. NCBI lineage: Eukaryota > Metazoa > Chordata > Mammalia > Carnivora > Hyaenidae > Hyaena > Hyaena hyaena. The sequence goes on from NW_024080980.1 coordinate 1,006,815, forward strand.
CATGGAGATTTGCTGTCTCCCCTTCTCTCCTGCATTGGATCCCCTGCTTCTCCTGACCACTGTCCTCTGCTTTGCCTTACTTCTAGTGGGGAGACCACGCCGACCAGTAGTTTCCTGAGAATGGACACCTGTGTGAATTGAGATTTACATCTTTCAAAATGTCTTGATTTGAGGGGCACCTGGGTGGCTCAGGCGTTAAGCATCTGACTTTGGCTCAAGTCATGATCTCACAGATTGATGGGTTAGAGCCCCCCATTGGGCTCCCTGCTGTCAGCCAAGAGCCTGCTTCCGATCTGTTCCCCTCTCTCTGACCCTCCCCCACTTGCGCTCTCTCTCAAAAAATAAAAAAGTCTTGATTTGACTGTTACACATAATTAATACTTTGACTGGCAAAGAATGTTAGATTGGAAATTGTTTTCCTTCAAAATGTTGAAAGTATTCCTCCATTATCTTTTAACTATTCTGATTCTTGTTTTCATAAATTTCCATTCCTCATCCTTTTTCTCTTTCCTTTCTGGAATCCTGTAGGATCTTTCTCCCAGGAGATCTGTAGGATCACAACACTGTGCCTTCGTCTGAGCCCATTTTCTTCTGTTGTCCTCAGGACCTGGTGTGTTCTCTCAGTCAGGAAAACCATGTATGTGTCAGGGGATTTTTTAGGATTAGTTTTTACCTTTCCATTTTCTGTTTCTTTTTCCTGGAACTCCTTTTACACTTTTTTCCTATGCATGCATTTTCTTAATCATTTTTCCCATGGGTTCATGAAATGCTGTGTTCACTTACCACACCGTAAGCATTTCTTAGGATCTTGGATCTCTCAATTATTACAGTTTTCTGTTGCATTTGATTCCCTCTGCTTTCTGTTGTAAAACTAGCATGTTCCCAGGGTTCACCAGTGTAGCCAGTGCTGTAGCAATCTTCCCCCCTTGCCCCTTTTCCCACATTTAGCCAGAGATTTTTCTCAAGGGAAAGTTCCTTGAAGTAGAATTGTGTGTCAAAAAGTATACACCTTTAAGGGTAGTGTTACATACTCTGAAGTTCTCTTGCTTTAAAGTTCTGCTGGTTTAAATTAATATCAATAGTATGAGCCTATTAAATGAAAAATACTTTTTTAAATTAGAAGAATTTCTAAAATAAAGAGTGTGAAGGATCACTTAAGTGATATATGCTTTATTAATGTAAGATACTTTTTTGCTCATTAAAAAAAATTTTTTTAAGGTTTATTTTTGAGAGAGAGGAGACACAGAATCTGAAGCAGGCTTCAGGCTCTGAGCTGTCAGCACAGAGCCTAATGCTGGACTCGAACCCACGAACCATGAGATCATGACCTGAGCCAGTCAGACGCTCAACCAGCTGAGCTACCCAGGCGCCCCTTTGTTCGTGTTTTAATGTCTAAATCAGGATGTGACTTACTGTGGATGGTTTCTTGGGAGGGAATACAATGCCGCACCACTAGCTCTTTATGGAGGTCAGGGAAGTAGCTCTCAGACTATTGCTTTCCCTGCCCTGAGATTAGGATAGAACTGCCTCCCCCCCCCCCCAAAAACTGTTACTTTCTGCCTTGGAAAAAAAATACGGAGACAAAGAATTACTAAGACTACTTAGTAATTACTTAGAATTACTAAGAATTGCTAAGATTCTGGCTTCCTGCTGGAACCCAGGAGAAATGAAACAATAGCGAACAAAACACAGTGCTTCCCCAAATCTGTTGTCAAAATCACTAGCCCTGGCTTTCCCACAGGAGTGAGTGGTAGTAGCTAACCTCCTCAAACGCTTTGGGCTGTGCCAATGTAACATTGTGTTGAAACCAAATTGTGGTTGTTTCCTTCTGCTTAAAGTTTTATAACAAGCTAGAAGCAATCCAGTACTTGACCTGTGACTTGTAGGATGCTGTGATCTTGTAACAATTACGAGTATTTGAGGAATTAAAGTGCTTTGTCAGAAGCTGAGTTAATTGCACCTTCCTGTTATTGGTGACTTCAGAAAGAATTATAGCATCCGTGAAATAATGTTAGGTCACCTGTCATATACTCACTATCATGAGCAGACTTAGCTCTCTTACTGAGAGCTGTAATCAAATTATTCTATCCTGTTGAGTTCTTTAAAAAAAGAAAACAGTGAACATAGTTTCCTTTTCAGAAAACAATGCCTAGTCTTTGTAGAAAAAATAGAAAAATGTAGGTAAGAAAAAAAAAACACCTTGTAATTTTTAACCCCATGGTGATTCTTAACAGGCATGGGACCACCCCATGTCTAGGAGTTGGATAGGATTTTTTTAAAATTTTGGTTATTGTAATACTTGAAGCTTCTACTGTTGTTTAGTGCCCTGGAGGTCAGGGCTGCTAAATGTCGTGAAGTGCATGGGACAGTCCCCTACAATGAAGAGTTGCTTTACCAATTGCCAACAGCATCACTGTTAAGGAACTCTGAATGAACCACTATTTAAATTTGTTTTTAATGTTTATTCATTTTTGAGAGACAGAGACAGTGTGCAAGTGGGAGAGGAACAGAGAGAGAGGGAGACACAGAATCCGAAGCAGGCTCCAGGCTCGGAGCTGTCAGCATAGAGCCCGATGTGAGGCTCGAACTCACAAATGGTAAGATCATGACCTGAGCTGAAGTCAGATGCTTAACCGACTGAACCACCCACGCGTCCCTGAGTGAACAATTATATAACACTTGGAGTAAACCGTTCCAGAATTTTTTAAGTCTTTATGTATTATTTATCTGTAATTTTTAAAATGCAGTCACTTGTAAACTATTCTTTTTGTTTACTGCGATGGCCATCTGGGCTGGATATCTCACATTTGTCCCTCATATCCACTCTCCACCCTTCTCCACTCTGTTCTCTACCCCAAAGGCTGATTTGCACGGACGGTGTCAAGGGGCTCCCCTCTGATGTTTCACTGGAGTCGTTCAGTGGTGGTACCTGCAGGGGCTATGGGATGAAGGTGGAGCAGGCTCTGGGTATTCAGCCCCTGGGATTAGCAGGGTTAATTGCTGGCTTTTAGCAGGCTGACCGTGTCCCTCCATGAAAGGGGCCTATCGGGTCACCCTTGCCACACAGCTATTTTCCCTGGCTCGGATAGCTGTTCACACCCAGCTGCTCACTACTGCCAGGCGCTAAACTATCACTGTGGTTTTCCTGCACCCTGCTTTCTAAATAACGCCTTTACTAAACTCCATTCAGATTACCCAATCTGAAAGTGCCCAGTGCCCGGCTGACACCTGATAAATTACCTTTTCCTCATTAATAATTAATTTCTTATACATTCTTTTTTTTTATGGGTCTGTCTTATGACATTCTTTTTAAAAAATTTTTTTAATGTTTTATTTATTTCTGAGAGAGAGAGAGAGAGCGGGAGCAGGGGAGGGTCAGAGAGAGAGGGAGACACAGAATCTGAAACAGGCTCTAGGCTCTGAGCTGTCAGCACAGAGCCCAACGTGAGGCTCGAACCCACAAACTGTAAGATCATGACCTGAGCTGAAGTCGGACGCTTACCCGACTAAGCCTCCAGGCACCTCAGTCTTATGACATTCTTAATGACCATATAGTATTCCATAAATATCCAACTCCTGCTCTTCGATTTATGTTTCTTTTCTTTAAAAGTGTAACAAACTTCCTTTATACTAATTCTTCCTGATTGTTCTTTAATGTTTTCTAAGGATGAATACTTAGAATTGAATGAAAAGATCTATGAATTTTCTTTAAAGTCAAGGTTTTTCAGGAATACAGTAAAATTCACCCTTTTGAGTGTAAAGTTCTGTGAGCTTTAGCGTCTGCCTTTTTAAGAAACAGCTTTATGGAGATATATCATGAAATCAACCCTGTTTAAAGTATACGATTCAAGGATTTTTAGGATACTTAACAGAGTTATACAACTATTTTAGAACATTTCTATCACCTCAGAAAGAAACCTATTAGCAGTTACTTCCTAGTCATCCCTTCTCATCCCTCGATAACCGCTAGTCTACTTTCTGTCTCTATAGAATTGTCTCTTCTGGGTATTTCATAAAAATGGCCCTACAATATGTGGTCCTTTCTGTCTGGTTTATTTCACTTAGAATAATGTTTTCAGTGGTCATCCGTGCTATAGTGTGTATCAGCACTTCGTTCCTTTTACTGCCACCTAATATTCCATTGTATTATATATATATTATTTTGTTTATGCATCAACTGATGGACATCTGGGCTGTTTCTACATTTAGACTCTTATGAATAATGCTGCTATGAACCTTCATGTACAAGTTTTTTTGTGGACACATGTTTTCACTTCTCTTGGGCACTTACGTGGGATTGGAATGACTGAGTCATATGGTAACTCTTTGTTTAGTATTTTGAGGCACTGCTAGACTATTTCCAAAGTGCTGCACTATACTGCAGTCCGACCAGCAATCTGACTTCCAATTTCTCTACATCCTCACTAAGATTTTCTATTTTCTGTCTTTTTAATTGTGGCCATCCGACAAGGTGTGAAGTGGTATCTCATTGTGACTTTTGTTTCTACTCCTTTTTTTTTTTAATGTTTACTTATTGGGAGGGGGGTCAGAGAGAGAGCGAGAAAGAGAATCACAAGAAGACTCCACACTCATGGTCAAGCCCAGTGCGGTGCTCAATCCCAGGAACCATGAGGTCATGACGTGAGCTGAAACTAAGAGTCAGAGGCTCAACTGACTGAGCCACCCAGGTGCCCTTGGTTTGTATTTCTATAACGACTAATGATGTTATGTAGCTCTCCATATGCTGATTGGTCATTTGTGTGTCTTTGGAGAAATGTCTATTCAAATCCTTTGCCATTTAAAACAGTTATTTTTATTATTGAGTTATAAGAGCTCTTTACATATTCTGGATACAGGTCTCTTATCAGATATATGATTTGCAAATATTTTTCTTCCATTCTAAGGGTTGTCTTTTCACTTTATGTGATGTTGTCCTTTGAAGTGCAAAGATTCTTAATTTGATAAACTCTATGTATATATATATTTTGTGGCTCATGCTTTGGATATCGTATCTAAGAAGACTTTGCTTAATCCAAGGTCATGAAGATTTACTTTTGTTTTCTCCTAAAAGATGTATAGTTTTATCTTACCTTCGAGTTAAATTTATTTTCTTTTAAAGTTTATTTTTATTTATTTTGAGAGAGAAAGCAAGCAAGCAGGGGAGGGGTAAAGAGAGAGGGAGAGAGAGAATTGCCAAGCAGGTTCTGAATCATCAGCGTGGAGCCTGATGTGGGCTCAAACCCACGAACCATATGATCATGACCTGAGATGAAATCAACAGTTAGATGCTTGGTACACTGGGTGGCTCAGTCAGTTAGCTGAGCATCAGACTTTGGCTTAGGTCATGATCTTGCGGTTTGTGATTTCAAGCCGTGTGTTGGGCTCTGTGCTGACAGCTCAGGGCCTGGAGCCTGCTTCAGATACCTCTCTCTCTGCCATTCCGTGCTCATGCTCTGTCTCTCACTCTCTCTCAAAAATAAATAAACATTAAAAAAAGAAAAACAGAGTTAGATGTTCAACCGACTGAGCCACCCAGGTGCCTCAAGTTAATTTTTGTATATAGTGTGAGGCAGGGGTCTAAGCTGATTCTTTCCCATATGGGTATCTAATTGTCCCAGCACCATTTATAGAAAAGACTATTTTTCTCCCATTGAATTGTCTTGGCAACCTTGTCAAAAATCAAATGTAATATAAGGGTTTATTTCTGGGCACTCAGTTCTATTTCATTGATCTCTATGTCCTCATGCAGTTCCACACTGTATTGCTTACTGTGCCTTTGTAGAAAGTTTTGAAATTGGAAGTTGTGAGCGCACCAAGTTTTTTCTTTTTTCAAAATTGTTTTTTGGCTATGAGTTCCTTGCATTTCCATATGGATTTTGTCAGTTTGTCCATTTTTGCAAAAAGGGGTAGCTGAAACTTCAATATGGATTGTGTCAAATCTGGAGATGAATTTGGGAGTATGGCCATCTTCACAAAATTAAATTTTCCAATTCATGAATATAGGACATCTTTCTATTTAACTAGGCTTTTTCTAATTTCTTTCTCAATCATTTTATAGTTTTCAGGACACATATCTTATATTTCTTTTAAATTTATTCATAAGTATTTTGTTCTTTTTGATGCTCTTGCAATGGAATTATTTTCTTGATTTCATTTTCAGATTGTTCATTGTTAGATTATAGAAATCCAACTGAGTTCTGTATCTTTGATCTTGTATCCTACAATTTTGATGACCTCATTTATTAGTTCTAATAGTTTTTTGTGGTTTGGCATATGTGTGTTTAAGACTTTAGATACTGTTGCCAAGTTGTACAGAAAGGTTTATACCAATTTGCATTTCCTCTAGTGGTGTTTTAGCGTGTCACAGGGTTTGTTCGGGCAAATATTCAAACTTTCTTTTAATATCTGCCAATTTTGTTGGACTGGGAGATATTCAAAATAATAAAACTAGTTTGGCATAGACAGCACTAGTCAGAAAATCAGCTGATATTTAGGGGAGCCCTGGACACGTGAAAAAGAACAAATTGTGTTTTTTTTTTAAGTTTATTTATTTTAAGAGAGAGAGTGCATGTGCATGTGGGGAAGGGGCAGAGAGAGAGGAAGAGAGAGACTCCCAAGCAATTTCGGGGCTGTCAGCACTGAGCTGGATATAAGGCTAGATCTTAAGACCATGAAATCATGACATAAGCTGAAATCAAGGGTTGGATGCTTAACGGACTGAACCACCCAGGTGTCCCAGAATGAATTGTTTTTATTTCCATTTCTATGATAATCAAAGTTGAATATTTTTTTTAAAATTTTTTAATGTCTTATTTATTTCTGAAAGAGAGAGACAGCATGAGCAGGGGAGAGTCAGAGAGAGAGGGAGACACAAGATCTGAAACAGGCTCCAGGCTCTGAGCTGTCAGCACAGAGCCCGACGTGGGGCTCGAACCCACAAACCGTGAGATCATGACCTGAGCCGAAGTCGGACGCTTAACCAACTGAGCCACCCAGGCGCCCCTCAAAGTTGAATATTTTAAACATGCTCATTATTCGGGGCCCCTGGGTGGCTCAGTTGGTTAAGCGTCCGACTTCGGCTCAGGTCATGATCTCACGGTTCGTGGGTTTGAGCCCCACGTCGGGCTCTGTACGGACAGCCAGCTTAGAGCCTGGAGCCTGCTTCAGATTCTCTGTTTCCCTCTCTCTGCCCCTTCCCTGCTCCCACTCTCTCTCTCTCTCAGAAATAAATAAAAACATTTTTAAAAATTTTTTTAAAATGCTCATTAGCCATTTATTTCCTCTTTTGGCAACTGCTTGTTTTTTCTTCATTTAAAACACAGGGCTCTTTCTTTCTTTAAAAAATGTTGTGACAGTATAAAAGAGAGAGAAACTTAAATGAAAATTACCTCCCAGGAGAGAAATAAGATTGGTTTTGGGGATGTGTTTGAATAGGTATTTGCTATTTAACTATTTATCTTTTTATAAGTTTACATGTTTTTAATGAGAATGTATCGATGTTAATGGAATTAAAGAAGCTTGCAGCAAAGGAATAAGTATCATAGAGATAAACTTCGAATCGTTATATATGCAATGAAAACTGAAAGTCTCTGCTGCCCCCCGTCCTTTACTCCATCCTTCATCGACCCACCTGCCTTGGTGAACTTACCATTAACAATTCTCCCAGTCCTTTTTCTGTCTATGTTTAAATATGTAGTATGTACACATATGTAAATGAACATATTAGATATATTCTGCCCCTGTTTTTCATCTAATAATATCTTGGGGCACTTGGGTGGCTCAGTTGGTTGAACATCCAACTCTTGATTTTGGCTCAGGTCATGATCCCAGGGTTGTGGGATTAACACAGCTTGCCTGCCTTTGTCAGCTTCCACATTCAGCTCAGAGTCTCTCTCTCTCTCTCTCTCTCTCCCCTTGCCCCCTTGCCCTGCTTGTGCTCTTTCTCTCTCTCTCTCTCTCTCTCTAAAATAAATAAAATAATATCTTGATATTTTTCTATGTTTCTTCTTTTTTGGTTTATAATTTTCCTATATACTATGGGTATTAATTTTTTTTCTGTCACTCGTTAATAGCATCATTCATGCCATTTTCATTGAAATAAGTTTCTAATTTGCATGGAATCTAAATTGTTATCTTTATTTCTCCTTCTGGGGTTTACTTTGCTTAAACATGGCTTCGCTACTCCCAGGATTATACAAATATTTGAAGAAATGATAGGATAAGTATTTAAGTGTTAACAGTATCTACCATCATAAGCTGTAAGTTCTTTTTGTGTGTTACGGAAAGAATGTGATTTCACTTTTTTCCCCTAATGGATACCTAGTCGTCTTACCATTAATTGTATCATATTCTCAGATATGTGTAACTGTTTCTTGACTCTATTCTCTTCTATTTCTGAACCAATTCCAAACCCTTTTAATTACTGTAACTTCATCATGCATTTTAATATCCAGTAGAGTAAGTCCTAGAAATTTTTATGTTTCTTTGCTATTTTTGTGTACTTACACTAACACAAGTGATTTTCAGAATCGGTGTTTCTCAAACTACATTACGACTTTGAGTTGCATTAAATTTATAAATGAATTTGATAATTTAATTATGTGTAATACAATACAATTAATTATAATTAACATTATAAGTTAATATGATATTGAATTATATCACCTAGGAATATTGTGTCACTCTATTTATTTGGGTCAGTTTATGGTTTTGAAGTCCTAAGTTTTTTCCAATGAATCTTATGTATTATTAGAATTAAGAATTCTCAAATTTTTAAAGCTATTTATTTATTTTGAGAGAGAGAGAGAGAGAATGCATGTGAGAATATGAGTGGGAGAGGGGCAGAAAAAGAGGGAGAGAATCCAAGGCAGGCTCCTCACTGTCAGCACAGAGCCCGACATGGAGCCCTGTCTCATGAACCACAAGATCATGACCTGAGCTGAAATCAAGAATCAGATGCTTAACTGACTTAGCCACCCAGGTACCCTAGAATTCTCAATTTTTGATAAGGGAGATTTGTCCAAATGAATTAGATTTATCAGTTTCTGATTATTTGTGGTTTATAAGGAAGCTCTTATTTTTCTTATTTTAATCTTGTGGGTAGCCATCTTATTTGAGTTACTAGTTCTAATAGTTTTATTTATTTTATAAGTAAATCATAGTGGTATCTGTAAATAAGGGTTGTTTTTCTTTTCCTTTTTATATTTATCTTTTTTTTCATTATTGCATAGGTTAGGACTACCAGAATACATGAATATCCTTGGCCAGCTCATAACTTCCGTTGGGATGTTTCCAATGTATTAATTGTAGCACAGATTTAACTATAGATCCTGCTAGATATTCTTTGTTGAGTTAAGTAAGGGAAGTTTAACTTGTACCTATTTTAATCAGATATGATTGTTGAATTTCAAAGATAGGATTTGGGGGAAGACGTGTTTATTGATGTGATTCCAGAGTTCTGTTTCTCTTAATTTGCTAATGGAGTGCATTATATTAGGGAAACTATTGTTGAATTATTCTTGTGCTGTTGGAATAAATCTCTATTTAGTTATAATGTATTCTTTTAATATTCTAGTGTATCTTAAGACTTTTTTTATTCTTGATTTTAAGTTGTGAGTATTAAATCTGAGGAGCTGTTTCTATGCTCGTATGTAAGACCAACCTGTTTGATTCTTTTGCTGTGATCTGTTTTGTCTACTTTTGTGGCTAACATTTGTTATGTTCTGTCCCTTTATTTTATTTTAATGTTTATTTATTTTTGAGAGAGAGTAGAGGAGGGGCAGAGAGAGAGGGAGACACAGAATCCAAAGCAGGTTCTAGGCTCTGAGCTGTCAGCACACACCCTAATGCAGGGCTCGAACTCAAGAATTGCAAGATCATGACTTGAGCCGAAGGAGAACACTCAACCGACTGAGTCACCCAGGCGCCCCAGCATCCAGTGCTATTAATAAGAGACCTCATGGTCTGGTAGACCCTAGACAGGCCTGTTAGGTTCAGTCCATCCCAGGCTTTGTCTGTTTCCTGATTGTGCGTTCACAGACTTAGCTGCACTGCAGCCTTGCGTGAAGTGACTTGCCTGTTGCATTACCCAATGTGGAAAGATGTAGAATGTAGAAAGATGGCATTGGTAGTGTAGCAAGAAATCGTAGATGGAATGTTGTTTTATTGGGGTGAGATAGTTTGTGAAAGGTAGTTTTGCAACCGTATACAGTAATTAAAGTGGAGCTTCAGGTTGTTGTGGTTTGATAGATAGTTAAGCCCTCACTTGGAGTTTCCTGAGTGCTGGTGAGATCTCTCCCCGGGCAGACAGAACACTGGTTGCCCCATCTGGGATTCATTGAGAAGACCTGAAGTCCCTCTGTCAGGACAGTTCTAGCCTAATATCCCCTGGCATTCCCTGCTGAGAAAATGTCCTTTGCATCTATTGCAGAATACGTTTATAATATTTAAGTCAGAGTGCTTGTTTGCCGGGGGCTGTAAACCCACTAGGTGGGAATAATGTTCTCATTTCCTCTGGGCCACCAAATGGCTTTTTAAATCTCCCTAGAAGCTTTCGGAATTTTCTATCTTTAGAGATCTGTAGAGATCATATACTTTATCACTATGTGTCTAGAAAGGCATTCTTTATTCATCCTCCTCAGCCTTCATTGGACCCTATGTAACTAATATCCAAATCTATCTTCAGCATGGAGAAAGTTTTTTTTTTTTGTATTTCCTGCATCTGTTCGGTTTTCTTCTTCCAAAAAATCTTTATTCAGTCCAGAAGTTCCAGGAGAGATTAAACTGTCTTTGGTATCTCCTCACTTGGCCTGCCCGCCAAACTTTCCTTCTCTTTGTTCTTTTGCAGAATTTTAGAGAAATAACACTTCCAGCCCAAACTCACATTTTCGGTTGAGTATGGTTTTTGGGGGGCTTTTATATATATATATATTAACATTTATTCATTTTTGAGAGACAGAGACAGAGTTTGAGCAGGGGAGTGGCTCTGGGGGACAGAGAGAGACAGGGAGACACAGAATCTGAAGCAGGCTTCAGGCTCCGAGCTGTCAGCACAGAGCCCGACGTGGGGCTCGAACTCATGAACCATGAGATCGTGACCTGAGCCAAAGTCGGATGCTTAACCAACTGAGCCACCCAGGTGCCCCTTGGCTTTGATATTTTTAATTCACCACAGTTTGTCATTCTCTTTACTTCGTAGCCTGATCTCTTCCTTCTTTTTATTGAATCGTTTTAAGAAACTTTAGTACATTTAAACTTTGTTTGCAGAGAGACCACTTGTGCTTGTTGAGTCTCTTGGCTCCTCATATGACTGAGTTCCTCAATCATTTGGTGATTCATGGTTGTCGGTTTGTAATTGTAGATGAGAAGGCTGTTTGCTTAGTGTGGGAATGCCTGTTCCCCTGGCAGTGAACACACGTTTTCACCACATGACCTGTATTTAGTGGGTTTTGTTTTCTTTTGTTTTGTTTCCGGAGGAAGAGAACTATTAATTGGGCAAAGGGGGGACGTTAAGGAAGAGTGTAGCTGCATGGACTTTTCTATGAGTTGTGCATGAAGCCTGTGCAAGCATCCGGCAGTCAAAGCTTTGTCTTGGGGGCTATTTGCAGAAGTAACTGCTGGAGGGAATGGGGGAGAGGATGATGAACTTGGCAGCTTCTTACCCTTTAAACTCATCCTTAGCAAATTACTCGAGACCTAGTCTTTCTCCCACTTCTCTTGTTACCTCTAGTCTGGACTCTTCTAAGGGTCTTTTTGGAAGATCACCTTTCTGATAGGTCCTCAATTTTCCTTTCCAGAGCCGAAGGCTAGATACTCCATTGTTTATCGTTAGTGTTCCCATGTCCCTTCCAGGAATCCTTCACTGCTAGCTTTTCAGCACTACTCGGTATTTTAAAATTATTTGTGTGGGTTTTTTTGTTTTGTTTTGTTTTGTTTTAGCTTTTTGTTTTGGTTTGGTTTTGGTCCATGAGATTTGGGGAGGATAAAGAGGTAAACATACAGGTCTGGTCAGCTACTACCTTGAAAGAGAAGTTCACCTGTTTTGTTATTCACTTACAGGGTTTTTTATTTCCTAATTAAAAAAAAAATATTTATTTTTGAGAGACAGAGCAACAGAGTGTGACTTGGGGGGGCCAGAGAGAGACACACACAGAATCTGAAGCAGCCTCCAGGCCCTGCACTATCAGCACAGAGCCCGACGAGGGGCTTGAACCCATGAACTGTGAGATCATGACCTGAACCAAAGTCAAGAGTTGGGAGCTTAACTAGCCACCCAGACGTCCCCACTTATAGGTTTGGTTTAAAAAAAATTTTTTTTAATGTTTATTTATTTTTGAGAGAGACAGAGTATGAGTGGCAGAGGGGCAGAGAGAGAGGGGGACACAGAATCCGGAGCAGGCTCCAGGCTCCAAGCTGTCAGCACAGAGCCCAATGCAGGGCTGGAACTCACAAACCGTGAGATCATGACCTGAGCGAAAGTCAGGCACTTAACCGACTGAGCTACCCGTGTGCCCCATAGGTACTTTTAATGTACGGAAGGAATATTGACCTTCTTTCTGTGCTGCAAACATTTTTCCAGTGTATCATGCTATAGTTTTATTTATGATTATTTTATTTGTAAAACCCAAAGTTTATCCTCAAATCTATCCATCTTATTTTTCCCCACATTTAACATCATGCTTAGAAGTTTATGCCTCACTAACAAGCTAAATATAATTAACACTTTAGTATCTAACCCATCTTTTTCTGTGCCCACTTCGATGACACATACATCAGCCTGTTTTTTCTTTTGGCACTTCTTAATATTTAACCTTCATACTGAAATTTATTGTAGCAGAAGGTATAAATTTGAGTTGTAACTTTGCTTCCCCACATGATATATTAGCTATTCTTCATTCACGAATCTGGATTGCTTCGTTTGTTCCACTTCCTTAATTCTTGTATCTTTTGGGTTCAACTCTCTACTTTCTTGTCTATTCCATCTTTGTTCCCACGTTTTAATATGTTTTAGATATATCTTAATGTACTGATCAGGTAAACCACCTCAGACATAACTTGTGGAATATTCTTAAGTCATACACTGGCATGTCCCCTCTCTTCTGCCAAACTGTATTGGCTTTTGATCGGATTTTTATATAATGCATGGATTAATTTTGGGACAAGGGATTTATATTACTTGAGTTCCTAAAGAGAAAACTCCTCAACCGTCAAATATGTGTTGGATATTTATTGTGCAGAGTCTGTGTCTGGCATTTAGAATATAGTGGTAAAGAGTACTTTTCTATTTTTATTCAAACAGATGATCAATGATAGGATGTAAGATATATGAAGAAAAATGTGCTTAGAAAGACACTGAAAGATAGTTTAAAATTTCAAATCTTCAGATTTGAGCTGGAATTCAAGAGGCATTTATTCCTTGTAGATCTTGATATGTTATTCATTTCACAAATCTAAAATTTAACAGATGCAAAATATACTTTCTTTTTTTGCCAAGACTTATGACTAGAACTATTCCCAGGAAGGTAGCTGGGAGATGACTGTTTTACCTGTAACTTTCATTTAAAACTAAATGAATTGTCACTTTTATTATCTCGAATCGATGTTAAATCAGCTCCAGGTTTTGAAGAACCCCTTCTTTTATTTACATTCCTAGCTGATTTGAGAAAACAGTTCCTAAGTTATACATGAGTGAGGCAGCCACACTCATGGAGTGCAAGGTGAAACAGATCTCACCTGATTGCTTCTCCCTCTTCTGTACCCACCTATCAGGTTCATGGTAACTTGCCCAGTAGAACCTCCCTTCTGTGGGAAAGCAGGACACCCATTGTCTTGGTCACGTTCAGTTGCAGATGATGACACCCACGCTGGCTGGTTGAAGCAGCGAGGTTTAACCGGCTTCCAAACATTTTGGTAGGGCTAGAGGAGCAGGCTCTTAGCTGAGCTTCTGGAAAAACCTTTCAGAATCACACTGCAGGGCTCACCTATCACGGGCAGGAAGGCCGAGAAGTAGGGTTTCCTCTGAACTGCTGGGTCCTGGGCCTCCATTGCTTCCACTGCGACACACGGCCGAAATGTCTGCTCCCTGACTCGCCTCTCAACACTGGGGAGCAAGCGACGGGACCCTGGTACTTGAGTATAGATGCCACAGACTGTCCACTCCTTGATTGATTTTGCAACAGGAAGATAGAAGCAGCCAAGGCACATGTAGCCCCACGATGTTGTCTTTGCCTTCTAAGCCTCGGATGAGTGTGTCTGGCAAAGCTACCATGTGTGGAGCCTGGGCTCTCATCTGGTTTCCAGGCTCTGGCAAGCAGAAAGGCTACTGCCAGGGAAACAGAGTGGAGCTGAGTGGACCACATGCAGTACTTATCACAGCCACTTTCACTGGACTCTGCTCGGCTCATTGTGTTGGAAGTGAAAGATTGGTGATCTTTCGTGCTTCTAGGACATTCTAAGGGCTTACCCATTTTCAGTTTAGACATGCATTCAACTTCTAGCTATGTGACTTTGCACAACTGCCCTGATATTTCCTGAACTTCGATCTATTATTATGAAAAGGGTGATGATGCCTTCATAGTTAGCAAAAGATAAAATGAGCTAAAGTATGGGGCGCCTGGGTGGCTCAGTCGGTTAAGCATCTGACTTCGGCTCAGGTCATGATCTCACGGTTCGTGGGTTCAAGCCCCCCGTTGGCCTCTGTGCTGACTGCTAGCTCAGAGCCTGGAGACTGTTTCAGATTCTGTGTCTCTCTCTCTCTGACCCTCCCCTGTTCATGCTGTCTGTCTGTCTGTCTCTCTCTCTCTTTCTGTCTCAGAAATAAATAAAACATAGAAGAAAAAAAAAGATCAAGAAAAATGAGCTAAAGTACAAATAAGCCCTGTCTCAGAGATAAACATTAGTTTATTTCTTGGCCAAATATCGATTTCTTTCTTTCCTCTTTCCTCAGTAGACGCAGAGTATGTAGATTAATCCCACTTGGACAGGGCTGCATTGAGAATAAACGGCCTTATCTCAGCTTCTAGTGAATTTTTTGTGCACCTAGCAATGAGCATGAGCATAGAATTTAGCTTCTATGGAATATATTGAGGTTAGGGATATGATGATGCTTCTAACTAAAGAAAGCTTTTTAATTTTTTTTATGTCTTTATTTTGAGAGACAGAGATAGCAAGCGGGGGAGGGGCAGAGATAGAAGGAGACACAGAATCTGAAACAGGCTCCAGGCTCTGAGCTGTCAGCACAGAGCCTGGCACGGGGCTCTAACCCACGGACTGTGAGATCATGACCTGAGCCAAAGTCGAACACTTAACCGACTGAGCCACCCAAGCGCCCCAAGAAAGCTTTTTAAAAAAAAAAATTTTAATGTTTATTATTGAGAGACAGAGTATGAGCATGGGAGGGGCAGAGAGAGGGGGAGACACAGAATACAAAGAAGGCTCCAGGCACCAAGTTGTCAGCACAGAGCCCAATGTGGGGCTCGAACTCACAAGCCACGAGATCATGACCTGAGCCAAAGTCAGAGGCTTAACCCACTGAGCCACCCAGGTGCCCCTAACTAAAGAAAGCTTAAAGGCTACAGTGAAAAACACAAAGCGCTGCTTATTTTAACTTTTAACATGACCAGTCCACTTAGACTGTGAAAGCTTAGGAGAACGGCCTAGCCATAATTATGAACGATGCTAGCTTTGTAGGTATAATGGAAACATTTCATCAGGTTATGTTTCTGTGTTCACTCTATTCAAGGAAGGCCTAAAAAGCTACGGGGTAGGTCAGTTTTCCAGAGGTCTGAGTTTAATGGCCTGTTTTGGAAAAACATGCAAAGTTCCGACCTTCTTATCTTGCCTTACCCTTTCCTTCATCTACCCAAAATCTAATTGTAAGCGGTGCCACTTTCTGGGGGGAAAATAATTCAGAAGAGAAAGACCTCTTTCTTGTTGATTTATAAGCCACCTTGTTTCCAGAAGACGCTTGATGCAGGACAGACATCTTTACATTGAGGGTACAACAAGAATCTGTACAGTTTTTATCAGTCAAGGCTTGGCAAACATCAAAGGTCACTTTAGAAAGAGAAAAACTTTGTCTTAAGTACTTAGCCGAGAGCAGCCTTGAAGGGGCATTCTCGAACAAGAGTCTTTAGACGGAGTAATTGTGTTGCCTGACATTGTGTGGCCATCCAGAGGAGAAAGCATCTAGGATTTGTCAGCTCCTCTGCCTTCAACTTGAAGGGAAGAAAAGGTCTGTGTGCTTTGAGGCTCTGGCCTCCTTCTGGTTTCACAGCTCCAGAAGTTTCCTTAGAGATGTAGATGTTTGAGGAGAACTATAACTGCTGTATTTAATACTCTACTAGCTTATACTCTGGAAATCATGTCTCAGGTTCCTTTAACTGTGACCTGAATCCTGAATGATTTTCCTATTCATTCACATTTCTAATCACGAGCTTATGTTCGCGCTGCCCTGGGAAGCTAATGTTGGATTTTTTTTTTAACTTCCCTTTATGAGATTAAGTTGATTTATAAAAGGTGGAAGACCAAAGCTCAGTTAACTAAGTCACTGGTTAATACCAGCCTGGCTTAGCTGCTAGCCTGTGGAAAGGGAGCTTAGATGGAAGTATGTGAGTTTCCTTTCCCTTGGGGTACTTGAAAAGGTTGAGCTATAGTCATTCAGTTATGCTGACTTGCATAACCGAGAAAGAAGGAGGTGTCTTCTGCAGACTTATACCATGCCCCTAGAACTAAGATGTCTTAAAACTTTTTTGTACGTGGGGTGTCTGGGTGGCTCATTCAGTTAAGCAGCAGACCCTTGACTTTGGCTCAGGTTATGATCTCGCAGTTCATGGATTCAAGCCCAGAGTCAGGCTCTGAGCTGACAGTGTGAGCCTGCTTGGGACTGTCTCTTTCCCTCTCTCTCTGCCTCTTCCCCACTCACTTGCTTGCTCTCTCTCTTTACCTCTCAAGATAAATAAACATTTAAAAAACAAAACAAAACAAAACTTTTTTGTATGTGTATATTGTACTAAACTTACATATTATTTAAGGAATAATAAAACAAGTTAGCCATATGCCAACCATTCAGTTTAAGAAGTAGAACTCCACCATATCTTAGAGGCATTTTGTGTGCCCTGTCCACTTTCCCAGAGGTAACCCCTGTCCTGGCTTTGTATTCTATAAAGTTCAAGGTGTTCCAGCCATTGTTTAGCCTTGGCTCATTTTGAAGTTTGCAGAATATAGAATCACATGATGCTTTCTTCTGTTACTACTTTATTCTGTTGCTACTTTCATTCCTCATTGAGTGTTTTTCATGTTGACACATGTTGCTGCTCATTAACTTAAAATTGTATTCTGTTATAAGAATGACCATAATTTGCCCCTTCTATGTTGATGGTCACTGGGATTGCCATGGTTCACAGTGATTAAGTTTTCTTTTTTGTATTTCTTATCTGTTTTTTTTCTTCTGTTTGTTTAGAAGTCATGGTCTATCTATTCTTTAGTGGATTCCTTAGCTATCTTAACATGCATACTTAGGGGCACCTAAGCAGTTGAGCATCCAAGTTTAGCTCAGGTCATGATCTCCCAGTTCGTGAATTCCAGCCACACATTGGGCTTGCTG
Organism: Hyaena hyaena; assembly: GCF_003009895.1. NCBI lineage: Eukaryota > Metazoa > Chordata > Mammalia > Carnivora > Hyaenidae > Hyaena > Hyaena hyaena. The sequence goes on from NW_024080980.1 coordinate 1,024,417, forward strand.
CTGTCAGCGCAGAGCCACTTTGGATCCTCTGGCCTCCCCCCTACTCCTCCCCTACTCACGTTCTCTCTCAAAAATAAAAACAAAACCACACAAAAACATGCTCTCCAGGTTGAAATTAATGTGTATTTTTAACCTGCTTCTAAGCAAAAACAAAGACTTCAGAGCTCTAATTCAGATGGCATCCATCACAATCTGTAATATTTTCTAGTCATTTAGTGCTGTACGCTTTTCCACCTACATGTCAGGCATTATAATTATTGTATACAGTCAACAGTTTTGTTTTACCCACAACCCACATGGTTGCCTGATATCTTTGCTCATTGTTTTTTCTTATATCTCAGACCTACCATCTGTTTTTGTTTTTACGAAAATCTTTTTCCTTCTTCATTCTTGAAAGATAATTACACAGATTATAGAATTCTAAGGTGTCCATTTTGTCTCCATTCATTAAAGGGGTTATTCTTTTGTCTTACTGGTTTCCATGGCTGCTGTTGAAGTTGACAAATTACATTTGCCTTTCCTATTTTATTTGGCTTCTTTTTCTTTTAAAATTGTCTTTGCCTTTTGTGTACGGCAATCTTTTTATTTATCTTTGGGCTTCATAGGAATTCTTGGATCCAATTATACATCTTTCAACAATATTGGAAAATTCTCAGCCATTATCTCTTGAAATGTTAGAAATATTGTCTTTCTCATTTTATTTCATTTCCTTTTGAAACTCTAATTAAATATGAGTAGATCCTTAGATTCTATCTTATATGGGTTTCAAATTGATAATTTCTCACTCTGTGTTTCTAGCCTGCATTTTACTAATTATTATTCTCATTATTCTTTTTCTATTTTAAGAATTCTTTTTTTAGCTGCTTAATCCATACGTTCAATTCTTAATTTCAATTCTCTACATTTCTAGAAATGTTTTAACTTTTTTGGATGTTTATATCCTAACTAGACTTAGACACAACCCAAATGAGAGACTAAATGTGTCTAAATTGAAAAAGATATTTTTTGTTCTCTACCCATTACCAAGTTTGAGATAGCTGTTATCTTGCTGTTCCCTCTGGACAGTGAGTTAATTCTTATCTGCCTTCACATTGAAGGGATGGTCCTTTAAAATTCCAGCTTTACGTAGGGTGGGGGTGGGAGGTTGTTTACTGTTAGAATTTTCACTTGGGTGGACCCTTGGGTCTAATTATCTTCTAACATCTAGCACCAAGATGGAAGTTTTGTAAATGATTTGAATGGCAGTTTCTCAAAAAAAATATACAGAGGAAATATACCAATAAGCACATGAAAAGATGCACTTTCTCCTTAGTCTTTAGGGAAATGCAAATCAAAAACACAATGAGATATCTCTTTACACCCTGTAAGATGGCTGTAATTAAAAAAATAGACAATAATAAGGCCTGGCGAGGATATGGAGAAATTGGAGCCCACACGTACTGCTGTTAGGATTGGTAAATAGAATAGCTACTTTGAAAAAAATTTGGCAATTCTCTCAACAGGAAGAACAGAGTTATTACATGAGCCAACAATTCCATTTATAAGCAGATATTCAAAATAATCTAATAAAGCAAGTTTCCATAGAAAAATTGAACACGAATGTTTTTAACAGCTTTAATCATAACAGCCAGAAGGTGAAAACAACCCTAATGTCCATCAGTACATGTGGACATTACCTGATAAACAAAACCTAAGATTCATATGGTGGATTATTAATTTAACAATAAAAAGGAATGGGGCACCTGGGTGGCTTAGTAGGTTAAGCGTCCGACTTTCGCTTAGGTCATGATCTCGCGGTTCGTGGGTTGGAGCCCCGCATCGGGCTCTGTGCTGACTGCCAGCTCAGAGCCTGGAGCCTGTTTCAGTCTGTGACTCTCTCTCTCTCTGACCCTCCCCTGCTCAAGCTGTCTCTCTCTCTCTCCCCTAGAAATAAATAAAACATTAAAAAAAAAAATTAAAAAAAAAAAGTCAGAGCTGTCCTACTTTAAAAAAAAAAAACCACAATAAAAAGGAATGAATTACTGATACAAGCTATAGCATAGATGACCACTGAAAGTGACAGAAGCCAGACACAGAAGACCACATGTTGTAGGATTCCGTGTATATGACGTGTCTAGAATAGATAACTCCATAGAAGTAGAAGGAAAGTGAATGCTAATAGGGCCCAGCTTTGGAGGGGCCAGAGAGGGAATGATTGAGAGAGTGACTGCTAAAGGGTATGGAGTTCCTCTTGGGAGTGATGAAATGTTCTGGTATTAGATACTGGTGATGGTTGCCCAGCTTGGTGAATGTACTAAAACCCACTGAATCATACACTTTGAACAGGTGATTTTATGAATCTATATGAATTAGACCTCAAAAAAGCTGCTAAACAAAAAAAGATGGAAGCTCAAGGTCCCCATGAGGTTCAACAAACTGTCAGCATGAAAACTCACTTTGGCACTTGACTATTCCCCAGGATTCCCATTTTATTTCATTTTTGGCCTCTTAACGGTTCTTTCTTTCAATACCAGTGCAGCAACATGTTTAAAAATGCTTAATGTTTTATCTATACTTGTTTCATTTGGGAGGATAACCAGCCTTTCATATCACTAGAAATTGAAGGCAGAATCCTTTCATTTGGAATTTTTTAATAAAGACATTAAACACCATTTATTTAAAAAATTTTTTTTTATATATTTTGAAAGAGAGAGTGTGAGTGACTGGGGGAGAGACAGAGGGAGACGGAGGGAGAGAACCTTAAGCTGGCTCCACACTGAACGTGGAGCCCATCTTGGGGCTCAGTCTCACAACCCTGCGATCATGACCTGAGCCAAAAATCAAGAGTTGGCTGCTTAAACCAACTGAGCCACCCAGGCACCCCATCATTTTTTAATTTTAAAAAAGTTCACATCAGCCATCAGACAACAAAAGGAAATAAAGGGCATCAGAATTGGCAAAGAGGAAGTCAAATTATCACTTTTTGCAGACGACATGATACTCTAAATAGAAAACCCAACAGACTCCACCAGAAGCCTACTGGAACTGATCCAAGAATTTAGCCAAGTTGCAGGGTACAAAATCAATGTACAGAAATCGGTTGCATTTTTATACACCAATAATGAAGCAACAGAAAGAGAAATCAAGAAACTGATACACAATTGCACAAAAAACCATAAAATACCTAGGAATAAACCTAACCAAGGATACAAAAGATCTGTATGATGAAAACTACAGAAAACTTATGAAGGACATTGAAGAAGACACAAATAAATGGAAAAACATCCCATGCTCATGGATAGGAAGAATAAATATAGTTAAGATGTCATTACTACCCAAAGCTATCTACACATTCAACGCAATTCCAATCAAAATTGCACCAGCATACTTCTCAAAGTTAGAGCAAACTATCCTAAAATTTGTATGGAACCATAAAAGACCCCGAATAGCCAAAGTAATACTGAAAAATAAAACCAAAACAGGAGGTATCACCATCCCAGACTTTAACCTCTACTACAAAGCTGTCATCATCAAGACAGTATGGTATTGGCACAAAAACAGACACATAGACCAATGGAACAGAATTGAGAACTCAGAAGTGGACCCAAAAGTATACAGCCAACTGATCTTTGACAAAGCAGGAAAGAATATCCAATGGAAAAAAGACAGCCTCTTTAACGGATGGTGTTGGGAGAACTGGACAGCAACATGCAGAAGAATGAAACTAGATCAATTTCTCACACCATACACAAAAATAAACTCAAAATGGATAAAGGACCTGAATGTGAGACAGGAAACCATCAAAACCCTAGAGGAGAAAGCAGGAGACAACCTCTTTGACCTCCACCGCAGCAATCTCTTACTTGACACATCCCCCAAAGCAAAGGAATCAAGAGCAAAAATAAACGAATGGGATCTCATCAAGATTAAAAGCTTCTGCACGGCAAAGGCAACAACCCACAAAACTAATAGGCAACCAACGGAATGGGAAAAGATAGTTGCAAATGACATATCAGATAAAGGGTTGATATCCAGAATCTATAAGGAACTCCCCAAACTCCACACCCAAAAAACAAACAACCCAGTAAAGAAATGGGCAGAAGATGTGAACAGACACTTCTCCAAAGAGGACATCCAGATGGCCAACAGACACATGAAACGATGCTCAGCATCCCTACTCATCAGGGAAATACAAATCAAAACGACACTGAGATACCACCTCACACCAGTCAGAGTGGCTAAAATGAGCAAATCAGAGAACACGAGATGCTGGCGAGGATGTGGAGAAACAGGCACCCTCTTACACTGTTGGTGGGAATGTAAACTGGTACAACCCTCTGGAAAACAGTGTGGAGGTTCCTCAAAAAATTAACAATAGAACTCCCCTATGACCCAGCAATAGCATTGCTAGGAATTTACCCAAGGGATATAGAAATGATGAGGCATAGGAGCACATGTACCCCAATGTTCATAGCAGCACTCTCAACAATAGCCAAAACATGGAAAGAACCTAAGTGTCCATCAACGGACGAATGGATCAAGAAGATGTGGTTTATCTATACCATGGAATACTACATGGCAATGAGAAACAATGAAATCTGGCCATGTGTAGCAACATGGATGGACCTTGAGGGTGTTATGCTGAGTGAAATACGTCAGGCAGAGAAGGACAAATATCATATGTTTGCACGTATAGGAGGATTAGGAGGAACTTAGCAGAGGACCAAGGGGGAGAAGAAGGGGGGAAATGGTGGGGGAAAGGGAGAGAGGCGAACCATGAGAGACTCTTGAATGCTGACAAAAACTGAGAACTGATGGATGTAGGGGGGAGGGGGGATGGGCATGGAGGAGGATACTTGTGGGGATGAGCACTGGGTGTTATGTGGAAACTAATTTGACAATAAACTATTTGTAAAAAAAAATAATAATAGTAAAAGGCATAAAAAAAGGATTAGATTAAAATTTTAACTAGAATATGAAAACTTAATTGAGAATTACTTCAAATAGGAAACAATAATAAAACAAAAATGTAAATCTGATACACACTCTCACTGTTACATATGGAATTAAAATATGAGTGCTTAAAAAAAAAGTTCAAGTTGCTAAGGAAATTATAAGAATAGTACAATGAATTTCCTCCTCCATTCACTGTGATTCCTCAGATGTAAATATGCTACTTTATCCTCTCTTACTGTCTATCTACTTAATATTTTTATGGAATCATTTTAGAGTAGGTTACAAAATTCATGACCATAAATACCACAGATATTTTGGCTTGTGTCTCCCAAGGACAAGAATATTTACCTATGGAACCATTGTATAACTGTCAAGTTCAACAAATGTATCCTTGATACTAAGTTCACACTTCAGTTTTACCATTTGTCCCAATAATGCCCTTTATAGTTATTTCAATTCTTCTCTACCCAAGATACACTCCAGGATCATGTATTGCATTTAGTGTCATGTCTCTTTACTGTCTTTTAACCTAGACAGTTCCTCAGTTTTTCTATCTTTCACGACTTTGACAACTTTGAAGAATCCAGGGGAGTTGCTTTGTGGAATGCTCCTTGAAGTGGGCTTCTCTGATGTTCCCTCACAAGTAGATTCAGGTTACATCATCAGGGACATCACTGAAGTGATATGTGCCCTTCTTGATGCAGTGTATCAGGAGGCACGGGATATTGCAGAGTCTTGTAATTAGTGAATCTATCCTGAATCCTTTTCTGAATGCTAAACGTGGCATATTTCTGAGCAGAAATGGCAGAATTTGGAGTCAGACAGATCAAGCTTTCAGTCTTGGCCTAGCAACTATTAGCACTGTGATCATCAGCAAAATACTTAACATTTTGAAGCCATCTATAAAACATGTCATATAATACCTACTTCTTAAGACTATTGAAAAATTAAATTCAAATTCATGTAAGTTGTTTAGCATAGTGACTGGCACAGGAAGAAATCATAACTCTTGCTTTGGGGAAGCTGATGTCACCCAGGTGTGATAGGGGCCTCCCTTTCCCTCAAGGGTATTGGTAAAATTACTCAGAATCTCAGTAGAGGAGCCTAAAGGCCTCCCATAGGCTTCCCTAATTCACAAAGAGCCAGTGTGCTCTGGTCTTCTCTGCCTTCTCACACATGTCCCCTGCCCCTTGCTGTTCCCATTTCCAGTGTCCATAAGAAGCCCACTTGCCTGAGTGTTGGGCTAGTTTCAGGCATTGACCAATGATGGGCAAGAGACTCTTGGCAAATGCAAATGGACATCCCACTCCACTTTCCTCCCCCTCTTGTTTTGTCCCCTTCCCTCCTGGATTACTCACCCTCCTTACCTCCAAATCCTTCTCCCTTTATTATGCAATAAGGAAACTCTCCAGCTTCTACCTCTAAATTTGTGTATCTCTCCCAGTGGGAACATCACAGAACAAAGGCTCTGCACCGAACTGGACACCAGCTCCCTAGAGGGCACATGGTGTCATGAGTAGGGACTTTTTTTTTCTGGAACATGATCTTTCTTAGTCTGTTCATTGTGCTGCTTCTGCAACAATAACACCATCGTATTTCTCTTATCTCTAAATCAGCTTGTGAGGACAATGCATGGTTGAAACCTGTATGGGGAGTTCTTCAAGGAGTCACTGCCCTGCTGGAAATTAGAGCAATCAATTGCCTGTGGCTAGCCATGGCCACCATGGACATTGCGTAGGCATTTAAGCCTGAATTCCAGGGGAAAGATGGGTGCAACTGAAGTTGCATCTCACAGGGTCTTTGTAGAAGTGAGTGCAGGCTAGGGCCCTGCAGAGCGACGATGCCACCTAGCTTATTTCCTTGTAACCTGTCTCATTGATGGGTCCCACAAAATGAGCATTGGATGTTGTATCTTCTGTGTCTTATGCTACCACCCACTCCTCCTCCAGGGAGTAGTTTGTCTGGGTGAACTTGTTTGGTGAGGCTACCAGACCTTCCATATGGAACTGAGGGATGTCTTCTTCACCTTTGATTTTGTTTTCATAAATGGGTGACATTTGCATGACTGTTGTCCATCCCTATCTCATGAGAAATTCCTTAATCTTGAAAAGGAGGGGAAAGGGAGAGAGACAAGGGGGTGGTGTTCAGCCTGGTAAAGGCCACTGGTATCCAGGGAGGCTGCGAAGTAGGCTGGGGGCAGGTAAGACCCAGTGGCTGTTGTTGCTCTTGACTTATAGGCTTTGGCATCAGCACTCCCAGAAATGGAGCCACCATGGAGACTGTATTTGAGGGTAATGAGAGTTTATGGGAACTCTGGTTTTGCCCAAGCTTGCAGGACTGAATATCTTGTCATCGTTATCACCCTAAATTGTTGTTTGTTCTAATAAAAAAAAAATCTTCGTTTCAGAGAAGCCTGTGAAACAGAAATGAGAATGGGCCCAAGACTGGTTTTGTTGGCCTGTATAGTGTGGAAAATCAGAATTAGTCACCAACATGTAAAATATATTTTAAGAAAACCTACATTTTCATGTTCTCTTGGAAAACTGGACAGATATACAGCAATGGACTCACCGTCCCTCATGGCAATAATTTTTGGAGCCCAGAAAAGGTGGCCGTCTGCATGTAAGAGTGTTGGTCAAGATGTATGTTTGACTGTTGTGACAAAGACCAAAGTAAGTGGCTTAAACAACATAGGAGCTTGTTTTTCTCTCATTTGACAGTCGAGGTGCTAGTTGGCCAGGGCAGGTAGAGTGGCTCCACAGTGCCAGAGTTCCAGCAGTTTCTTTCTTGTTCTCTCTCTGTCTCTACAGTGGGTTTCATCTCATGGCCCCAGATGCTGTTTTGTTTCCCACCATCACGTCTGTTCCAGACTATCCAGTAGGAATGGGAAGTGGTGGGAGCACCATTCACGCCCCAACCTGGAAGTCATATGTAGCATTTTTTCTCCCATCCCGTTGGCCAGAATGTACTGGTGTGACCGCATCTGGCTGCAGATAAGGCTGGGGAAGCCTGGTCTCCATCTCTATAGCCATGCGAATGGCTAAAATCCAGTTCTTATTGAAGGGAGTAGGTGAGAGTGGGTGTATGGACAGCTAGCATTCTGCACCGCCGCAGGCCGAGAGTCATTGCCATTCATTGCTTGAATCCTGATGTGTTTCATTCAGGGATGCTACCTGTTTGGTCCCTGTAGATAGTTGAGGTTCCATTCTTAGCTCTCCCTTGATGTTCTCATGTAACACACTTTCGTGCTTTTATACTCTCTGCTGTTCAGATTCCCTTCCTTCTCTTTCAGGCCTGGCAAACTCCTCCTCAGGGTAAATTAGCCCCTTCCTTCCCTTCCTAAATTGAGTCTTCTCTTCTTTGTCTCATCCAAATATATAAATGCTGATTTCTACATAATACCTTTTTGTTTACTGGCCTTTGAATATTCAGTATACCAAGTGCCTGGCAAAGCACTTGGCACATGACAGACTAATGATCACCATTTACTGGGCATTCAGAAAAAGACATTTTCTCCAACTTTTATAAACATTTTTTAAAGTTTATTTATTTTTGAGAGGGAGGGAGGGAGGGGGGGAGAGAGAGAGAGAGAGAGAGAGAGAGAGATCAAGTACTACTGGGGGAAGGGCAGAGAGAGAGACAGGAAGAGAATCCCAAGCAGGCTCCACACTGTCAGCACAGAGCCTGATGTGGGGCTCAAGCTCGTGAATTGTGAGATCATGACCTCAGCCGAAATCAAGAGTTGGCTTGCTTGACCACCACCCAGGTGCCCCGACAATTGCCTCTTAACTGGTCTCCAATTCCCCAGTCTGTTCTCAACAGAGCAGCCAGGGGTCCTGCTAAGATCTATCATATGCCCCTTCCTGCCTCCTTTGGAGTCAGAACCCAAGTTTATTCAATCTGCAAACCCCACGTGGCGCTCCCCTGCTGGGTCAGCCCCTCTAGCCTCTGTGGCCTCCTCCAGTCTGCTTTACTTTACTCCATAACATTTATCACCATCAGATGATCTTTTTTATCTTTTTGTTCTGATACCCCCTTTAGAATGTGAGCTATGTAGAGTAGAATCTGACCTGTTCATGCCTGTATCTCGAGGGCTTAAAATAGCTCCTTGCCCATAATGGGCACTAAGTAAATGTTTGTTTAAGGGAAAAAAGTTTTTTTCATGGGGAGAGGAGTGGAGGGCATTAGGAAAGAAGTATTTTTATAAAGGTTCCTTGGAGCTGAGGGGCAATAATGAACGACAAGGCTGTATGTCGCCCAAACCATGAAGAAGCACGTGGTCGTCTAGGGCCTACTCTTGTTCCTGGATTTGTATTTTCTTCCTTCCCCCCATGGGGACAATCTATGTTGTTTTATCTATGACATCTAGTTGTCACACAGGAAAATTTTGCTCATCGGCTCTCTCTGGTGAAAGGCCATTTGGATTTCGTTTTGGGCTAAACCTCTATCCCTTGAGCTCTTGATGTGGGAGCTGCAGGCAGCATCACCTCTGTCCCCCACAATGGTTGCAGACTTGCAGAGACAAGGCTCCCAGCCATAACAAGTATATGCAGAGTGAGCGGAGCACAGCAGGGCCCTTAGCTTCCTCTTCCAAGCGGGAGCTGGAGCATGAAGAGCAGTAAGTAACAGAGGGTTTACCAAGGTGCCACCCTCAATGGGATATTTGGACTTTCAGGCCAGGCAGTTGACTTTCAGAGGAGGACGTTCACCATCTCTGGCTCCCAAGATTTTATCTCAACATCAAAAACATTTTCACTACATTTCACACATGGGCACATATCTCCCCCCCTTTGAAAGCTGAGGGAGCAGAGAAGGAATAAGGAAGAAATGGAGGCAATCCATTTCAGAGACTCATATACCTTTAGTTGGTGGCCAGACAGTGACACTGTAGGCATGTTGAGGTGCCTCTGGTATCTTTTCTGAAACTGTTCGTACTACTTCGTAATGACAGCCCACTTCTTTCTAAAAAGGACGTGAAGGGGTGCCTGGGTGGCTCAGTCGACGAAGCATCCGACTCTTGAATCAGCTCAGGTCATGATCTCATAGTTCGTGAGATCAAGCCCCGCATAGGGCTCTGTGCTGACAGCTCGGAGCTGCTTGGGATTCTCTCTCTCCCTCTTTCACTCTCTGCCCCTCCCCTACTTGGGCTCATTCTCTCTCAAAATAGATGAATAAACCTAAATAAAATTAAAAAGGGTTTGAAGTGCTTTATGAGTACATCTACACCCCCATTTAGATACACACTGAACTTTAACAAAAGTGGAAAAAGAGTCTAATCTGAGAGAAAAGGAGGGAGCAGGAAAGTGAGCCCAAGGGCTAGGACAGGGCCTCTGACAGAACACTATGTGCTGCCTGCCACACACCCTCCGGCGCACCAACTGTGGCTGCTCTACCTTTTCTTATCATGCATATTATTTTTTCCCCTTTAGTCCTCACACTGTATTTTTTTTTTTAAAAGTTAAATTCTACACCCAACATGGGACTTGAACTTATGACCCCAAGATCAAGAGTTGTATGCTCCACCAACTGGTGGAGCCAGCCAGGCACCCCCACGTTGTATTTTTTATTGAGAAACCCAAGTAACTGATACTACACCATTATTTTCAAAGTGGATATAAACATTTCAGTAGACGTTTTAGATGATTCGTGTCTGTCTTCAATACTGGCCTGTGATCTCAGCTCATAGAAGCCACAAGCCGTTTCTGTTCATCTTTGTACTCTAGTACCTGGAAGACAGGAGGAACTCAATAAATATTTTGTTGAATAAATGAATGGTGTTACAGTTCTTCTTACTGGAAAGGAAGAAACCAGTCAGTTGTTTGAGGGAGAGTTTTGTTTTGTTTTGTTTTGTTTTTTTAAACCCTGGGTCTATTTTGAAAGTTCTCTCATGTGGGCAGTTATTTTTTTTAAGATTTTAGTTTTAAAAATGTTTTTATTTTTATTTTATATTTGAGAGAGAGAGGCAGAGAGCATGGGCAGGGTAAGGGCAGAGAGAGGGGAAGACACAGAATCTAAAGCAGGCTTCAGGCTCTGAGCTGTCAGCACAGAGCCCGACGCAGGGCTCGAACTCACGAACTGCAAGATCATGACCTGAGCTGAAGTCGGACACTTAACTGACTGAGCCACCCAGGCGCCCCTAAGATTTTGAAGTAATCTCTGCACCCAACGTGGGACTTGAACTTACAACCCTGAGATGAAGAGTTGCATGCTCTACTGACTGAACCAGTTGGGTGCCCCTCATGTGGGCAGTTATGTCAGGAATGTTGAATGGTATCCTGGGTCTTGTTCTGAAACGTCTTAGGATTCGTGTGGCCTTTACTTGTAGAGGAAGGTGAAGGCCTGACATGAAGGACAGTTGGGTTTAATGAAGGAGAGTTTAACAGAGGCGCCAGCTAACGCAGCCTAGGTGCATACCTTCTGGTCATCTGACCTGATTCAGGAAGGAAGCTTAGAACCCTGAGGGAGGGTGGAGAACAGTCCCTAAGTACACTGTTTGTTCCCCGGGCAACAGTGTGTACACACTGCAGGTGGTTCTGTTTGAGGTTATGTAACATAGCGAAGAAGAGCAGGCACCTTGCATAGAATTCTATACAAATATCCACCCCCGTCCTCCTAAAAAAGACCATAGATGCATAAGGGGGTGAAATGCATAGACCCCATAGACTCGTTAAGTATATGGTGCATGTATCAGCGTCTTCATTTTGGCAAAGTACTGCTGTTACATAAGACACCACTGTTGGCAGAGGCTGGGCCATGGGTACAGAAGACTTCTGTCCTATTTTTGCACCTTCTTATGAGTCTATGATTAATTCACGGTGAAACTTTCTTTTAAAAAAGCAGGGTCACTGGCAACAGAGCCAGCTTTGGGGCCATCCTACCTGGTGCTGAGTGGTGACTCTTCTTGGCACTCACCAGGACTGGAAACTACGTATTTGCTCATTGCCTCTCTTCCCTCATGAATATAAACCCCATGAAAGGAGAAATGGATCCATTTTGTCCACTGACAAATTCTCTAATACCTGGCATGGGGCCTGGCACCCATTTCTTTTTTTTTTTTTTTTTGGTCCTTGAATGTTTGAGTGAAGTTAGCACTGGTGATTTAAACTCTCGGAATGTTCTGTCCATGCTACATTGAGAACAATAGCACGTCCTTGGGACCTTGGGAGAAGTACATGTATGTAACGTTGGTAAAGCTCAGGGCCTGCTAGAGAGCAAATGCTTGACTCCAGAGGTCAGCAGACTTTCTGTAGTGGTCCAGTAAGTGTGTTAAGCTTTGCAGTCCTTGACTCTTCCCTACTCACCTCTGCCACTGTAGCACCAAAGCAGCCATAGATAATATGTCAGTAGTGGATGTGGCCATGGTCCCGTGAAACCTTATTTATGAGCACTGAGGCTTGAATTTCATATACTTTTCAGGGCACCTGGCTGGCTCAGTCGGTTAAGCATCTGACTTTGACTCAGGTCATGATCTCCCAGTCATGAGCTCAAGCCCCCCGTCGGGCTCTCTGCTGTCAGCACGGAGCCTGCTTCAGATCCTTTGTCCACCCTCCCCCCTTCTCTGTTCGTCCCCTGCTTATGCTCTCTCTGTCTCTCTCAAAATAAATAATAAATAAACTTTAAAAAAATAACTAAATGAATTTGATATACTTTTCAAATCATGAAGTATTCCTTTTTCCCCCGACTATTTAAATATAAAAATCACTCAGAGCTCATGGCCCATAAAAAAACTAGGCAGTGGGCTAAATCTGGCCCGCAGGTCCCAGCATGCTTGGTTGGTACGGCAGGCGCTGCTGTTTGGGGACCGTTCGTTCTCCCTATTGCTGGCCACAGGCACACACAAGCTGTGGAAACTAGGTGCTTTGGTGCCAGAGGTAATTTTCCCTCACAAAAATTTCTGTGTAATGGGTCATCTCTGGGCCAGGAGCAAGGCTGCCGCTGTGGCCGAAGTCAGCCCAGCCGGCATCGAACTCCGGCAGCTCCGTTCCCCATGGGAATTCTTAACCACCCTCTTGTTCTGGGTGCCATGTTGTGGAGTATTCTCCACGTGAACTTGTCTAGTGGAAACGTCAAATAGATTCAGGGTCACACCCCGCCGGAGCAACCCGTTCAGCCCTGTGAACTTGGGCAGGGCCCTCAGACCCTCTGGAACTCATGGGGCTCCATTTAAAACTCAGAATGGTGACGTACGGTAGAGGCACGTTTGGGGCTGCTTCGCATCTTTTATTGTGGGCTAGCTAATTTCTCTTGAGTTCTTTTTCTGCCTAAAGTGCTTCTGCTCACCCAGTACCTTAATAGGTTGCTTTGAGAATGGACACAAAACAATATATTAAGGTACCTAATACTTAATCACCAGTTTCGTTGGGCACCTTCTGTCATATTTAAACCTAGTTGAGGTAAGGGAGTATCTACCTAGCATGGAATGAGGTAAGATTGTCTCCATTCTTTTAGACATACAGCTACTCAATTCGCTCAATCTGAAGTTTTTCTTAAATATTTTGTCTTTCTCAGAATTAACGTGACACATACTTATGGGATTTTTTTTCCATAGTTTTACTTAAACTTCTCAGATATTTTGTTCCTCAACAAGTTGTGACAACAGACCAATGGGATACTGCTTTTATTCTTTAAAAAATTTTTTTTAATGTTTTTATTTATTTCTGAGAAAGAGAGAGACGGCGTGAGCAAGGGAGGGTCAGAGAGAGAGGGGGATGTAGACTCTGAAGCATGCTCTAGGCTCTGAGCTGGCTGTCAGCACAGAGCCCAACCCGGGGCTCGAACCCTCGAACCATGAGATGATGACCTGAGCTGAAGTCAGATGCTCAACCAACTGAGCCACCCAGGCGTCCCAATACCACTTTTATTCTTAAAATCATGAAACACTTCAGCTGTTAATTCTATTAAATTATTACTAGGTGAATTATTTTCTTCATGCTCAGATAAATTGTAGATAGATTAATTGAAGCCCACTAGTAAAATTTTATATTTTGTCTTGGTGTATGCTAGGAATTACAATTTTCTGCCAATTCAGAATGAAGTCAAATTAAAACATTAGGGAAATAAAAGTTTAATGGCATATATAAATGCCTCTTGGAAGTCTTTTAAAGGTTGATTAAATTGATAGAATCAGAATACATTTTTAAAAATAATTTTTTAAATGTTTATTTTTCAGAGGGGGGGAAACGTGAGTGGGGAAGGGGCAGAGAGAGAGGGGGACAGAGGATCCAAAGCAGGCTCCATGCTGACAGCAGTGAGCCTGATGCAGGGCTCAAACTGAGACCCATGAGATCATGACCTGAGCCAAAGTCAGAGGCTAAAATGACTGAGCTACTCAGGTGCCCCTAAAAGTTTTTTAAGCCCCAGTGCAGATCTTGAACTCATGACCCTGAGATAAACACCTGGGTTGAGATTTAGAATTGGACACTTAACCAACTGAGCTATCCATGTGCCCCAAACCAGAATAAATATTTTAGAAAATTATTCATTTAAAAAATCCACCTTATGGAGATGGACAAAATGAAAAGGATGGCAAAAGTCTGTTGATTCAGACATTGATTGTGAGCGAAGAAGATGTGGAAATCATATGGAGGCTCTTGGTCGCAAAACTACCAGACAATCTAAAAATACACGCATATGCCAACTGATTCTCACAAAGCAGTGGTGTTCTGTGCTTGAAGTTTGGCAATGAAAGGGTCAATTCATCCAGGGCTTTTAAAAATATTTTTTTGGTTTATTTTTGAGAGAGAATCCCAGGCAGGCTCTGCACTGTCAGCACAGAGCCTGATACAGGGCTCGAACTCATGAACCATGAGATCATGACCTGGGTCAAAATCAAGAGTAGGACACTCAGCTGACTGAGCTACCCAGGTGCCCCCATGCAGGGCTTTTTAAAAAAAGTATTTATGAAGGAGCACCTAGGTGGCTCAGTCAGTAAAGTGTCCGATTCTTGATTTCAGCTCAGGTCATCATCTCACAGTTCATGAGATCGAGCCCCACGTCAGGCTCTGCACTCACAGCCTGGAGCCTGCTTGGGATTTTTATCCCTTCCTGTCTCTCTGCTTTTCCCCTACTCTCTCTCTCTCTTTCATGATAAATAAACATTAAAAAGTATTTATGAAATCTTAACTCACGTGATATATACTATTCACTTGACATTACATGTTTTATTGTGGGTCATAAAACTAAGGTTCCAGAAGATTAAGTCACTTCCCAGACACCACGTGGGTAGCCCTGAGATCTGACCCCATGCAGCCAGACTGCACAGCCCATGGTCTTTTTGCAACACCTGTGTGTCCAGGAGTCTGTGAACATAGGATTATACGTCATAGATCTCCACCCTCAAGGGACTTAGAACTAGCTGAGAACCTGACTTTCATGCACGAGGGTAACTAGATGAAAACACAGCCATCATTTCTAAAGCCCTTTTTTCCAAACAGCTCTCTCGTTGGAATTTCCTGCAACCATAAATCAACTGAGGCATGTGCCATTAGCTTATGTTTCTGGTGAGGAAACCGAAACTCAAAGAATTAGTGGCTGACCTAAGGTTATACCCACAAGTGGCAAAACCAGAGTCCTGATCCCTTGTTCCAGGAGTTTCCTTCATACCAGAAGCCACAACATCATCTGCAAAAAGGGGCCTGGCAGGCAGCATAAATGAGCAAAGTGGGCCAGTGGGTTTGTAGTGAGCCAGAGAGTGCACCTCCCAGCTTTGAGGCACTGCCTCTGGGCTGCAGCTGATTATTGCCAGGGAGGAATGAAGGGCTCGATGGTAGCATATCTTTTGGTTTTCAGAGAAGCTGTAAGCCTGAATTTGTAAGTTTATTATTTTGAGAAAGAGAGTGCGAGAGTGGGGGGAAGCAGAGAGAGATGTTTTAGCTATTGTGATTAATGTTACTACAAACATGAATGTACACATATCTCTTTGAAATCCTGCTTTCAGTTCTTTGGGGATTAAGTCTGGAAGCGAAATTGCTGGATCGTATGGTAGTTCTATTTAAAAATTTTTAACGTTCATTTATTTTTGAGAGAGAGACAGAATACGAGCTGGGGCAGAGAGAGAGGGAGACAGAATCAGAAGCAGGCTCCAGGCTCTGAACTGTCAGCACAGAGCCTGATGTGAGATCATGAGATCATGACCTGAGCCAAAGTTGGACATTCAACTGACTGAGTCATCCTGGTGCCTCTATAGTTATATTTTTAATTTTTTGAGGAGCTGCCTGCCATACTGATTTCTACAGCGGCAGTACCATTTTACATTCTCACCAAAAAATACAGTGGTTTGAGAGGTTTTTAAGAGAAGGGTAGTAAGAAAATTTATATTAAAAATCAGACTTATGGGGGCACCTGAGTAGCTCAGTTGGTTAAGTGTCTGACTTCAGCTCAGGTCATGGTCTCAGGTTTGTTAGATCAAGCCCCGTGTAAGGCTCTGCGCTGGGATTCTCTCTCTCTGCCCTACCCCTGTTTGCATGCTTTCTCTCTCAAAACAAATAAGAGAACATAAAAAAAAAAGTTCTGGAGATGGATGGCCATAATGGCTTTACAACAATGTGAATGTTTTTAATACTACTGAACTATAGGGGCGCCTGGGTGGCTTAGTCGGTTAAGCGTCCGACTTTCGCTTAGGTCATGATCTCGCGGTTCGTGGGTTCGAGCCCCGCGTCGGGCTCTGTGCTGACTGCCAGCTCGGAGCCTGGAGCCTGTTTCAGAGTCTGTCACTCCCTCTCTCTCTGACCCTCCCCTGCTCATGCTGTCTTTCTCTCTCTCCTTGAAATAAATAAAAAACATTAAAAAAAAAATACTACTGAACTATACACTTAAATATGGTTAAGGTGGTAAATTTTATGTGGTGTGTATTTTACCTTAATTTTTATAAATTGGGGGAAAAACAGCACTTTTGAAAAACACTGTGTGCTAAACAGAATAGGCTGTTAGTCCTCAAGTTTGAGAATTTGAAATTTGCTGTATACTCTGTAGTCTCTAAGATAAACTCTGATTGCACTTCCCCAAATGAGCAAGAAGTCAGGGAAGTTCAGACAGCCATGGTGTCAGGGAAGGCTTCCTGAAAGAGGTGAGATCTGAAAGGAGGCTTTCAGGATAGATAGTAAAAAAGAGGCGAGTGGTCTTTCCAGGCTAAGAGGGGTCATATGAAAGGAGGGAGAATGTACAATAAGTGCTGAGCACAATAACACACAAAATATTAGCTGAAGTAACAATATCAACAGTGATGCCAATTATGCTCTCGATGGCATATTAACAAGAAGGCCAGTCTGATTGAAATGGGTGCATAGAGAATGTGGGACCAACCACCAAAAGCCTCCAGCAAACCACATACCTCATGATGGAACTTAGAAGCATTCTATTCTGAAATCAAGAACATCAGTTTGTATGTTCATTATCACTATTTATATTCATCATAGTATTGGAGGCCCTAAACAAGAAAAAGAAATAACAAATAAAAGGATTGAAAAGAAAAAAATCGAGCTGTCATTATTCATAGTCAGTATTAATTGTCTACAGACAAAACTTACAAATGACTAGAATTATGGTGTTCAGTAAGGTTGCTCAATATAAGATCGTAATACAAAAGTCAATTCCATTTGACTGTATACAAGCAATAAAGTTTGCAAATATGATTTTTAAAGCTTACATATGACCTTTATGGAGCAAAGCTAAGAAACTTCATCGAAAGCTAAAGATCTAAACTGATGGAAAGCTATACCATGTTTATGAATGAAAAACGTTCATATTATAAAGATGGCAATTGTTTCCCAAATAAATACATTCGAAGTAATTAATATCCAAGTTACAAACATTTTGTGTGGGTAAGTATAAGAGGGTGTAACTTAAGCTGTTTCAAAAACGTGTTGTATGTGAGCATTCTGAAGCCAAATTTAGAGGACTTTGGTACAAGAACACAGAATTTAGATCTGATCTAAATACTAAATGGCAGTATTTCTAAGGTCAGTTTTTATTTTCAGGGACTAAAAAAATTTTTAATATGATAAGCAAATTCTGAACATTCTGAATTTTCCCAAGGTCTTCCAGGTGACTTCAGGGCAGACTCTTGTGTTTGTATGTGGGGGCTTGCATCCACTAGAGAAAAGTGATCAAAAAATTCTTACCGCATAGGATACGTCAGACAATACTGGCATAGTAAACACAAAAGAACTAGTATAACTACTGTCAGTACCATATTTGAGTTGCAAATAGTGGCCCAGTTTCATGAAATCTTACTACCTAATAATAACCAATGTTGATTTGAATTTCATTGGGTTTATGGTTTTGTGTCCTATTTAACTGGCAAATTTGGTTTGGTTTCCTCGTTATGGAGGAACTGTAAGTAAGATGTGTACATCTGGTTCTTGTTCGTACTGACACTACATGACTTAGCCATGACTGAAGGTTGTTTGGAGAATGATTTTCACTTTGGGGGCACCTGGGTGGCTCACTCAGTTAAATGTCTGACTCTCGGTTTCAGTGCAGGTCATGATCTCACGGTTCATGGGTTTTTGCGCCCTGCACTGGGCTCTGTGCTGACGGTGCAGAGCCTGCCTGGGATTTTCTCTCTCTCCCTCTCTCCTGCTCGCTCTCTCTCTCTGCCTGTCCTGTGCTCGCTCTCTCTCTCTCTCAAAATAAACTTAAAAAAATTATTTTGCTTTAAAGAGGCCCATACGCTATTCAAGATTGAGAAATACTGAAATAGGACGAGCCGGGCTGGGTTGTGATATCGATTTTACTTTTGTTTCTTTGCTGGCAGTCTGCAGGATAGGTGGGAGGTGAGAGGCAAAGGTGAGCTTTGGACAGAGAATATTCGTCAAAGGTCAACGGTTGATGGGTCTTTAAGCAAAACAATACTGTGAGTTGATTTCCTAATTTTACTGCCCCCCCAAAAAAAAGACAAATGAGGAAACCTAGGTGCAGAAAAATTAAGTGACTAATGTTACAGAGCTAGAAGGGAAGCAAGTAGGATGTCCATTCAGACTGCATCCCTTTGCAACCAAATTATAATAAAGGGATGAATGGTGGCCTTCCTGAAAAGGTCACCACTGGATCCAGGAAATGGAATAAATCTGGAAACCTCGTATCTGGAATTTTCCTTTCCACCTAAAGGTCTGAGGTACCCAGCACCTGCCTGGTGTATGACCAGTTAAGCCGGTGACCTTGGCACTGGAAGGCCTGGTCCTCAAAGTCTGTCTCCTTAAACCACCTCCCTCTCGTGTGAGTTTACTTTTTTTAAAATTTTTTTTAATGTTTTATTTCTGAGAGAGAGGCAGCGTGAGCAGGAGAGGATCAGAGAGAGAGGGAGACACAGAATCTGAAACAGGCTCCAGGCTCTGAGCTGTCAGCACAGAGCCCGATGTGGGGCTCGAACCCACAAACCGTGAGATCATGACCTGAGCCGAAGTCGGACACTTAACCGACTGAGCCACCCAGGCGCCCCGTGAGTTTACTTTTTAGAGGAGCCAGCAGCCTCTGTCCCCACTCCGCAGGCAGCTAGTAGAAGTTATATTCACAGACTGTGTTACTGTTGTTATTTATTTATTTATTTAAAAACTTTTTTTTAACATTTGTTTATTTTTGAGAGACAGGGAGGGGCAGGGGAGGGACAGAGAGAGAGGGAGACACAGAATCTGAGGCAGGCTCCAGGCTCTGAGCTAGCTGTCAGCACAGAGCCCGATGCGGGGCTCCAACACACAAACCATGAGATCATGCCTGAGCTGAAGTCGGATGCTCAAATGACTGAGCCACCCAGGTGCCCCCTGTGTTACTGTTGTTTTTTAATACTTGGTGATGGAACACAGGATGTAAACTTTTTCTTGGAGGCTGGAAAAATAAGTTAAGGGAGATTTTGTGTCCTTAAGCCCCTCCGGTGATCTTTTGCTCCCATTATCTTCTATGCAGATTTATCTTGTGGTTTGATTGTTAACAGTCTGGTCTGGAAACAGAGACTGTTTCTGGCTCTCAAGGCGATTATGGGGCAAAATATTCAGAAAAATCTGAGCGTTCCTGCGCTTGAGTTTGTGTGTGGTAGAAATGCCTGCTTCCCTCATTCAACCCACATCGCCTTGGATTGTAACCCCTCCCTCCCGTGGTGCAGGGCAGGTTGAAATTGAGGCAGGTTTTGAAGAGACCATCAGCTCCTCGCATGGAGGTGCCCTGTTGCACAGTTGAGAAGGTGGTACGCTGCCCGTTGCTGAAAAACTTGGATCCTCAATCTGGGCTCCTGACTCCCAGTCCGAAGCTCTCCTGTTGCTTATATATCACAACTTTGTGTTTCTTCTTTCTTAAACTTAATTTCTAAATAGGTAGATACTAGGTACTATGTCTATATGGTTCAAAAGACAAATATAGATATTTTGTTGTCCCTACCCGGTCCCCCCCACCCGCCCCCGCTTCTGCCATTAACCCCATTTCTTACACAACTTTTGAGTGTCCAGTTTATCCTTTAGGCCCGAGTTTCTCTACCTCAGCACTACTGACATTCGGGGATAGGTAGTTCTTTGTTGGGGGAGGCTGTCCTGTGCATTGTGGGGAGCTTATCAGAGTCCCTGGCCTCTACACACTGGATGCTGGTAGACCCATGCACCCCCCACCCCCTCCATGCAGTGACACTCACAAATGTCTCCGACATTGCCAAGTGTTCCCTGGGGAGCAGAATTGTCCTTGGTTCAGAACCACTGCTTTAGGCAAATAGAAGCAAATATGAATATATATATTTATTTCCCATCTCTTATTCATTTAAAAGTAGCAGTCCATATTTGATTGACCCTTGAACAAAAGGGTTTAAACTGGGTTAGTCTGCTTACACTCAGATTTTTTTCAATAAATACAGTACAGTATTATAAATGTCTTATTTTCTTTATGATTTTCTTAACATTTTCTATTTCTAGCTTACTTTATTGTAAGAGTATAGTATACAGTACATACAACATAGAAAATATATGTTCATGGGCTCTACTAGTAAGGCGTCCAGTCAACAGGAGGCTATCAGCAGTTAAGTTTTGGGGGAGTTGCAAGTTAGACATAGATAGTTGACTGTGTAGGGGGTCACTGCCCTTAACCCCCGCATTGTTCAAGGGCCAGCTGTACATAGTCCCTCTTCCTGAGATACCCTATCTATATTTTTTACCTTTCCATGTATAGATCTCCTAGAGCTCCCTGGGTCAGTACCTGGAGGTCATCCCTACTCTGGCAGCTATATAGCATTCCATGGTGTGCAGGCGCCATGACTGACTCAACCGATCCTCTCTTGTTGGGTGCTTCTTTCCCATCTGCTGTGCCCGGCTCTTCCTGGTGCAGGTGGATCTGTGGGATAGATACCCAGAAGCAGGGTTTCTGGATCAAGGGGAAATGCATCTCACCATGGTAGTTGGCAGATTTCCCCTCCAGGAGAGCCATGCCCTTACATATTCCCATCAGCAATGATTGGGAGGCCTGCGTCCCCATGGTCTCACCAGCCATCCTGTGAAGACTTGGATTCTTGCCAGTTGTAGGTGAGCAATGCCTCATGCTTCCTAATAGCAGCACTGCATTCATGTTAATAGTCTCATTCATTCTGGGCAGGAGCTCAGTGGAACACCGTCTTGTCTGCTTTCCCCAGTGTTAAGTGTCCTGCATTGCTCTGTTTTGGGGGCCTCTGCCCTTGCCATGCCCTCCACTGGGAATCCCCTTCCTCCTGGCTTTCAAAATTTTCACCATTCGTTGATTTCCAAATGCCATCTCCTCTGAGAAACTTCCCGATTCTGCTTCATACCCTGCTTTGCGGTCATTTCCTCCTCCTCCATACTCCCTCTGGCTTTACTCCAGATGCCTTGTGCTGTCACCCATCACAGGTTGTCATGTCGTCCAGAGTCAGGTGGGAGTCCAGTTAGAAGGGTCTGGTTTTAGATTCCAGCTTTGCCACTTACCATGATAGGCCTTTGGTTCAAGTTCTTAAACTCTCTGAGACTCACTTTCCTCACCTATAAAATGGGAACAATGCTTGCTTAGAAGGCTATGGAGAAGAGTAACCAGACACCCCACATGAAGAATGCTGCACCGTATAGGCGTGTAATAAATATCAGCCTCCTGAGAGCAGGTCCACCCATTAGTTTTCCCCAGTGTCTTCCATGCCCTCCTGCACACAATAAAGGTATCACATCTGTTCTTTAAAAAAACAAAACTGTAAAGTGAATAGTAATTTATTCAAGAAGTATTTGAATACCTATTGTGTCTCAGGCATCGATCTCAGAACTGAGGATTTAGCAGTGAAAGGAGACAAAATCTCTACCTTTGTAGCTTACGTTCAGTTGTGATGACAAGCAATTAACAGAAGTAAGTGACACCTAGTCAGTATAGTCACATCTATTTGGTAACGTTTCTGTAGCACCATCCTTTTGGTTAATTGCTTCAAGAATTATTTGTTTTTTCATTATGGCATGGAATGTTCTTTGGGGACAGGAATAAAGACTGCTTTTTGAGGAAACTCCTTGGTGCTTGGTATGATGGAGAAAGCCCAAACCAGAAGCTTTTAATGTGTGCCCTCTGCTTGAACCCCTCCAAGGCTGTGCTGTGCAGACTCCTCTGGGGCCTGCCTGCTTTTACAGCTTTGTCTGTTACCTGCCAGTTTGTCAGCCCCTGAATCCTACACGTGTGTTACCTCCACTGAACCCCTAAATTCTAGAAGGCCCCGTGCTGTCTCATGTCTGCTTCTTTGTACATGCTGTTCCATTTGCCCTGAGTAGTTTCCTTGCCTGCTTCCTCTGGCCCGTATTCTTCTGGTCTCGGTTAGATGTCACTTCCTTAAGGAAGCTGTCCTTGATCTTCCCACCACCCCCCACCCCCCGTCTGGGTCACATGTCAGGCCTCTGCTTTAGTAATCATCAGGACTTCCTTCTCATCAGACTTCAGCAGCCTTATTTTCAAATTGCCAGTTTGCTCAACTCAGTCTAACTGTTAAGCCCCCTGGGAGTAGGGACATGTGTCTCTCTCATCTAGTGGTGTGTCCGCAGTGAGTACCTGCTGGTGAGTGGTGGAGGTACAGACAGATGGGTGAAGCACAGCACGGGCCATGGATACATGTTCTGACTTGTCTGTATTCGAGTCGACCCAGTCGGAACCTGTTTCCCTTTGTGGGCATCTTGTTTCTCTTTGCCACTCCCTGGAGATGGGCCATGCATATCCTGCTTCTGGCTCCATTACTACTCCAATGACCCTTGAGAGATCACTTATTCTTCTGGAGCATTTATTCAGTGACCTAGTGGGGCTGCAGAGTTGCTTAAGTCTGAGGGCGCTGTTGACCTTGTATTCCATGGCAATGGTGCCCTGAGGGTTGCATAACGCACTGTGTTGCTTCAGATGTGCCTGCTCTGGATTTGAGGTTCCGCAGGTCAGGCCGCTGGCTTTCCCACCCAGGTTTTTTCTCTGGAAGAGCAGCGCCGAATTCAAACACTGGGGGACATGGGGTGCCTGCGTGGTTCATTTGACTGAGCATCCAACTCTTGATTTCAGCTCAGGTCACGATCACAGGGTCATGGGATCAAGCCCCTTGGTGGGCTCCGTGCTGAGTGTGGAGCCTGCTTGGGATTCTCTCCCCCCACTCCTGCGCGCTCTCTCTCTCTCTCTGGGATAAAACAAAACAAAACAAAACAAAAACCAAACACAGGAGGACAGAGGAGCATGTGAGTGCACAGGTGCCGTTGTGTGTTGTTGATCCCAAGCTAGCCAGTAGAGGGCAGCAGAGCAGCCCACCATAATGTCCACATTTAATTATTTTGATAAGCCATCATGAGGTTGCCTCTTCCACTCACCCCCGGTGTGTTTGCTCCCAAAGGATGGTTGTTTTCCTGGAAGAGTTGTGGTCTAGCCACTCAAAAATAGGAGAATAAACCCTCCTGTTATGTGTTCATGTAAGGAGATGATGTTAGATGATGATTTCCTCGCTCTAAATTGATGCAGCCTACCTAAATCTGAACTAAGCCATTTTGTTTATGAGCCAATATATGTGACTGAAACTCACCTTGCAGAATAAATGGGGGGGCGTCACCCACAGAGTGCCCCAGCTGATGTCAGCCCCGTTCACTACCGGGGTGGACGTCCCAACGTGCTCTGTCTGTCGTGCGAAACAGTGATGCTGAAGGAGAATAACTTCTTCTATTGTTCACCAGCCTTATCTGGGGGAACATTTAATTACCAGCTTGGAGTAGTGAACGAAAAATAAAATTCTTAAAACTCAGGGTGATTTGGCAGTTTAAAATAAAGGCCTGTGTGTAGGAAAATAAGATCAGTGTGTGGGAGGGATTTGGGGAAATCGTTTGGGTACTAATTTAAGGACTTGAAGTGTTTGTTTATGAAGGAGCCCCATATAAGCATAACAGTTTATTTATTAAAAAAAAATTTTAATGTTTTATTTATTTTTGAGAGAGAGGTAGAGACAGCATGAGCAGGGGAGGATCAGAGAGAGAGGGAGTTACAGAATCCAAAGACAGGCTCCAGACTCTGAGCTAGCTGTCAGCACAGAGTCCAGCACGAGGCTCAAACCCGCAAACCATGAGATCATGACCTGAGCCAAAGTCAGATGCTTAACCAACTGAGCCACGCAGGTGCCCCAAGCATAACATTTTAAGTCAAAGAGGGTGAGAAACTCAAGGGCAAAGAGGTCTGGTCTGTGTCCTCCAGCAGGGTTCATGGTCATTAGCCATGTGCATCGCTCATAGGATTCCAGCAAAATCTTTATAATCTCCAAACTAACTATAAACTTTCTGTGGATATTGGAATATGTAAAATATGATAAATGCTCTAGGCACGTGACTTTACTTTTTGAAACCTTTCATTCTCCTAAAAATTTTCAGAATGAGAACTCCTGGTGTGTTTCCAAGGAGACCCTAGGAAGGCACATTCCTTATGTTCAGTTTCTGCTTATTAAATTAAAACGATTCCAATTTCATATTTCATTTGCTCTCCTGTCATTCAGCCCCACATCAGATGAGGCCCACATCTCAAAGAGTACCATTTCCATAGAGAATATTCTGTGGGCAGTGAGAGAATGTCAAGGCACCATTTCTAAATGTAAACATTTCTTCTTCCTAACCCCTCCACTTTGAAGAAGAATTCAAAAGAGAATCTTCTTTGAATCACTGAAAATATTGGCGCAGGCTCCCCCATATTGTGTATACATGTTGGAATGCCAGACTTCTATCTGCTCATCTCTCCCTACTCTAGAAATAGGTTCCTTCCATAGGAGTCGTCAGCTCAAGGGGGAAAAAAACATATATAAATTGGTAGTCATTAAAAAAAAAAAATTACCCGAATGTTGGAAATAAGGCAAAAAAAATAAATTACTGAGTGCCCTTTCGGTATCCCACATCAACATTGTTTAACAAGTTCACCAATGGGACACCTGGGTGGCTCAGTCAGTTAAGTGTCTGACTTGACACTTAACCTCTGTGGCGTCCGACTTCGGCTCTGTCATGATCTCATGGTTCGTGGGTTTGAGCCCTGTGTCGAGCTCTGTGTTGGCAGCCAGCTCAGAGCCTGGAGGCTGTTTCAGATTCTGTGTCTCCCTCTCCCTCTGACCCTCCCCTGCTCTCTCTCTCTCTCTCTCAGAAATAAGTAAAAACATTTTTAAAAATTTTAAAAAAACAAGTTCACCAAAGATCATCTGAGGTTCCAGGGCAGAAGTCGGCAGCTTTTTCTGTAAAGGGCCAGATGGTAAATATTTAAGGTTTTGGGACCATATGATCTTTGTGGCAACTACTGGACTTCTCCGTTGTATTGTGAAAGCAGCCACAGGTAAGCATAAGCAACTTCATGTGACTGTGTTCCAATAAAACTTTATTCATGGACATTGACATTGGATTGTGTATGATTTTCATGTGTCGTGAAATTTATTTTGAAAATTTTCAATTGTTTAAAAATATAAAAATCTGGGCCACCTGGGTGGCTCAGTCAGTTAAGTGTCTGACTTTGGCTCAGGTCATGATCTCACGGTTGGTGAGTTCGAGCACCACATCAGGCTCTATGCTGACAGCTCAGAGCCTGGAGCCTGCTTTGGACTCTGTCTCCCTCTCTCTCTGTTCCTCTCCCACTCGAGCTGTATCTCTGTCTCTCAAAAATAAACATTAAAAAAGCAATACAAAGTTAAAAAATAGAAATATAAAAATCACTCTTCACTCACAGGGACTGCTGTGAAAACAGGAGGCTAATATTAATAATTTGCAAATTATTTTTGTTCAGTTGAGATGCAAACAATTTCTCCCAGGTAGAAGAGGACCATCAAAGGTATTGCTTTATGCCCTGCAACATATTAAC
The DNA here is from genome assembly GCF_003009895.1 of Hyaena hyaena. Classification (NCBI taxonomy): domain Eukaryota; kingdom Metazoa; phylum Chordata; class Mammalia; order Carnivora; family Hyaenidae; genus Hyaena; species Hyaena hyaena. The sequence continues at coordinate 1,050,637 of NW_024080980.1, forward strand.
TTAGTTTTGTATCCCAGTTTCCAATCTATTCCAACATTCATTTTTCCACAGGGTTTTTTCCTTTGAGCCAGTTTTGACATCCCGTTTTTTCCCTCGTCAGTGAGTTAAATAAATATGTCATATGCTTCTGTATATTCATATGAGAGTCAAATGTTTAACTTTCTGGAAATCATAGTTTGACAGCCACATAATACAAAAAAAATGTGTAACATTTTGAACAAGACATAAACTTCATTGAGTTTTAGAACAAAGAACAGATCAGTTCAGTTATTCAATATAAGGGTAAAAGGTTTACACCTCATCTTCCCTCCTGCCAGTTAAATACAGGAAGTAGTCAAGGGAGAATGAAGGTAGATGGATGGGGGCGGACACGTAGGATGGGGTCCTCTTTTGTGCCCACTTGCCCTTAGTGGGGTTCCATTGTTGCTGCTCTCGGCAGAGTGGGGGCAATGCACTGGACATGTCTGACATCTCACGCAGTTTTCCAGGAATGATTTGGGTTTCCAGTGAGAGCTTCTTCTTCACCGATAATATTTTTAAAGAGAAGAAGAAAAGAAATTTTTTCTTTCAGAAGGCATTAATGTGAAGAAGCAGGGGAGGTCTCAGAGAGCACATTGGATTTGGTGTCAAGGTTTGTAGTTTTCAGTCTGTGACCAACTGTGTGACATTGGGTATCACGTGACTTTTGTTTTGCATATGGAAAATGCTCAGCTTGGACGCTGTCGTCATTATGATTTTTCCTGGTGCTGAAATTTTATAATGAAAAGTGGACTCAAATTCCATTTGTTGGAAATGAGTGGTCACTGGTTCCTAATTGTTTTTCTAAATAAAATAAGAATAGTCCATCTTCAGAATCTAGATTTCCAGATTTGACTCCTTTTTTAATAAACGCTATAAAAGACTTATCTTATTTTAAAAAAGTGATCATATATAATAAAATAATATGTAAAAGGTAACCGCTTTCCAGGTAATTCTCTACTTGGAACAAAGAGTGGTGGAAAAGTACAGAATGGAACCGTCTGCCTTTGCTATTCAGTTTATGATGCCAAGTGCCTCTAACAGGATCATTCTGTTCCTCAGACTTTAGGATCACTTCTCTGTTCAAACTTGGTTTAAGTCTGAGAGCAAAGATTTCCTTGGCTAAGGGAGCAAATGATTAAACAAAGCTCCAAAAGGCAAGTTTGGCATCTTGACAAGCCAGCACATTGGTGAAAGAGATGGAAATAGACGATAAGGAATCAGAGGCCCCTTTGATTTTAAAAGCACACAAAGGGTGCTTGAAATTCCACGGGTATTTCAAGCCCAGGTAAGAGATTAGAGCAAATCTCAAAAGGCATTAGCTCCAGCCTTTTTGGGAGGTCAGAGATGTGCGGACAACCCGTTCCTCATAGGCATGTGTGCATATGCGTGCGGCCCGCAGACTCCTCCCCCTCGAAGCCCCACCCATCCCCACACCCACCCACCAACTTTTCCCTGAACTTCGGGATCTTTTGAGATCCCGACGCAAAGATATTGCTTGCTAAATTTGAACAAAGGGACCAAAGCACTTGGTGTAGAAACTAGTCGCTGAAGAAGGACCTGGTCTCAAACTTTTAACACTCAAGTGGCCCTATTGAAATATTGAGCCGGTTTGTTTTTTTTTTTTCCCCTAACTCTGAGCCCTTGCAAGCAACATCCCCCGTTGTGCGGCTTTCTCCTTTTTGCAGCTAACTGTTCTTGATGACTATTATGTGAACTCTAGACCGCATGTCCAAATTGCACAAGTCCAGAATCCAGCATAACGAAGTGTAGGTTGTAAATAAGGCTCACGAAAGAAAATCGTTGTCATCTTATTCTAACTTGCAGATAGTCACTGCTCGCTGGAAGTACAGCCTTTCCTGGCAGGATTTCTCTGTATTCTCTTGAGAGCATTTACGTTAACAAATTACAAAGATTACTTTAATCTTTGTTTGGGATTCATTTAGTGTGTGCATAAATCTTCAAGCCCATTATCATACAGATGAGAAACTTCTAGGATTTTTACTGATTCATTAAAACTTCTGATTTCAGCTCCTTCTTAATGTGACAACAGAGTCAAAACATGTTAGCTTGGATTCAGGGATTTTTTTTTTAATCTCAGGCTTTCAAACACTTAAAGTAACTCAGGTTGCTTATCTTCAGATTTGAGGCAGAACATGATATTTGGCTCTTAATGCCCTTTTCCCCTCTGTGATGCATCTCTGAAGAATTCTGGCATGATTATGTACTCATAGCAACAGATCTGTACCTAGAGTTCTCCCCCCTCCACCCACTTTAATTTTGAAAATCTTAAAGTCTGTAGAAAAACTGAAAGAATGATTCATTCTCCCTCACATAGATTTTGTAGCCTCCTTCGTTTACATTCGCCAGTTAGCATTTTGCCACATTTGCCCTATTTCCCTATATGTGGGTATATTCGTTTATTTTTGTTGTTGTTCAATCAATATGAAGCAAATTGCAGACAGGAGACTTACTCCCTAAATCCTTCAGTTTATATCTTCCAAGAACAAAGATGCTCTCTTATATCATTGCAATACCTTCATCACACTGAAGGACTCCAGCACTGATGTAATGCTGGATAATGCAACCCATATTCAGATTTCCCAAAGTGTCCCTAGCTCCCCCTCCCTGTCCTTTTGTTCAAGGATCCAGTCAGGATCAGTCAATTGTATTTGGTTGCCACATCTTTTTGTCCCCTTTCATCAGGGAAAGCCCCAGCTTTTTGTGTATGTGTGTGTGTATTATGATGTTGACATTTAGAAGAGTCTGGGCCATTTTCTTCTAGAATGCTCCACAGCCTGGTTTGTCTGTTTCTTCCCGAGGAGGTTCACATTAGACAATTTGGGCAAAAACCAGACTAGGAGGTGCTGGACGTTTCTGATCATATCACATCAGGAGGCACATGATAACAGATTGTTCCCATATTGGTGTCGCTCAGTTTGGTCACTTGGTTACAGGAGTATCTGCCAAATCTTGTAAAAGGGACACTTTCACTTGTAAGAAGTCTGGGGGGACCTCTTTGAGGCCATGTGAATGTAGTTTTTGCTAAACAATCTCTCAGTCACTGATTTAGGCACCCGTGGACAATCTTGGCATTATTTTGATTTGTTGTTGGCGGCGGCGTAGGAGGGAAGTAAAAATCTAAAGGAAGAGGGCCCAGTCGGATCTTTGTGGAACCATGCTTATTACTTCATTATTTGTATAATTGCAAGACATGAATGATGTGAGTGCTGTGCGTTGTCCAGATTGTTACACTCAATCTGTATGAACAAAAGAAGCATAGTTTTGCTGTTTGTCCACAGTGAGACCTCCAAGGCACATACTTGTCTGGAGTCAGTAGCCTACAATAATTACTGAAGGTCCGTGTGAGGTTATTAAAATGCCTGATGTTTGCCCTGGTGGCACACACGAGACAAATGAGGCAGGATTCTTCCAGCTTGGTTACACAATGGCGTTCACCTTTTAGTTAGTAGCACAGAGCGGGAATGTTGCTGTAGCACCTTCCGCCACTTAACAGCCTGGACAGTGTAGTAGAAAAAAATCTGTAGCCTATCTCAGGGACTTAACGAGATAGATTTAAACTTTGTAAATAAAAGGTTTAACTAAAGCTTGCAAGACATATTTGTGTGCATGAGAAAATTCACGTGAATTTTGTATTCCGTCTTTCCCCCACAGGGTAGGGAACTGTTAAACAGCTTTGGCCCGTAGGTGAGAACCATCCAAGAAGGGAAAATGTTGACAGTCAAAATCCTCCTTGATGTAATTTTTAAAAATGCTTTAATTTCTTTTTGAGAGACAGCAAGCAAGTGGGGGCGGGGGGCAGAGAAAAAGGGGGACGGAGGATCCAAGGCAAGCTCTGTGCGGGCAGCAGAGAGCCCTATGTGGGGCTTGAACTCACAAACTGCGGGATCATGAGTTGAGCCCAAGTCAGCCACTTAACCAACTGAGCCACCCAGGCACCCCTAAAATGTTGTAATTTTAATAATCTTCAACATTATTTATTTCAAACACATTAAATGTTTCTACAGTGCCATCTCAGAATTGTAGAGTCATGTAACCCAATCCTTGATGTCAATGATTCCCAACCTGGGAAGTGATTTTGACCGTCAGGGAACAGAGGGCGATGTCTGGAGACATTTTTGATGGTCACAACTGGGAGGGCGCTATTGGCATCTAGTGAGTAGTGGCCAGGGATGCTGCTAAATATCCTATAAGACCCAGAACAATGCCTCCTACACACACACACACACACACACACACACACACACACACCCCACCATAAACAACAAAGAGGTGTTAAGTGCAAAGCGTCAGTAGCGCCAAGGTTGAAGATGATAGAGTTCTGTTGTTTACAAGCGTTTGTAGCGCATTGCTGTGTAGGCACTGGGTGTTCCAAGAAAATTAAGACTCTATACTCAAAACTAGCATCTAATTAGGAAGACAGAACTGTGATAAATATACTTTCTTATTCTTTGATAAGCTTTCTTAACTCTTGGAGAGAAAATGGTGCTGCAGGCTGTAAACAGAAGCCTCATGTGGGCTGGAGCTTTCCAGATGAGCAGGCATTACCAAGTGTGGAGGGTTGAGAACTTACACTCTCGGTTCTCATCATTATCATTGGCCCACGTGAGGTCTCATGTTGTTTCCCCCTTTATCCCTCCTTTCCTACCACGTGATTGGCAACCGTCCTTATGGGTTAAATGTAAACCTTTGATTTTGCATGTTTTTTTAAATAAAATCTGCCTCAGTAACTTGGATAGCTATCTTAACACAATTATATTTGTATAAATTATCTCATTCTGTTTCTTTTCCAGTTAGCTCTACGCTGTTAAAATCAATTCATGTTGCTATGGACCCGTCTATTCTGTTACTTCTAATTGCTTCATAATAGTACTCCTTGGGGTGTGTTTCAGTTAGTTACACTTTAATAAACCACCCCAAACTCAGTGACTTAAAACAATAGTCATTCATTTTTCATGAGTCTCTGTCATTGGTTGAGTGGTTTGGCTGATCGGTGTCTGGTTCTGTTCATCTTACCTGGTGTCACTCATTAATATGTGGCCTGCTGGGGACTGGATACTTTAAGAGGGCCTTGTACATTGTACATCAGGCCAGCCCAGGCTTGGTCACATGGTAGAAGGGCAAGGATCCAAGAGAGGAAAAATACACAAGGTCTGGACTTAGAACTTGTACACAGTCATTTCTATCATATTCTATTGGCTAAAACAAATCACAAGTCTGACCTCAATTTGGAATATTGGGGGAAAGATTCTACCTCTTGATGGTACAGACCAAAACGTCACATTGCAAAGGGTGCGATTATTGGGAGGTTCATTGGGACCACTGATACAGGTAGTCACCCAAAGCATGCACCCACCACCTTCCTCCTATCCAGCCTCCCAGTGACATCTGTCCAAGTTGCTTCCAACCTGGATAAACATCCTTGTATATGTCAAGGATGGACCTTAAGGACCTAAACGAGAAGCTTGGGGATATATTCCCAAGAATAGGTTTGTGGAGGCATTGTACACAACTAAGTTTGACGGCACACATTCTCCAAGATGCGTGCTGTGGTCCTTCCTCCCACCAGCAGTGCTCAGGGTTCCTGTATTCCCACACTGCTGCCGACTCTTAGCAATGCCCAGATTTTAAATGTTGGCTGGCTTAATACGTGTAAAGTGATATCTTGTTGCCGTGACTTGTTATGCATTTCTCTGGTTACTGAGTTGTGCCTGTTAGCCTGCTGGCTTTTCCTGGGCAGAGACAGTGAAGAGAGAAGCAACTTGGGGCAGATGGTTACATCTGTCAGGTATGGCGGTGGGAACAGCAGGAGGTAAAGCAGGGGACTGAAAGGAGACAGACTCCGTTGTCGACAGGTGGGGGGACTCTGCACGGAGGCAGTGGACGGCCTTGGGTTTTAGACGAGACCCTTGCAGTTAGGTTCTTGTTATAGAGGAGTCTTATTTGACAACAGTATGAAGGGTCTGAAGGGACAGCGTTATTAGTCACTAAATGTCACATGGGAGGCTGGTTTGGGCCAGCTGGGAAATGACAAGATGCCGAGGTAAGGCCATATACAAGAAAAGAACAGTTACAATCCACCTGACAGGTAGCTGATCAGGAGAGGCAGGTAAGGGAAAGGAAGGCGTCTAGGGTGTCCTGGTGACTTCTGTCTTGGGAGGGAGGGGTGTGGTGTTGCCACGTGTTGTTGGAGAATGTGGGAGGCCGCCTAGACCCTGGGGGAGATGAGAAGTCCTTTTGGGGTAGCATCAAGTTTAAAGGCCTATGGAGTGACAAGGCAACGAGCACATCAGCTTGAGAGGAAGTTGAGGTTAAAGGTGAGGAAATGGAAATTACCAGACAGTGGGAGCCGGGGCCGGCGCCTGCTCAGGGACGGATTCATCAGAAGCAGTGGCTCCCAATCTTCCGCATGCATCAGAATCACCTGGAAGATGGTTACATCACAGGCTGCTGGATCCCACCTCCAGAAATTCTAATTCAGTAGGTCTGGAGCAGAGTCAGGGTAAAAGGCTTCCCAGTGAAGCTGAGGTCGCTGGTCTGGGGACCACACTTTGGGAACCGCCAGTGCAGAGCAAGAGAGTACAAACAGAGAAAGGCCCTGGAGGCTCGTGTTCAAACAACAGGCAAAGAAAAGCAAAGCAGGAAAGGAGACTGAGACAGTGTACGCCCTTAGAAGGCAAGAGAATAATGTTTTAACCAAGGAATTGAGATGCAGTTGAAGGCCATTCATTTTAGAAGCTCAGTTCAAAAGGAAAAAAGAGAAGGCCCAAAGCATATTTACCTTGCCTTATTATTTTTGTTGTTAGTAAGTTATTTTAGGGTGGAAGAGATGTAAGCATCTTTTTAAAAAAAATTTTTTATTATACTTATTGATTTTTGAGAGACAGAGCAGGAGACAGCGTGAGCAGGAGAAGGGCAGAGAGAGAAGGAGACACAGAATCCGAAGCAGGCTTCAGGCTCTGAGCAAGTGTTCAGCACTGAGCCTGATGCGGGGCTCAAACCCACGAACCGCGAGATGGTGACCTGAGCTGAAGTCAGACACTTAACCGACTGAGCCACAGGTGCACCGAGACCTAAGCGTCTTTTTAGGATTGATTAAAAAACAGGTGAAGAGTCACTCCTGCCTCAAACTCCACCCCGCTGCTGTCTCTAAGTTGACATGGGTGGGAAGAGGCCGTCAGGCTAAATAAATAATCCTGCCCTCCACAGCATCAGAAAACACAGAAGCAGCTTTATGTCTGTAGATTGCCAGGGCCCCTAGGGATATATCATAAAGAAAAAAACCATACCAAGCTGTGGAGTAGTATGTTGGGTTTTCTATACAGGGAAAAACAAATGTATAAACCCTCCCTTCCCATCTATGTGTGTGTTTGCTTAAAGAAAAACAGATAGGTTTTCAAGAGAACTCTTTATTTATTTATTTATTTATTTATTTCTCTTCATAGTTTATTGTCAAGTTGGTTTCCATATAACACCCAGTGCCCATCCCAACAAATGCCCTCCGGGAGAACTCTATTTTTTATGGAGAGCACGGACTGGAAAGGACACGAGGAGATTCAGACTCTGTGTGCGTGACTTTGGTATTAGTTAACCCCCTTATGCCTCAGTTTCCTCATCTGTAAAATGAGGCTACTCATGGTACCTACCTCATGTGAAGGTCACATGAGAACATATACAAAGCCTTTATTTTTTTTAATTTTTTTATTGTTTTTTTTTTTTTTAATTTATTTCTGAGAGAGAAAGAGAGGGAGAGACAGCATGAGCAGGGGAAGCTCAGAGCGAGAGGGAGATACAGAATCTGAAGCAGGCTCCAGGCTCTGAGCTAGCTGTCAGCACAGAGCCCAATGCGGGGCTTGAACCCACGAACTGAGAGATCATGCCCTGAGCCGAAGTCAGACGCTGAACCGACTAAGCCACCCAGGCGCCCCATGTACAAAGCCTTTAGAACACTGCCGTGCACATAGTAAGTTTCTGAACAGAATCCGCTATTGTATTTTAACATGGTTTGATAGACACAGTGCAGCTTAGTGAATTTTAGTTTGTTATCTGTTAGATCCCATGGTATAAACTGTTAGGAAAATAAGGTGGGTGTCACTTTTAGGAACCTAACATTCAAAACTGTTTCACAGTTCGGGGCCACAGTGGCCCTACCAATTCGAAATGCTCCTTCCTCCACATGCTGTCTGCTAGAAAGTTGTCATGATAGCTTTTTAGTCAACCGTGGCTAGAGGTGAGTGGCGCCATCCGGGGATAGTGATGGCATTAGAAGGTTGGAGGATTTAGGACGTCTGACTATTTCCTTGATAGGACCAGAGAGCCCAGTGTACTGGGGGGAACTTGCGTCTTGATCATATGTACTTAGCTATTAATTTCCAGACAAACGGCTTTCAGCCTCTGTTGGCTCACTGAAATACGCGTGGGTGCAAAGCATTACCTGGGCCTGCCTTGACTTCTCCTGGGGCTGTAACAAGACCAGCTGATTTGAGTTTAATCCCGGAAAGACTCATGCACGCCTGAGCCGAACATCAGTTTCTTCTCTTGCTTCCTTGCTCGACTCATGTGCCTACAAAGTGTCCCAAACTTAGGGCATCTGGGATCTCAGATTTCCTCAGAGGCCAGCCCAGTGAGAGCCCAGCCATGTGTTTAGTAATTCAGCTCTTTTAACTGAGGCTTTGGTCCAGCAGGAAGTCCAGAGTTCAAATCCTGGGCTAGCCTTGTCTGGGCGCCCTGGGCTTTGTGACTTTCCAGCTCACTACAGGGAGTGGGAGCTTTGCAGGTGACACCACGCCCACTGTGGACTCTTTGCGTTTGAGGTGGGAGAATTTGTCTGCTCCCCTAGGCACCTGATGACTGTGTTCTGTCACCCTGGACTGTGATCAGTTGGCTCTGCTTCCTGCAGGGTCACTGGAGATTCTCATAGCCGGTCGTTATATTCCTAGCTCAGTCTTTAAAAGGGAAAAGAGGAAACAAACAAATGACATTCAAAATAGGACCAACCCAAAACACAGCAGGAAATTCATCCCCTCCAAGTTTTACCACGTAAGCTACACGTTTGGAAAGGAGTAGTGGAATTATGGATGATTTTAAAAATTTTGTGGGTTTTTCCCTGAATAACGCAAACATCTCAAGGAGATTATGTAGCTTTGAGAAAAACCACATCTGTACTCGTCTGTCGGGGGCAGGTTCCGGAGATAGTGTTGTTGAAAGGCAGGCCCCATCAGAATTCTGTGGCAGCAGCAATAGAGCAGAGGAATTTTGCTAGCACTGTTAGGCTGCAGCTTGAATTTACAGTCTAGCTGTGTTTTTGCTGCAAGAAAAATTGTACCCAAGCTGCGGATACACTGTCTGGGGTTGCTTTAGAAATCTCCCATTCAGGGGCGCCTGGGTGGCTCCGTGGGCTAAGCGTCTGGCTCCTGATTTCAGCTCAGGTCACGCACTCACAGTTCATGAGATGGAGTTCCACATCAGGCTCTGCGCTAACAGCACAGATTGAGATTCTCTCTCCCTCCCTTTTTCTCTGCCCCACCCCTGCTCTCACACTCTCACTCTCAAAATAAAGAAATAAACTTAATTTTTTTATTTTTAAGTAATCTCTACACCTAACTCAGGGCTCAGACTCACAACTCCAAGACCAAGAAGCACACGCTCCTGCCAACTGAGCCAGCTGGGCACCTCCAGTACATATCTTAGTAGGAAGCCCCGTCCTTGCCTACAAAGGGCACCAGAGAAAGAAATGAGTTTAATAAATATAGGTCAGACTTAGAAGTAGCCCTTAGCACTTTCTTCTGGGGTTATTTTCCTGCAACATGAGGAGGAAATCCTATTGCTGGAAGCTACACTGCAGTTATGGGTTTCTCTTAGGAACCTGAGAATCTCACTGCCAGGGTTATGTGATCCTTTATCAGCATCAGCTCTGGGCACGAGCCTCGGCCGGTGCCAGGGACCCGGTCTGCCCCTGAATCTGCAAACACTCTATTGAGGAAATACCCTGACTTGCTTTATGGGATTGCTCTGAGCTCTTATGTTATATAAGTATAAAGAATTCTAGAAATTTGGAAAAAGTTACAGACATTTAAATAATGGGAAAAAAATGTTTTTAAATACCTATGTTAGTGTGCTTTTCATCCTGGACATTTTGTAGAGTATACTCTTAATGTTTTAACAATTAGTAAAGATTATGATAAAGAAAATGTAAATAGTTGGGCCTTTGTATCCACTGGTAAGCAAATCCACAGTTGTCGCCTAGCCATACAGCAGGCTACGTCACGGTAATGTGAATTACTGGTATATGCAACAGTACAGATGAATTCCAGAATGTTGAATAAAAGAATCTGGACACAGTAGAGTCTATACCGTATCTGGGGTCGGCAAACCCAGCCTACAGGCCAGATTGGGCCCGCTGCTGGTCTTAACAAACACACTGAGAATGACTCGCACTTTTTTTTTAGTGGTTGAGAAAAAATTAAAATAAGGATGCTATTTGCGATATGTAAAAATTACATGAAATTCAAATTTGTGTCCGTGAATTGAGTTTTATTGGAACGCAGCCATGTCTCTGCATGCAGTGTGTGGCCGCCTTTGGGCTCCTCAGAGAATGTGTGGCCTGCCAAGCCTAAAATAGTTACTGTGTGGCCCTTCATAGGAAAAGTTGTTCTGGCCCCTGTTCTGTACGTACTATACAATTTTATCCATATGAAATTTAAATGCAAATAAATCGATAGGGGCACGTGGGTGGCTCAGTCGATTGAGCGTCTGACTTTGGCTCAGGTCATGATCTCCTGGTTCGTGGCTCAAGCCCCAGGTCGGGCGCTGTGCTGACAGGTCAGAGCCTGGAGCCTGCTTCCGATTCTGTGTCTCTCTCCTCTCTGCACCTCCCCTGCTCTCACTCTGTCTCTCTCTACCTCAAAAATAAATAAACATTAAAAAAACTTAAAAAAAAAACATTAATCAATAGGACAGAAAACAGATCAGAGTAGGCTGCCTGGTGGCAGCAGGAGAGTCTAATTGTAAATGAGCACTAGGGCACTTTGGGGGCGAGAGAAACGTTCTGAATATTAATTGTGGTGGTGGCTACACGATATATATACATTTGGCAAAACTTATAAAACCATGTATTTTATTATTTTTAATAATATATTTTTAGGGGCTCCTGGGTGGCTTAGTCAATTAAGCGTCCGACTTTCGCTTAGGTCATGATCTCGCGGTTCGTGGGTTCAAGCCCCGCGTCGGGCTCTGTGCTGACTGCCAGCTCGGAGCCTGGAGCCTATTTCAGAGTCTGTGTCTCCCTCTCTCTCTGACCCTCCCCTGCTCACGCTGTCTCTCTCTCTCTCTCATAGAAATAAATAAAAAATATTTTTAAAAAAATAATATATTTTTAAATATTTTTGATAATAGATTTTTTAGTATTTATTTATTTATGGGAGAGTGCAGGCAGAGGAGGGGCAGAGAGAGGGGGACAGAGGATCAGAAGTGGGCTCTAGGCTGACAGCAGAGAGCTCAACGTGGGGCTTGAACTCATGAACCAGAAGATCATGCCTGAGCCGAAGTCAGATGCTCAACCTACTGAGCCACTCAGGTGACCCCAAACCACGGACTGTAAATAGGCATCATTTATTGTGTGTACATTATACTTTAGTGAAACTGTGAAAAAAAATTGGCTCCAAATCCTCCTCCCCACCTGCAAGTAATTCAACTACTCTAACTTTTTAGTTCCTTCCTCTTTATACAGATATATAAACATTTTCTGCACTTGGGATGATAAACCATGTCATTTTTTAAAATGTTTATATTATTTATCATTTTTAAAAAATGTTTGTTTATTTTTGAGAGGGACAGAAAGAGACAAAGTGTGAGTAGGGGAAGGGCAGAGAGAGAGAGACACAGTCTGAAGCAGGCTCCAGGCTCTGAGCTGTCAGCAGAGAGCCCAATACAGGGCTCGAACTCATGAACTGTGTGATCGTGGCCTGAGCTGAAGCCAGACGCTTAACCAACCGAGCCACCCAGACACCCCAAGAGTATCATTTTTGAAGGTATTTGTAGTCTGTTTATTCTTTTGTGTCGATCCTGAGTCAGTTCTGGTGGAAGGAAGTTTGTCACCTTACTTGGGATGGTGCTTTCAAAATGTGCTTCCTAAATTCAGATCCGCAGTTGGCCCCTGTGACATTTGGGCGCCACACCCCAGGTTTCCTTTCTCATTGAAGAAGAGCCAGGCAGGGTACAAGCGTTTGGCCCTCCAGCCCTTAGAGCTATCCTAGAACTTTCTGCTCAGCACCCAGTCACCCGGGCTTCCAGCCCACCTGTGGCCCCCATGTCTGGTCTAGCTCTTTCCTGCCACCTTCTAGGCCATCTGGCTGAACTCCACCCCTTGCTGTCTGCAGTTTCGCTCACCCTCTCTTCCTTCCCCACAGCCCCCCCATGCCAGGCAGCTAGCTTTCCCTCCCTCGGTTCCTGCTGCCCCTCCTCACACTTTCCTAACCCAGCCCACCGTGGGGATGAGGCCGTCCGTGTCGCTGCTTCCACCACACACCCTCCCTTCCCCTCAGGGATGTGCTCTCCTGCCCTGCACAGTGGTAACTGTGCCCAAATGGTCCTCTGCATATAAGAGCTTCGGATGGTGCCTGGCGCACAGTGAGAACCCAGGGCGCTGCCACCATCGTCATGTCCCCGCAAGCTGTTCCTGCCTCCATCTTCTTCCGCCTTTAGGCCCAGAAGCATTTCTATTCTTTTGGCCGGCTGGCATTTTTCAATTAAAATATCTGCCTCTTAGAAGGGAGATATATTTGACATCTGGGCCAGAAGCTTGGTACGGTCCGGGCTTTTTCAGGTTTCTCATTGGTGTGTGTGTGTGTGTGTGTGTGTGTGTGTGTGTGTGTGTGTTCTATTGTTTTTTTTAACAAATTATGACAGACTTAGTGGCTTAGAGCAACATAGATTTATTCTCTTACAGTTCTGGAGGTCAGAAGTCCAGAATCAGCCTCACTGGGCTAATACCAAAGTGTTGGTGGGGCTGGTTCCTTCTGGTTCCTCATAAGGGGAATCAGTGTCCTTGGCCCGTGTCTCCTTCCTCCATCTTTACAGCTGTTTCCAAGTCTCTCTCTGACTCTGACTTCCCTGCCTCTGTTTGTCACTTGTATGGATGCTTGAGGACCATTGGGCCCATCCAGTAATCCAGGATAACCTGCCTGCCCAGAATCCTTAACTTAATCACATAGGCCGTGTAAGGTGACGGCTACAGGTCCCAGAGACTAGGATGTGGACATCTCTACGAGGTCATTATTCTTTCTATCACAATGTCATTCATTCCTTCTCCCACTTTGCCTTCTTCACTTGGCCTTTGAAAGCAGCAGCTCTCAGAGTACCCTGTATCCATGAGTCACAGATAAGTTGTTAAACGAAGATTCTTGAGCACCACCCCCACCATGCACCCAGAGATTCTGACCCAGGGGTTCTGGGATGGAGCCCAGGCACTTGCGTTTTTAACAAACTCACTAAGAGATTTGGGTGCTGGGAGCCGAAGCATCACTTTTTTTTTTTTAATTTTTAACGTTTTATTTATTTCTGAGAGAGAGACAGCATGAGCAGGGGAGGGTCAGAGAGAGAGGGAGACACAGAATCTGAAACAAGCTCCAGGCTCCGAGCTAGCTGTCAGCACAGAACCCAACTCGGGGCTCAAACCCACGAACTGTGAGATCATGACCTGAGCCGAAGTTGGACGCCCAACCGACCAAGCCACCCAGGCACCCCCCGAAGCATCACCTTTTAAAAGGAAGACCACTCAGCCTCAGAGGTGCTCCCAGAGGTAGTTCCTGTAGAAGGTTCTACATGATTTCTTTCTCATCTCGGAGGCTGGTACAGCTACCGTAGCAACCAACCCACAAAAGTAGAGCATTAATGGTTTACTCTGCATTGGCAGAACAGGGCATGCAGAGAAAGGGAAGCAGTGGACTCAAGAAAGTGGCAGCTTTGTTATTCTATGGTTGTGCCCGGGTGGGAAGAAACACTGCATATGGAGATGCCTGGGGAAGACAGGGGCGAGGGGGAGCATGTGAGGAGCACCCAGCCCAAGTCACTCTGTTAGGGGTTGAGGGATGGTTAGGATGTGTCTGGGAAGAACCAACCCTTCACTGGCTGACATTATGAAGGCAGATCTGGCCCAGGGGGAATGTGGGTAAGAAGAGTAAGGCAGGATTTTCTTTTTAAGTTTTTATCTATTTACTTAGAGAACATGAGTGGGGAGGGACAGAGAGAGAGGGAGAGGGAGAGGGAGCATCCCAAACAGGATCCTCACTGTCAGCCCAGAGCCTGACGCAGGGCTCGATCTCTGTGAACCATGAGATCATGACCTGAGCCGAAATCAAGAGTTGGATGCCTAACTGACTGAGCCACCCATGCGCCCCAGGAATTTTGTTCTTAATAGTCTATTTTCTTTCTTTCCATTATGAGTAAGGAGGGAGAGTTTTCTGGGGTGAGTCCAACTGAGGCCTTGCTGATAGAGATACTGACAGCCTTTTACAGAGACCTTGAATTGTGTGTTCTTGTAAATGTAGCTTAACACTTTCATAAGTGCTGGAAACCCCCATTGCAGCTCTCCTTTCCAGTGCCCGTGTTCGTGCTTCCTGACTTTTGAGTGCCGCAGTGAGTCCTTGGGGTCAGTCGTTCAGTGGTAAACTGAGTGCTGAGGGAAAAACAAAGGTAGCTAAACCAAATTCACGGTTTTCAAAACTTCACAGTGCAGGGAAGAAGAGATGTGGGCAGTGACCATGAAAGGCAGGGCAGGGCGAGGAGAGGGATGGAACACAAGCGTGCCTGGCCTGGTGCTCCAAGGGGACCCCCCACAGCACGATCCCTGGCATGTTATGTTTCAGGTGAAAGGTATTCCATGGCCAAGAACATTTGGAAAAGGCCAGGTTAGACAAGGTCAGTTTTATTACCATGAGCCCCTTCAGAGCCTTTAGTTTACTACATTTCCAAGAGTTGGCTAGAATCCACCTTTCCCAAATGAATCTACCTATAGACCTTGTTTTCATGGAGTACCTTTAAGGACATACTTGCAACGTGACTTCAGGTACAGGTGGTATATTTTTTGGTGGCTTGTGGTATCATCCCTAAATTCTCTGGAATTGATAGTCTTTACTTGATTCCTTTTAGGAGTGCCAAATGGAGCGTGCTCTCTCTCTCTCTCTTTAATGAATTAGCTCTATTTTGAGACTCTTGACATTCCTTGAAATAACTAGAAATCCTCTGAAAAGTTACAAAAGGAAATCACTTCTATGATTCTACCTCTTTATTTGCTCAGGTCCATCTACTAGTAAAGCAATTCTGATAAAGTTTTGGCCATTGTCTTTGAAAAAAATTCCTCCAAGATTAACTCAGACTTTTCCAGATGCCCAGTGTTTACATATTGGGTCTCAAGACTTGACAGATGGGCAGCTTTTTCAGAGCAACTTAGAAGATGGTTAACAGAAGGCATGACAAGAATGTGACCTTTATTGTGAGAAGGTTTGTGGCTAAATGTGTGAGGCCTTATGGAGACGTTGAATCATTTGTCGATAACTACGCTACCCAAATATGAAATGAGAGCTGAATATAAAAGTGCTTCCTTGCTGGTTCTGGAGTTCTTTTTTCCAAAACAGCAGTGCATTGAGACTCAAAATGTAGAAAAGGGAATGATGTTTGGGGATGAGGCAGGAAAGCACATGGAATTATTTGAGTTGAGAGCTAAATTTTTCAGTAAAGTTTTTAGAAACCAATTGGTTATATGGTAAAAGAACTCTAAGTTTTATCTTTTTCTTTCTTTCTAACTTTCTTTTTTTTTCTTCCTAAGTCATAGAATATATGGACTCGTGATTTTTTTTTAATGTGAATCATTTTCCATTTATAAATATTGCATGGCATAACACTCAGATCAAATCCCTGACTGATCGTGAACCCAGATTTGAAGGTCTGTTTGCCAATATGGTAGACATTTTCCCATGATAAGAAAATGCTTTTGTGTTTAATTTATTCCTAACAATGTAGGATAAGCCAATGTTTGAAGATTGAATCCCAAATTTATATATTACTGTAAGAGACCTGAATAAAGAGCAGTGGCTTGGGACCCAAATTTGCAAGTTTTCTGAGCCTCTAAGGAGATGTGCACAGACAGGCCACAGAGGGAGAGAGGGCTGTGCATCCATCATCGGCTTGTCACTCCCAAGCTGTGGGATCTGGGACAGTTACTCATGCACAGCCTCCTTGCCTCATCTCAGTTGAGGCTGGTAATAGAATTGACCTCAAGGCCATGTAATGATTAAGCTTAGAGCACTGCCCAGCCTTTAGGGGCTGCCTAGTAAATGTTAATTTATTTTTTATGCAAGTACTTAAAACACAGATTAAACAGTAAGTGTGGACAATTGTGATGACTTTTCTAAAGTAAATTCTTCATGTCCAACTTGGTCCCTCTTACTTGAAATTACATTTAGTAGGCAAAGAAGCATGCACATTGGAAGAAAGACCGAGAGCTGAAGAGGAGGAGGCAGGCGATGGTCATGACTCTGTCCAGGCTTTATTTTCAAGTTCACATATTATTGGTGGTAAAGTAAATAGCAGTAAAAGACAGCCTAACCTTTATGAATGGCCATTTAACAATAGCTACCACAAGGATAAATGCAGGCATTCTTTGACTCCGTCAAAGAAAGTCCCATTTCTGTAGAAATTTATCCACAGCAAAGCTGAACACCTACAAAACGGTATCTGTACAAGGTGATTCTTGGCAGCACTGTTTGCTGCAAAACGTCCACCCACAGGGAACTATCAGGGATACTGTATGCTCAGGAAGATTTACGTAGCAGTTGAATGAGAAATAAGGAAGCTTTCTAAATTCTTCGAACAGATCTCCAAAATGCATTAAATCAGGATAGCGAGGGGCAGGGAGTAGGGGAGCTAAGGATAATTTTGGAAAGGTTCACAGAAAACTTTACAGGGGTTAGGGAGGGAAAGGTGTAGCAAGAGACAGACCCAGAAGGGGATTGGCAAGAGACTTCCCCCTGTCTCATTTCTTATACTTTTCCAGTTCTGAGCCGTGTCCGTATTATTACCTACTTAAAGAATTTAATCAGAGAGAATTTCAACGCCAGTCTTCTTCCTTTGCTAACGAGGTGTCTGCAGCAAACGGTCGCCCTGTTAGTGGTGCTAAGACCCTGGGAATTTCTCTCTGCATTTAGGTCTAAGGAATATGTGGTTTTATTTCTACTTCTTAATGGGAATTCTCAAACTGAGCCTAATAAAATCCCATCTGGCCACTGCCCAGTTTCAGTAATTACTAATTTGTGGTCAGTATTGTTTCATCTATATTCTTACCCACTCTTCCTTCAGGAAGGAAATCCTACATGACATCTCATTTCATCTGTAAATATTTTAGTATGGAGCTTTAAAAGATAGGAGTTTTCTCTTATTATTTTTTAAATATTACATTTTAAAATAGAAGTTTTTAAAAATTAAATTTTCCTCCAACCCTCCCTCCCCCGTTGTACAAAAAATCATTATAGTATCACACTTGGAAATTGGCCATGCTAGATTATTTTATTTTATTTATTTTTTTCTTTTATTTTTTTAAATGTTTATTTATTTTTGAGAGACAGAGAAAGACAGAGCATGAGTCAGGGAGAGGGGCAGAGAGAAATGGAGACACAGAATCTAAAGCAGGCTCCAGGCTCTGAGCTGTCAGCACAGAACCCGATGCAGGATTCGAATTCATGAGCAGTGAGATCAGGACCTGAGCCAAAGTCAGACCCTTAACCAACTGAGCCACCCAGGTGCCCCTTTTTTTATTTTAGAGAGAGAGCCCACATATGTGAGTGGGGGAGAGGGACAAGGTGGGGTGGGGGTGGGGGAGAGACAGAGACAGAGAGAGGGAGAGAATCTTAAGCAGACTCCATGCTCAGCGTGAAGCCCGATGCAGGGCTCGATCCCACAACCATGGGATCATGAGCTGAGCTGAAATCAAGAGTCAGACACTCAAATGACTGAGTCACCCAGGCACCCCATGCTGGATTATTTTTTTGAAATATTAGTCCTCAGCCCATGTTTTTAAAGTTTTTTACCACTTCATCCATTACTCCACCTTGCATTTCAGATGCTCTTTGTTTTTATTTATTTACTTTTTTATGTTTTATTTATTTCTGAGAGAGAGAGATAGCATGAGCAGGGGAGGGTCAGAGAGAGAGGGGAAGACACAGAATATGAAGCAGGCTCCAGGCTCTGAGCTAGCTGTCAGCACAGAGCCCGATACGGGGCTCGAACCCACGAACCGTGAGATCATGACCTGAGCCAAAGTCGGATGCTTAACTGACTGAGTCACCCAGGCACCCCATTCAGATGCTCTTTGGAGAGTGACTTTCAGCATTTCCTACATGTTAGGTTTGCCTTCTCAAATGACCAGCCCAGTACTTCCGTCCTGTGCACATGTGGTGAACAACATTACCACTAGCACCACCAAGTCCAGTTTTCTACTTCCCACCCACTTCAAAAACCTAATGATAAAAGGCCACAAAATATTCAGATATTTGTGCAGACTAGCTCTGTTGTGAAAGTAGACAGGACAGAGCTGTCAAGACCACCCTTGAAAAAAACCAACCCTTGGTGGAAATACTGGTTTGTCAGCTGATGTCAGGCTGCTTAACATTAAAGACGTTTTGAGGTTGCAGTCAGTAATGTGCAAAAATTGAACGTTGAGGCCCGTGTGTATTTCCTCATACAGTTCTGCTCTGCTCTGAGCAGCTGTGTAGGAGAGGGAGTATCTGAAAAAACTTCCGCTCCTTCTGACTAGGGATCCTGCAAGGCCCTTATCTAAACATCTAAACTGACGCCAGCCAGACCACACCCTCAGATCCTCCCAGGCTTCCCTTGCACATCCAAAATAAGACTAGATTGAAGAGAAAGGAAGAGGGGCACCTGGGTGGCTCAGTCGGTTAAGTGTCCAACTTCAGCTCAGGTCATGAACTCAAGGTTTCGTGGGTTTGAGCCCCGCGTCAGCCTCTGTGCTGACAGCTCAGAGCCTGGAGACTGCTTCAGATTCTATGTCTCCCTCTCTCTCTGCCCCTCCCCTGCTCACATTCTGTTTCTCTCTCTCGCTCAGAAATAAATAAAAACTAAAAGAGAGAAATGAAGATATAGGGTGATGCACAAATTTGTACGTGAGGGTTTATAGCAGCATTATTCACAAAGGCCAAAAAATGGAAGAGACCCAAATGTTCATCAGCCAATGAATAGACAGAATGTGATGTGTCGTACAGTGGAATGTTATTTACACATTGAAATACATGCCCCCGATTCCTGCCACGGCATGGATGGACCTGAGCAGCATTATGCTAAGTGAAGGAAGCCAGACACAAAGGACTGTGTAATGTATGATGCCACTTCCATAAAACGCCCAGCATAGGCAGATCTGTAGAGATAGAGTAGTGGTCGCTTAGGGCTGAGGGTGGCAGTGGTGGGGGAATGAAGAGTGGCCACTGGTGGGGAAGGGGCTTCTGCAGAGTACTGAAAACGTCCCACAGTTGTGATGGCTGTCTAAAATCCATTCAGTTGTCCCCTTTAAGTGGGCAAATTTTATGATGTGTAAATTACATCTCAATAAAGCTGTTATTTAAAAAAATTGGATTAACTTACATTTCCTCAAGATGTACCTGATTCCCTTCCTTGGCATTTGTTTTTTCCTGGAGTCCGGGAGTGGTGCAGTCCCAGGGTGGGGGTGAGGGCGATGTGTGGTAGTTAGGATGAGGGAGGAAGGAGATGTTGTTTCCTTTCAATTTTGAAACTCTATGTAAACTTAGTTTCTCTCCCAAAAAATCACCTGGAAAACAGTAGTGACTTTCTTTGACTCCATCATCTCATTTTACTTCCAGTTCTTCATTTGGGGTGACTTCCTTTCTTCTCTTCCCACCCCCACCCCCGCCAAGCTTACTATTTTCTTAAGTTTATTTTGGGAGAGAGAGAGAGCATGAGCAGGGTAAGCACAGAGAGAGAGGGGAGAGAGAGAATCCCAAGGAGGCTCTGTGCTGTTAGTGCAGAAACATATGCAGGGCTTGAGCTCACGAACCATGAGCCAAAGTCAAGAGTTGGACACTTAACTGAGTCACCCAGGTGCCCCTCCCAACCCCCGCCAAAATTATTTTAAATCATCTTTGTGCTTCTTGGGCGACAGCCAATGACTTTCCTTTTCTGGAGTTTTCCTGTATTGGAAATTGTTTGGTCTTCAAAAACCAGTACTAGGTATCTGCTAAGGACAGACCCTTTTATTTATATGGGAGACTGAGTGTAAAAATGTGCAAGTCAGAGGTGTACTTTCCTGCTTGAGAGAGGGCCACGCCCACATTGTTTCCCAGGAAAACCTGGCGCTATTTAAACAATATTGCAGACCTCAGTGAGACTTGGGTCATACGTCAGCTTGTCCACTTGAAAACCTGCTGTTAACAAGAAACCAGAGTGGGAAGAGAGGCAAGAACAGACAGCTAGCAAAAGCGTGCATGTGCAATGTGAGTCTGCATGAGTGTAGACTGACTCCACAGGCCCCTCTCCAGAGCCTTGGGAGGAAGGAGAGGCAAGCCTTGACTTCTTCCCTGAAATACTCCGGTGAGGAGGAATGTGCCTTCCTGGGTTGGGAGCCCCAGCGCGTTATCCCAGCCTGGTTTGCCATGAAGGGAAACTAATCTGCCAGATCGGGAGTCGGGAGTCGGGGAACTACAGCCTGGGGGCTGAATCTCTCCTGCTGCCTGTTTTCAGAAGTTCTTGTTCAAACACAGCCGTGCCCATTTGTTTACACACTGGCTGCGTCCAGGCCTCAGCCACGGACATGAGTTATTGCAACTGTCTGTCCTGTGAAGCCTAAAATATTTACTCTCTGGCTCCTTACAGAATAAGTTTGCTGACCTCGGTGCTAAATGGTGGAATTCTCTTCCCATGGGGAAAAGGCTTTTATTCAAGGTACTTAGAACTTAAGCCCAATATGTGTTTGAGAGAAAAACTCTACAGATGTCAGAGCTCTCCATCTAGAACCCAAGTGAGCCTGCAGTCCAACGTAGATCATTCCAACATGACATACTAGCTCTGTGTTCATCAGACACTTCTGTGGTTTTCTTCTTGGAGTGGTCAGGAAGGCATTATTTGGACACCTTTCAAATACTCTTTAGTAGTGTGTTCATCACTTATTGGGAGCATTTGGAGTCAGTGAGGAGCTGGCATGAAAATAATTTAAATTTTGCATGGCACCAAGTTTAATATTTTCCCCATAAGAGTTTTAATCTCATAGATAAGTAGCTTCTTGGCTTCCCTTTTTTTGAGAGAGAGAGAGAGAGAGAGAGCATGTAGGCAAGCGTACAAGTAGGGCAGGGGGAGAGAGAGACAGAGACAGAGAGAGAGAATCCCAAGCAGGCTCTACACTGTCAGCACAGAGCCTGATGCAGGGCTCACAAACCCTGAGATCATGATCTGAGCTGAAGTCAAGAGTCAGATGCTTAACTGACTGAGCCACTTTACTGGCTGAACCACTTTTAAAGCTGTCCTGGTCACGGACGCCTGTTGAGTTCTTTACTCACAGAGTTTCTATGAATTGTCAGCCCTTCTCTTTACATATGATAGCCACATTCCCTCACTGCGATATTTCACCCCCCAAACCCTGCTCCAGCCCAGGCTACCATTGTGTGGTCAAGAGGCAGGCACCTGACCCAAGCTGGGTCACTCATAGTGTACCCCAGGAACAGGGACTGGAGACTGAGTTGTTGTAGTCTCTCCCTCAGAGGTTAGAGCCCTGACATTGACATCATGGGTGACTTTTCTCTTCCAATGTGGCTGGGAAACAGAAAAATCCAGAGACAGAGACAGCAGAGGGAACGTCTTGTGTTCTGTACAACATCTTGGTAGATCTTGGTTCCTGATTCTCCAAAGGTGAGGTTTTGGGGGCTGGGTGAGGTTAGACCTCGTGGAGAGCTTCCTGTGCTCTCACCAAAGACGTCGGCCCAGGTGTCAGCCTTGACCTTTCCTACAGAAGCAAGGAGGCAGTGAGGTTCAGCATAGATGTTGTCAAATGGCCCAGGGATGTTCAAGCTGAGAGAAAGGCTTGAGTTCGAGCCCCATGTTGGGCTCTCCAAATGGTCCAGCTGGGAGACTGCAGGGGAAACCCCCCGGCTGCCCATCTGTCAGATGCCTCTCTGCAGAGCTCCTGAGACCAGCATGGCATGGGGGGCAGCAAAAGGGACAGCTGGCGGCTGTCGTGGGCCCCTCTGGTAGCTTGGTACTAGTCACTTGTCTGTCAAGCCTCCTGTCCCCAGTTTGCTTCCTGGAAATGCATTCATGGATTTCCAGAGCGAGCCACAACAATGAAAGAACCATTTCCACATTTCCCCCCGATTCTCCATCTCTGTCTTAGGTAGTTTATAAAAACAGGCTTGCATTATTTTTTCTCTGTATTAAAAATGTATTTGTGAATACATTTTTATGTTAATGTGAACATGGCCAGACTTTGACTTTCAAACTTGGTATCGTTTGCCCACAACATAGGTCTGTGGCATTTATTCCTGATAGTGCTTGCACATAAGAGTTCCCTGTTCCTACTGAACCAGAGACCAAGTCATCCTGCCCTTGTGACCAAGAGACTCCGAGAACTTTGGAGCAAGAGACCCTTTTACGCTCGAGCTTGCCTAGAGCAGTGTCTGTTACCCAAGGGGTCTGGACAGCTCTATCCCTTTCTGGCTTTTTGAGCAAAAAACTCAGAAGAAGTGGCCAAATTCTTATAAGTGAGTATGGCCTTTGGACGTTAGAAAATCGGGCACAGATACTCCACTTGTTGGCACTGGGCAAATTGCCAACTCTGCCTCTCTGTCTCCATTTTTAAAACATGGACAAAATTGCTAACATTGTCAAGCTGTTGTAGCAGTGAGTGGCGATCCCAAGGGATCCTTTCGTTCATGATATGGACTCAGGGAGTGCTAGCTGTTTCTTTTTTTCTCCTCTACAATGTGATGCAGGGCAAGGCCAAAGCTGGCCAGCTCTGCTAGTTGCTAACATGCCTGCAGAAACTTAGGTGGATGCTGCCACCAATGGCAGAAAGCCCCCTTGAAACTGGAAAGTGAATTTGGGGGCTTCCTGGCAAACTTTGACTTGGATATGCTGGCTCCATATTGCTTCTCTTCATTTCTATGTTGTTTACAATGATCAGACTTTTACTTTTTCACCCATGGTTTCCAATCTAACCTATTGCACCATTAAGAACAATCAAAGTGTGTTGTGGCGCCTGGATGTCCCAGCTGGCTAAGCATCTGACTCTTGCTCTCAGCTCAGGTCTTGATCTCAGGGTCATGAGTTCAAGCCCCAAGTTGGGCTCTGCACTGGGCATGAGACCTACTGAAAACAGTAACAACAAAACCCAATGAAGTATGGTGTCTGGACTCTGGTTGTGAAGCTCTTTGCTTATGATGTAAAACCATTTTTCCAGTCTGGGGACTACCTCAGGAGTTCTGAAATATAACAGCATTATCTATCTAGCTACCCAGCTATCTATCTATTATAACCTATTTAACATTTAACATTTTCTGCCTCCAGTGGACAAGCCACAGTTTAGTGTATTCCTCCCAGGTTCACTGGCTTGTGGCGTGGCCTTCTCTTACGTGGAACTGTGCCACAGCTTCTCTAAGACAGGTGAAGAGGGTAGCAATCTCATTTTCCTCATGTAGGGAGTTATTACTGTTAAACTCATCTAAGGCAGGGAGACAGTCTCCCGCATCATCTTGCCCAGGAAGGAGTTTGGTGAATTGTTTAAAAACATCAACTCCATTGGCCACAGCATTTTATTCTGGTTTTAATGGGAGCACTGATCTATGACCATCCCCAGGGGATCCTTACATACCTATTTAAATTGTGAAGTAGACTAAGGGGTGTTTAGGCATAACTCAGTTATAGGGGGGAAAAGAGATTCCAATAATAATGTAATATTACTGGCAACCTTAGAAAGCCCCCATGATCAGCTGTTCTTCAGAGAAAAGTCCGTGCTAAGCCATGAGTAAGTAATATGCCTGCTCCTACAGTGGGGGGGGGGCGGGCGGGGAGGGCTGGTCTGTTTTTAACACTCAACGGAAGAGAAATGTCACAGTAGGTATCTAAATTCACGAGTCTTGTTTCTCTAAGCCCATGTTTATCACATTTTTCAACCAAAATATCCCAGACTTCTGAGAGTAAAGCTCATTCTCTCGGGGATCTGAGGATGAGGCCGGAAGCTGCCCACATGAAACTGAGGAGGGAGTTTTGTATTTGATATTTTTCATTCCTGTAAGCTTCTGCCTCTGCGGTATTTCTGGCTTTGATTTTCAATGACAAAGTACTGTCTTTGTCCTTTGAGGCTGTGATAACAGAGTACAATACACTGGGTTCTTTACAAACAACAGAAATTTCTCCCTCATGGTTCTAGATGCTGGGAAGTCCAATACGAAGGCAGATTCAATATCTAAGGAGGGCCTACTTCCTGGCTCATATTTGGGCGTCTTGGTTGGCAGAAGAGGAAAGTGAGCTTCCTAGGGTCTCTTTTATGAGGACACTAATCCCATTCATGAGGGTGAAGCCTAATCACCTTCCAGAGGCCCTATCTCCAGACACCATTGCACTGGGGATTATGCGTCAACATAGGAGTTTCAGGGGAACACGAACATCTGGTCCGTGGCAGGTGCTGAGTAGTGATTTGTCTGTGATTGTACTTCTTCCCCACCTCAAACCCAAATCTTTGGATATAACCGATGCTAAGATATCATGGCTTCCTGTACTCCCAACACACTCCTAGGTCCTTCCCAAAGATAAATTGTGTGCCATATGCTATTCCTTCTCATCCCTCGGGAGGCTCAGGAGATGTCCCAAGGGACCAGTGCCCAAGTATAAAATACCACAATGAGCATCTGAACTTGCCCAGTGGACAAGTGTCACTTTCTCAGGAGGATGGCATCAACCAGGGTGGAGGCTCTTCATGGGACCCATGGAATAAGCCAGCTTGGGACATCGAGCTTAGAACCCTCTCTCAAGAATGCATGTCCACTGCCAAGTGCAAAGGTGGCCAGGAGAAGTGTAGAAGCCAGGCTGGCCGAGCTCCCAGTCCACCCGCTGCCCATCTGCCGGCCTTCCAGGCAACGTGGCATTGAAACAAATCCTCCCGATAACTAGCTCCCCCTCAGTCACATGACAGGTCTCCCATTGCCAAAGGAGGTTTTGGAGATGCGCCAACTCTGAAATGGTGATGCCAGAAATACCTGTTTCCAAAAAAATGCCGCTGGGTCCATCATGCCTGCCCAGTGAATACATTCTCAACTCCTTAGCCCGCCATTCCAAGGATGGCCGAACCACCCTCTCCCTCCATAGTGCCTACCGCCATCCCAAGTGTTGCCAACCCTCTGGCCTTTGGCCCACATCCTTTTTTTTTTTTTTTTTAATTTATTTCTAGGAGAGAGTGAGAGAGACAACGTGAGCAGGGGAGGGTCAGAGAGAGAGGGAGTGACAGACTCTGAAACAGACTCCAGACTCTGAGCTGGCAGTCAGCACAGAGCCCGACGCGGGGCTCGAACCCACAAACCGTGAGATCATGACCTAAGCGAAAGTTGGACGCTTAACCGACTAAGCCACCCAGGCGCCCCTGGCCCACATCCTTAAAGCACGTAGATGCCAAGTCCCAGCCTCACCCCTGCCTGGAGAGCAGTGACACCCATTGAGGGCCTGGCCTTTCTGATTCCCTTAGTCCTCTCTGAGAACCAGAGTCCCTTATCGCTGCCCCTGAAGGAATCATTCTACATTTCATGACACAACTGTACTTCTTTGGTCCTTACCATTGGCCGCACTGCAGCAGGGCTTTCTGTTTGTCTTGTCTCCCTGGCCACACTGAGTTATCCCTCTTGTACACCCTGGCCATGGGCAGTGCCCATCTGGTTGTCCTGGTGTCCGGTGACCTTCGTGACCTCCATTCAGCTGCAGGAAGAATGAGAAATGGAGTTATGCACAGATGTGCTATAAATAGATGCAATCCAGGAACGTCTGAGTTTACTTGGAAACTGAATTAGAAAGTGATTATTCTCCCAAATGGGATTCCATGCCTCCTCTTGTGCAGAGCACTTTGCTAAGGCTTTTAAAATAAATTTTGATTTACAGCAACCTGATAGCATCTTCTGGGAAGAAAAGCTCTTAAAGTGTTGGGGCTTACCTGTATTTAAAACTTAGCTGTTGGTGCATTTTTAAAAGGTATTAATTAGGATGGGGGAGTGGGGCATGCCAGGGTGGCGCAGTCAGTTAAGCATCCAACTCTTGATCTCAGCCCAGGTCTTGATCTCAGGGTTGTGAGTTCAGGCCCCGCGTTGGGCTCCACACTGGGCATGGAGCCTTCTTAAAAATAAATGCAAACAAACAAATAAATATTAGGAGGAATATGTTGTTGTTTTTTTTTTTATTTATTTCTAGGAGACAGAGAGAGAGACAGCGTGAGCAGGGGAGGGTCAGAGAGAGAGGGAGATACAGACTTTGAAATAGGCTCCAGGCTCTGAGCTGGCAGTCAGCACAGAGCCCGACGCGGGGCTCAAACCCACGAACCACGAGATCATGACCTAAGCAAAAGTCGGACGCTCGACCGACTAAGCCACCCAGGCGCCCCAGGAATATGTTATGTTAATGACTCTTCTATTTAAAAAGAAACTCTTGGGGCTCCTGGGTGGCTCAGTTGGTTAAACATGCCACTTCGGCTCAGGTCATGATCTCACAGCTCATGGGTTCAAGCCCTGCATCAGGCTCTGTGCTGACAACTTGGAGCCTGGAGCCTGCTTCAGATTCTGTGTCTTCCCTCTCTCTGCCCCTCCCATGCTTTCTCACTCTCTCCTCTCTCAAATATAAATAAACATTAAAAAAATAAAATGCAAAGAAACTCTTACAGCTCAATAAGAAAAAGACAACCCAACTACAAAATGAGAAAAGGACCTGAAAAGATGTTTTTCCAAAGATGAACAAATGGCCAGTAAGCACGTGAAAGGATGTTCAGCATCAGGAAATGTAGATCAAAACCATGGTGAGATACCATTTCATTCTCACTCAGATGACTAGAATCAAAAAGACAATGAGTATTGGCAAGGATGTACCTGCAGAGAAACTGGAAGCTTCACTTACTGCTGGTAGAACTGTAAAGTGGCACAGTCACTTTGGAAAACAGTCTTTCATTACCTCAAAAGTTAAATATAGAATTATATGACCCAGCGATTCCACTCCTAGGAAAGTGCCCAAGGGAATTGAAGGCACATAGCCACATAAAACACGTACACAAGAGTATTCACAGCAGCATTATTCACAAGACCCAAAATGGAGAAACAACCAGAATGTCCATCGGCTGTCTAATAAGTAGATTAATGAACTGTGGCGTGTCCCTACGGTGGGATATTATTCATGAATAAAAAGGAGTAAAGACTGATACTTGCTGTGGCACAGATGAAGGTCCAGAATAGACAAACCAATGGAGATGGACAGGAAATTAATGGTTGCCAAGACCTGGGAGGCTGGGATGGAGTGTGGTCGAGGGGCAATGAGGGGTGATTGCTAGCGGGTACAGGATTTCTTTCTGGGAGGATGAAAATGATCTAAAATTGATTGTGGGGATAGTTACCCCATTCTAAGAATATACTAAAATCCTTTGAATTGTACACTTTTAGTTGTGTTTTATGTTATATGAATTATAGCTCAAAGCTGTTGTTAAAAAACAAACTGGAAAAAAAGTATATTCTCTACCTTGCCAGATTGTCAGTTCAGTATAAACACAAAATAGGCATTTTTAGGTAAAGGACTCTGTTAGGAAGCTGCCAACAGTAGCTGCCAGTAGCATTCCAAATGTTGAACGAATCAACTTACCAGTTGATAAGGATGATGTGAGGAAGTGCTTAAAATACACATGCCCAGGCCCTTCTTCAAAAACGCTGCTTTGGGGGTGCCTGGGTGGCTCAGTTGTTGAAGCATCTGACTTCAGCTCAGGTCATGATCTCACAGCTCATGGGGCACAGTTTGAGCCCCATGCCAGGCTCTGTGCTGACAGCTCAGAGCCTGGAGCCTGCTTCATATTCTCTCTCTCTAGGAGCACCTGGGTGGCTCAGTCACTTAAGCATCCGACTTCAGCTTTTAGATCATGATCTTATGGCTCATGAGATCGAGCCCTGTGTCAGGCTCTGTGCTGACAGCTCAGAGCCTGGAGCCTGCTTCATATTCTCTCTCTCTAGGAGCACCTGGGTGGCTCAGTCACTTAAGCATCCGACTTCAGCTTTTAGATCATGATCTTATGGCTCATGAGATCGAGCCCTGTGTCAGGCTCTGTGCTGACAGCTCAGAGCCTGGAGCCTGCTTGTGATTCTGTGTCTCCCTCTGTCTCTGCCCCTCTCCCGCTCCTGCTCTCTCTCTCTCTCAAAAATAAAAATAAAAAATAAAGAAATGTGCCCATATTCTCTTGCCCTCTGCCCCTCCCCCACTCATGCTCTGTCTGTCTCTCAAAAATAAATAAACATTAAAAAAAAAAGTGCCACTTCAGCAGTCTGGGGTATACCCGGGGATCTGCATTTCTAACAAGTGCCCATATTATCTCCCAACAAGTTACTATACGAGGCACAGTTCCCAAGAGCCTTACAAATGCCACCCCTTAATTATCATGACTTGAAATATTCTGCTCAACATGTTCTGTATTGGAAATGTTCTTAAGCATTTGAAGCACCTTTATCAGGGTGTTAGGAGAAGTCTTCTCTGACTCATAAAAGAACATGAATGATTTTTGTTTTCTTAATGTTTTTCTGGATTTTCCAAGTTTTCTACCATAATTATGCCACTCTTTTAATTAAAATCAAAGATCTCGGATCACCTGGGTGGCTCGGTTGGTGGAGCATCTGACTTGATTTCAGCTCAGGTCCTGTTCCCAGGGTCATGGGATCAAGCCCCATGTCAGTCTCCACACTGAGCCTGCCTGAGATTCTCTCTCTCTCTCTCTCTCTCACTCTCTCTCTCTTCCTCTGCCCCTCTCCCCTGCTCATGTTCTCTCTCCTCTCACACTTTCTCTAAATAGGTAGGTAGGTAGGTGGTAGGTAGGTAGGTAAGATACAAACAAAGTTATCAAACTTGTATATATAGTTGGAATGTACATGCTGAATTTGACAAATGACTACCCTGAGGAACCCTCATTAAATACTTGGGACTCACTGCAAGTCCAAGTCCCAGCAGAGAGAAGCCAGGCCAGGACGTCATCTGGACGGTGTTGAAGCCGAAAGACCCAGCTGCCTGAGATTCTGTATGAGCCATCGTTCCCTTCCTAGTGGTGGCTCTGTTGGCTCTGGAAGCAGAGCTGAGTCTTGTCTGAACTTCCAAATGCTGACTGGAGTATGAAGCCCGGGGAAAAGTGTGCTTCCTTACCTGGGGCTAGTGTCCACATGCTGGGGGAGAATGCCTCAGTCAAACATCTCCCTGCCCTTCGCCTTGAGAATCGGGTAATTCCGACCATCTTGGTGTGTCCCTCCTCAGCCCTTGACTACTTTCTTGTTGGCAGCCCCCGCAGGAACTGTGGGAGCCATGGGAGATAGAATTTGTTTGTGTCTAGTTGCCTCTGGGATGTAATAGGCAGGTGAACCGTTTTTGTCTGAGTGTGAAAACCTGCTGGCTTGTTCTAGAAACTCATTCTCTGCCAAGGGGAATTTTATGTTTAAGGAGGTTGTCTTACTTTGATTTTTTCGGTTGCCTGAAGGCTTTGGTTTTCCACTCTGGGAGTAAAGTTTGAATTGGAGACTCGCAGGCAAAATTGCCAAAATTATCCCATTGCATTTTCCGTAGTTACAAAGGAGCAGAGTTGGCACATGAGGTGTTTTCGAAGGGCAACTGGAGGGCTCCATTCTGAAATACTAAATTGTATATACGGGGCCAAAGCATCTCCTAGCCTTTAATATAGGTAGAAGTTGGCATTTTTATATAGCAGATGAAAAAGTGTGCAATGTGTTGAAAGGGGAAACTTCCTGGGAGTTCTTCAGCAATATGGCAAATTGGCCTCCTTCTCCATGAAGATTCTTTTATTTTATGATAATAGGTGAACCTTTAGTCAGTGAATAATATTAGAACCCATGAATGCATACAGGTATTTCTGTTCCGTAAGAGAATGAGACTCTCGCCATCAAGAAAGCAACACTTAATTGGCACTTTCACAGGATCAACAAAAGTGACAAACCCTTAGCAAGGCTAAGAAAAAAGACAAAAGACTCAAAGAGACATGAAAGAGGAGACATTAACACTGAAGCCACAGAAATGAAAAGGACCCAAGAGACTACAGGGCAATGATATATCCGCGTGTTCTAGGATCACCTAGAAAGGGGTTTATTTCAAGAAACATGCAGCCTTCCAAGACTGGATCATGAAGAAATTAAAAATCCAAACAGACCTCCGATTAGTGAGATTAAATCAATGATCAAAAACCTCCCAAGAAAGGTAAAGCCTGGGGCCAAATGGCTTCGCTTTGAACCGCATGTTCAAAGAAGAATAACACCAATCCCCCGGCAGCCCCTGGCAGTCGTGGGAGGGAGGGAGGAGAGCGAGAGGCTGCTGGCACATTCGAGGGCTATGTCTCTCCTTAAGTGCCTGCCTGCTTGAAGTGGGGCTCTGGTACGTTGTACATCTATCTCCCAAAGGAAGCAGACTGGCCTGCCTAGGGGAGAAGCTCTATGAAAATGTGGTCAGACTCCCTTTGATCTACAACTTGACACTTCTAAACTTGTTTCTAGGGGCCAGGTGGTTACCTTTCTCCATATCTGCTGCCTGACTTAACTGCCCATGGCCATTGGACCCCACTGAGCCGCATGCATCTGCTGCCACTGGAGCAAAGGCTCACTGGGCAGCACAGATGTGCTGACGACGACCTGATTCCAGGGTGCCCTGGTCAGACCATTATGCTTTAGGGCCCCCTACGTTTTCTTCTGTTTGAAACAAAGAGGCCTGATAATGCAGACTCCACGGAATTAAGAAGATGAGACACAATGAGGAGCACAGATTCCAGAGAGGCAAGCGTGGCTGCAGGGCCCGTTCAGCCCTGCGGAGGCCAGGAGACCAGAACTTTCACTCGAAGATGAAGCATCTTCTGTCCGGCACTCAGAGATGGTTAAATATCCGGGGGTGAGTGGACCCCGAATTACAGCGGCCTGGACAGAGCTGGAGCGCCTCCTGCCCGGAGTAGAGCGGTCCTCCATGTGAGGGCTCAGCTCCTCACACCCCTGCATCTTCAGCGGAGCGAAGCACTTCGTAGCCCTCCCTGTTTGGTTTTTATTTCGGTTCGTTTGAGATCAACATTAAAGAGTGGCTGTGTGACTCCTGGTATTATACTCTTCACCACTGTGTCGGAACCTTTTGGTCTGATCTCCTCCTTTCCTGGTGCCTAAAGGTAGGACACAGGAGGAGCTTTCCCAGGGAGAGTCAGGTGCGCCCTGTGAGCAGTCCCCAAAGAGCACCTGTGATGAAGGGCGGTCAACACCAATCAAGGCTTGTACGTGGAAGACATCTCCTTGACCGCCAATGGAGCTGTGGCCCTGTGGGCAGTGCTGGGAGCTTCTGGGGCAGGAAGGAGTCCTTGGACCTGGCTTTGGGCCATGGCTCTTTCAGCTTTGTGGAATATGGTTTTGGACACGGACGCTCACGGTTCTGAGCCCCAGAGCCTGATGGGGATCATGATGATCCCCATCATGTGGCTGTTGTGTGGCCAAATGGGAGGAGAGTTGTAACTCCCCAGAGGCAGAAAGGTTAGTGCTGTTATGGGACCAAGTGCCCCCCACGTACAAGGGGCAGACGCTATTCCACAGGGACTCTGCCTCCCCCCATTCCTTGCCCACCTTCCCCTCCTATTGCTTCTTTCCTATCAGCCTTTCATCTCTCTTCTGTTCCTTAAAAGATACTCTGTCCTTTATACCCCCACACATCACTAAAACGGAAGGAAAGCAGCCTTTGCACACATTTCCTGAAAGAAACCAGTTGGGATGGGACCCAGGTTGGCATCTGACCACCAAGGGTTCCATCCATCTGGACCGCGGAGACGAAGAGGCCTTGAACTGTGGCTGCGTCCCATCCCTCCGCTCCTGGGAGCTGCCACCACGCAGCTTGGTCTGGTTCCTTAAAGACTCTGAGCTATTAGGCTGGGACGGGCTGCTGCGTTGCTTACTGGTGACCCAGGACCACCGACCAGATGCCTTTCACTGACTCATGGACAATACCGAGATTCTCTGTGTTCATGGTGAGACCTGAGAAGATCTTTGATCAGGGCAGTGCCTTCCGAGATTCCTCTTTAAGTCCCTGGGGCGTGGGGCCTCCAGGCAGAAGGGAGGGACAGAGGGGGAGGCTCCTCAAACTTGAGCGGCAGGGGGACTGCTGGGCCCCTTCCCCACGAAGCAGAGCTGGGCGGGTTGAGTGGTGGCATTTCTGGCAGGCCCCCTGTCACTCTGGGACCACACACTCGGGGAAGCAAGGCTGGAGGGCAGAGGTTGGCAAATGATGGCCTGCCGGCCAATGCAGCCTGCCACCTGTTTTACAAATACAGCGTTAGTGGCACACAGCCCATTTGCATAATGTCTGTGGCTGCTTTCATGCTACAGTGACAGGATTGAGTAGCTGTGACAGAGACCATATGGCCCACAGAGCCAATAATATTTACTAGATGGTCCTTTACAGAAAAAGTCTACCAACTCTGCTCCAGTGGTTCCTCCACACCCTGTCCCTGGAGGGTCTAATTACGGGCACAGACCCCCCCCCCTTCCCGTCCCCTGCCACCTTCTTTCACTGGCTAAGTACACTGGGACCTTAACATCAAATTTCCGGCTATGCTGTGCATTAAGTCATGTTTCCTGGAAGAAAAAACATGAGACCAGTAGTCACTGCTGTTCACCTAGATCTTTGCAGATTGCAAAACACCTTGAAACCCTGAGCAATCTAGCTGGTGCTGTGCCTGTCTTATGGGGTTACAGACTGAGGCCCAGAGGCAAAATGTCTTCCCTGTGCTCTCACAGCAAGTTAGTGACAAACTTAGGTCTTCTGTCCTTTCTGCCTGCTATACTGCTTCTTGTGCATGAGTCCAAATTGGACGAAACTTGGCCTCTTAGTCATCTCTTACCACGTAACAAATCACCCCCAAACTTAGCTTCAAAGAGCAGTAAACATTGATTATCGCTCGCAGTTTCTGTAGGTCAGGAATTCGAGACCACCTTGGCTGGGTGGTTGTGGCTCAGGTGTTTTCCTGAGGCTCGGTCAGGTGTCATTGAAGGCTTGATGAGCCTGGAGAATCCACTTCCAAGGTGGCTGGCTCACCTGGCTGGCGAGTAGCTGCTGGCTGTCGGTGGGTGGCCTCCACCCCTCTCTATGGGGACCTCCCTGCCAGACTGCCTAAATGTCCTCACAACATGACGGCCAACCTCCTACCTTCCCCGGAGCACGATATTGAGACAGCAGCAGCGAGGCTTTAGGACTTAGCTTCCCAAGTCACATAGCATCACATCTGCCCTACTTTGTTCATCAGAAACAATTCACTACATTCAAGAGGGTCCTACATTTGAGAGGCATTCAGGGAATCTGTGGACATATTTTAAAGCCAGCCCCATGTGCAAATTTCCACTCGGTTGCCTTCTGGGAATATTGGGGTCCCTGAGGTATTTTTTTAGAGCAGGTCGAGCTGACCGTAGACTGAAGTCCTAAACAAGAACAAGGTTAAGTCACACATTCTTGCAACACTTAGGCCTCAAGCTTTGTTTTGCTCCAGAGTACCCAGGGGTTTCCTACAAACGTACTTGAGGAGGGGTCAAGGAGAGCCAGAGGGAGACACCCACTCTCATACGAAAGTAGGAAGAAAACTACATGGGTGAAACACCCCTAGGTTATTTGATATGCTTCCCCCGTGTGCTGGCCTCCCCACTCCCTTTGGAGAACTGGCTTTCTTATCCTGTTCTTCCCATTTCCCACATTGGGAAGAAGAGGTCCAAAGAGACCAAGCTTCTTATTGAAGAAGCAGCAGAGTCTGAGGCCCCTTGGCCTCACTGGTCGATACGCCCCATCATCCCTCCAGTAGAATATTAAACACTGCAGTACAAACCTCACAGGAGTACACAAAGAAGGCCATGAACTTGTGGATTAAATTTGTCCTTCCAAGTCTTTCTGTTAATTAAGCCTTATCTCGTTTGGCTGACTACATTTCTTGTCAGATCTGTTTCCAGGCAATGTCTGGTTCAAATGAGTGAGTACCAGACCAAGTTTATTCTTCCACATCCTGCCACCTCTGTGGAATGAGCTTTAAGGGTAGGAACTCTGAGGTCTCTCCCAGGTACAGGTATCAGAGGACCTTAATCTTTCATAAACTGTGTTTGACCGCCCTCTAGTGGACAAATGGAGACAGTCACATGCTTTCTGAACAGAACTACTTTATAATCTGCAAAGGGCGTGGAGATGACTGCAAGATCAAGATCCTTTTGACTGTATAAAGAAAATACTCAGCAGGTGTAAGGCAGCAGTCAGCCTGAGGATGATGTAATTCTTTGCTGGTGCAGGGAAGTGGGTAGGCGCTTTTATCCTATCACCTCCTCTTGTTCAATGTATTAACGAGCTGGTTTATTTGAATCAATGCAGGAACTAAAAATATTAAGTACATGTATATAGGTGCATGTGTGTGTATTTCCTGGGCAGAGGGTATGTGTGCTGGTCAACAGGAGTGGCCAATTTTTTTTTTGTAAAAGGCCAGATAGTGAAGACTTTAGGTTTTGTAGCCATAGGCCACATATGGTGTTCTGCCACTGTAGCATGAAAACAACCATATATCACATGTAGATTAATGAGCAGGGCTCGGGGCGCCTGGGTGGCTCAGTCGGTTGGGTGTCCGACTTCGGCTCAGGTCATGATCTCTTGGTTTGTGGGTTTGAGCCCTGCATCAGGTTCTGTGCTGGCAGCTCAGAGTCTGGAGCCTGTTTCAGATTCTGTGTCTCCCTCTCTCTCTGCCCCTCCCCCACTTGTGCTCTGTCTCTCTCTGTCTCAAAAATAAATAAATTATTAAAAAAATGAGCAGGGCTGTGTTCAAGGGCTGTGTATACAGGCAGTGGGCTGCATGTGGCCACTGGCCATAGGCATCAACACCCTGGTGAAGGAGAGTTGAACTGAATTGTGTTTACCTCACATTAGACGATAAATTCCTCAGGACAATGATGGCGTGCCTTGCCCACCTTTGGACCCTGAGCACCCAGTACTGGGTCCGGCATGTAATAGGTGCTCATGGCACATTTGCTGACCCAAGATGGCCCTCATGTCAACCGTTGTAATACATCAACTTTCTTCCAGGATTTCTTGGAATTCATTGAGTTAAAAGCATGCTCCCTGGGGCACATGTACCCCAATGTTCATAGCAGCACTTTCAACAATAGCCAAATCATAAAAAGAGCCTAAATGTCTATCAACTGATGAATGGATCAAGAAGATGTGGTTTATCTATCCAATGGAATACTACATGGCAATGAGAAAGAATGAAATCTGGCCATGTGTAGTTCCAACATGGATGGAACTCGAGGGTGTTATGCTAAGTGAAATAAGCCAGGCAGAGAAAGACAGATATTATATATTTTCACTCATATGTGGAACAGGAGAAACTTAACAGAGGACCATGGGGAAGGGAAAGGGGAAAAAATAGCTAAGGAGAGGGAAGGAGGCAAACCACAAACTGAGGGTGGAGAGAATGGAAAATGGGTGATGGGCATGGAGGAGGGCACTTGTTGGGATGAGCACTGGGGGTTATATGGAAACCAACTTGACAATAAACTATATTTAAAAATAATAAAAATAAAGGGGCGCCTGGGTGGCTTAGTCGGTTAAGCGTCCGACTTTCGCTTAGGTCATGATCTCGTGGTTCATGGGTTCGAGCCCCGCGTCGGGCTCTGTGCTGACTGCCACCTCAGAGCCTGGAGCCTGTTTCAGTCTGTGACTCCCTCTCTCTCTGACCCTCCCCTGCTCACGCTGTCTCTCTCTCTCTCCTAGAAATGAATAAAACATTAAAAAATAATAATAATAAAAATAGAGAAGAAAAAAGCATACTCTCTGAGTTGGGTGTTTAAACCATCAGCGCAAATAGAATTAGCTGCTCTCCCTATTTTCTTTCTACTTGTCCCTGTTTGTTTTTAAAGCTTTTAAAATTTATTTTTGAGAGAGAGAGGGGGACAGAGGATCCAAAGCAGGTTCCATCCTGACAGCAGGGAGCCCGATGTGGCTGTGGCTCCACTCGAACTCATGATGACCTCAGCCAAAGTCAGATCCTGAACTGACTAAGCCACCCAGTTGCCCCTCTACTTCTCCCTATTTAAAATGAAACAGAGTGTTGTATGAGAGACTAATAGATAAAAAAGGCTCCATGCCACTCTCAAGATGGCACCCCCCGGTGGCCCAGGATTAGCAGGCAGCTGCTGAGAATCTTGTTTTGCAGAGCCAGGGATGGGTTTGCATCAAGGCATCTGCTCATTTTACCAGAACCTGTTTCTGCCCAGAGACTTGGACCTGGGGGCCAGCAGTAAGGGCGGGGAGGGGGCAGGTTGGAACTAGCTGGTGATATTCTAGGTAACACTACATCACTAACACAGCAAGAACATGGCATAAGAGCCAGCTTCTCGGTCTCCAACACCAACCTTTTCAGCACTGCGTGTGGCCGTTCTTCCTGGGCAGGTTTGTGGTCATCCAGACCACTCTTTCTGCTGTTAGCAATCGTGGTACTAGCTGTCCTTTATAGACTATGCTGTCTCATCATGTAAAATACATATTATCCCCGTATTGCAGCTGAAGAAACTGGGGCCCAGCTAAGTTCAGTGATTTGGGCATGATATTAATATTGTATAGCAAAATAGTTCAAAGTTTGGACTGTTAGTTAACATACTGTGCCTCAGTTTCCCCATAAAATGATAAAAATGGTTGTGAGAAGTTATTTTAGTTATCCGGTGGGTTAAATGAAGTAAGGCATGAGAAGCACTTCCTTACTCCATGGTAGATACTATACTATTGCTATTACCTGCAGCTTGTGCATATAGTAGGTGCTCAATAAATACTGGGCAGGAGCACCTGGGTGGCTCAGTCGGTTGAGCATCTGACTTCGGCTCAGGTCATGATCTCATGGTCCGTGGGTTCGAGCCCCATGTCAGGCTCTGTGCTGACAGCTAAGAGCCTGGAGCCTGCTTCAGATTGTGTATTTCCCTCTCTCTCTGACCCTCCCCTACTCATGCTGTCTTAGAAATAAATAAAAAAACATTAAAAAAATATTTTTATAGTTTATTTCTGAGACCGAGAGAGACAGAGCAGGAGTGGAGAAGGGGCAGAGAGAGAGGGAGACACACAATCTGAAGCAGGCTCCAGGCTCTGAGCTAGCTGTCAGCACAGAGCCTGACACGGAGCTCAAACCCACGGACCATGAGATCATGACCTGAGCCAAAGTCAGACACTCAACCAACTGAGCCACCCAGGCGCCCCAGTATAAAAAATATTTTTAAAAAATACTGGGCAAATAAATTGATTTGCCCAGTCACACAACTGGTAAGAATTCTAAGCCTGACTCTTTCTATCAGGCCAGATGGCCATGGCATCATATCATTTAACCAAATAGGAGCAGGGGACATGGTGACATTGAAGGTGTCTACGCTGGGCAGAGGACAGAGCTTGAAGGTCAAACACCCCCAGTCCACTTAGCCTCCCATCTTGTTGGTATTATTGCTTATAGGAGAGCCCTCAAGTTCAAGACATACATCTAGGGGGCTGGAAATAGATATGACTCCTTGGCTCCATGCAAGTGTAAAGATTTTGAATTACAGCAAAAGGCTGCTTTTTACCTACGGAAAGAGAGGAGATACTCCCAAGTTTGGAAACCCGCTAATAATACTAGCATAATAGTAGTAACAGACCCAGCGCCTAGCTTGTACCAAGCATTGTTATGCATGTATGACTTAACTGTTTACTCCTCCTATACCCTGCAAGGAAAGTTGCTACGCCCTCATTTTACAGATAAGGAAATGGAGGCTCTGGTGAGTAATTTGCCCAACAGCAGGGAGGGGAAGTCAGGCAGGCTGACTCCAGAGTATGTGATTTCCTCACTAAGCATACTCTGCCTCTCAGTCTGAATTACCACGAGCAGTACTATCACTGCAGACAGTGAGTGGGGACGGAAAAGGAAGAACTTAAGACCTTCCAGTACAAAGTAAAGCCTCACCAGACTGGAAGTCACAGCTGAATGTTGACTCTGCTTTGACCACTCAGTGGCTCTGTGATAACTAAGCTTGATGCTTCTGAGCTGTCTCTGGACTTTCTCTTCCAGCCCTAACATTCTTTGACCCTCAGACCACCTCAGAATGAGCCTTGACTTTGAGAAACGATGCTGTCTGGAGACTGATATCCACCCAGTGCTGGGCCATGAACCAGCCTCATCTGGACCTGAAGTCCCCATTGATCTTTCTGTGTTAGGACAGAACCTCAGAAGATTGACAGTCTGTCTGAGCATCACCGTTCCCTCCACCGAGCAGATTTTGCTGAGTTAGTTCCCATTCACTGGTTAAATCTCAGACTTTCTCTGACCATCCAGGCTTGGTTGGGCCCTTATGCTTTACATTTTCTGATCAGCCTCATTCCTTTCATAGGACCCACACAGCTTATAGATAAATACCCACTGCGGTACCTACTCTGAGGACACCGACGGCATCCACAGTAGCTGACATCCAGGGCCCCTTCATTGCAAGGAACTAGTATGGTAAATGATTTAAAGCCCAGTGAGGTATATTAGAGGTGTGCTGAGCTCACAGCTGGAACAATGCCACTCCTTTGGGCAAAGCCAGCTGAGGACAGCTGCTACATTGCCCCTAGAGTCATCAGAAGTCACCTGTCTGTCTTCAAGGCTGATGCACAGATGCAGTAAGGGTGCTCATGCCAGTCAAGACTGAAAGCAGAAATAAATCCGCCAACCTGTGTGCTGGAGCATTGGAGCATTTTCTGCACCCCCAACAGTGCCAGAGAAACTCCTGGCTCATAATAGATGCTCTGCCAGTATTCGAATAAATGAGACCCTTTAGCACCACCATCAGGTGATTCTTCTGAGCAGCCAAATAGCTGTCATAAAGTTCACAGGCTTCACAGACCTGACTTCACAGGAGAGGCCTCACAGGCAAATTTATTTTGTCTTTCAGTGTGATTTTTTAGGATTCTGAGGCATCTGATTTCTTAGTTGGTGTGTGGGCATGCACACGCGGAGGACAGAGAGGGGTTGTTGCATTCAGCTCACTGAGAGCCTCAGCAGGTGACCACTGACAATTTCAATTTTAAAAAATTATTCAGGGGCACCTGGGTGGCTCAGTCGGTTAAGCAGCCGACTTCAGCTGAGATCACGATATTGCTGTTCTTGAACGAGTTCAAGCCCCGCGTCAGGCTCTGTGCTGACTGTTCAGAGCCTGGAGCCTGCTTCAGATTGTACGTCTCTTCCTCTCTCTCTCTCTCTCTCTCTCTCTCTCTCTCTGCTCCTCCCTTTGCTCACACTCTGTCTCTGTCTCTCAAAAATAAGTAAACATTAACACAAAAATTCTTCATAGAAAAACATGTATCTGGTACCATTCAGAGTGGAGGCAAGCAAACTCCTGTCAAAGCACAAGGCAGTAATTGAAATATTCAATGATCCTGGGTCATCAAAAGGTTTAGCTATATTAGGAATACTATACCTAATTGTAAAAGGGAGATACAAAACATTCATTCAACTAAGCTCATTATCCTATTGTTCAGGAGGGAGGTTGGAGAAGAAACCTTAGTTCACTAAAAAATAAGTCTTTAGCTTGATAAAGGTCCATCCATCAACTGTCAACAACAGACCTCATACAAATATAAACATGAAGATAAATAAAGTAGAATGAAATAGGGATGATCACTGTCATGTTGTGGTGGATGGTTCTGGAGATTCTAGTTAATGCAGCATAAGAAAAACAAAGAAGTCGTATAAATATTGGAAAGCACCAAAACTGTTATTATGAATATCTTAGCCAGAAATTCTAGGGAATCAACTGAGATCAGTAGGGTGGCCAAAAACCTGTAGAACTGAAAAGCTTATAACAAAAGGCAGTTCCCTCGTGGATACCTCCTTACTCCAGGGTCTCCGTCCCTAGGGACAGAGGTCTCTACTTGGGACACCTCTGGCTTTACTCATATCTACAGTTAACAATAATATGAGCAGTGCCATAATCTTTCGTGTTAACTAGCAAGCTTCTGTTACCATCTGCCTTAGCTTGGGCGGCTGTAACAATATACTGTAAACTGGGTGTATTAAACTCACACTTCTGGACGCCTGCTGGAAGTCCAAGGTCAAGATGCCAGCAGAGTTGATGCCTGGTGAGACTTTTCTGCTTGGGTTGGAGACAGCTAACCTCCTCCTCCTTCTTCACCAAATAAGTTTTCTTTTAAATAATAGTTTCAGGAATAGAATTTAGTGATTCATCACTTACATGTAACACCCAGTGCTCATCCCAATAAGTGTCCTTCTTAATGTCCCTCACCTATTTAGCCCACACCCCCCAACACCCTGCCAGCAACCCTCAGTTTGTTCTCTGTATTTAAGAGTCTTGTGGTTTGTCTCCCTCTCTGTCTTTATCTTATTTTGCTTCCCTTCCCTTAGGTTCATCTGTTTTGTATCTTAAATTCCACATATAAGTGAAATTGGTTATTTCTCTTTCTCTGACTTATTTCGCTTAGCATAATACACCTTAGTTCCAACCATGTTGTTGCAAATGTTGCCATTTTTATTACTGAATAATATTCCATTATATATATGTGTGTGTGTATATATATTATATGTATATATGTATAGTATATATATAATAAATATATATATACGCCATATCTTCTTTATCCAGTCATCCATCAATGGACATTTGGGCTCTTTCCATACTTTGGCTATGGTTGATAGTGTTGCTATGAACATTGGGGTGCATGTGCCCCTTCAAATCAGCACTCCTGTATCCTTTAGATAAATACCTAGTAGTGCAATTGTTGGAGAATCTCCATACTGTTTTCCAGAGTGGCTGCACCAGTTTGCATTCCCACCAACATTGCAAAAGGATTCCTCTTTCTCTGCATCCTCGCCACCATCTGTTGTTTCCTGAGTTGCTCATTTAGCCATTCTGACAGATGTGAGGTGGTATCTCATTATGGTTTTGATTTGTATTTCCCTGATGATGAGTGATGATGAGCATCTTTTCATGTGTCTGTCAGCTATCTGGACGTCTTCTTTGGAAAAATCTGTTCATGTCTTTTACCCGTTTCTTCACTGGATTATTTGTTTTTGGGGTGTTGAGTTTGATAAGTTCTTTACAGATTTTGGATACTAACCCTTTGATATGTCATTTGCAAATATCTTCTCTCATTCCCTTGATTGCCTTTTAGTTTTACCAGACAGCTGCCTTCTTGCCATATCTTCACATGACTTTTCTTCAGAGCCTCTGCAGGGGTGGGGTGGGATGTGCTTTTTGATCTTGTAAGAGCAGGTGTGATAGCCTTTGCTGTGCCTGTCTTCTGAGTCACTGTCCCAGTCTGGCATGGAGCACCTGTCCTGCTTCATTTCCCCTCGTCCTTGGGACTGCTCTCACTTCTCTCCTATCCATGTTTCCTTTTTTAGAGTCTGTGCCCTCATTTTGGTGAATCACATCCAACATTGCGTGTTTGGGTGGGGAGGGGGGATGTATTCTTCTCTTGCTCTTCATTGATAATTTTCCTGGGTAATTTCTGGGGGTCCCTGGGTGGCTCAGTCGGTTAAGCATTCAACTCTTGGTTTCGGCTCAGGTCCTGATCTCATGGTTCATGAGTTCGAGCCCCAAGTTGGACTCTGCACTGACAATGCAGAGCTTGCTTGGGATTCTCTCTCCCTCCCTCTCTCACTGCCCCTCCCCCCCAATAAATAAATAAACTTAAAAAAAGAAATCATTTTCTGATTTGAAGGCATTTTCCCTGTGTCTTCTAACATCTTATTTCTTTTAGAAAAGTTTAAAAAACAATTCTTGTTTATGATCTTTGGTAGGTGACCTGTTTGTTCTTTGGTCCTTTAAAAAAATCTTCTTTTTGTATCTGATGTCCTGAAATTTCATGATGTACCTTCTTCATTTGTATCTATTTTCGTCCATTGTGCTGGGTTCTCTGGGGAGCCCTTTTATGTAGAAATTCACGTCCTTAAATTCTGAGATTTCTTGAGTTTTTCTGTGGTTGATGTCTTTCCCTCCGTTTTCTCGAGTCTGTATTCCTGAAACGTAGCACTCAGGTGGTTGACCTACTGAGCCTGTCTTCTAAGTGCCCCCTCTAGCTTGGTTTCTTTTTCTTTTTCTTTTTTTTTTCATCTTTTTGTCTTTTCACTGTCTTTTCTAGAAGGTTTCCTCAATTTTATTGTGTAACACTTTCATTGCATTTTTAAATTTCTGCTCTCCTATCTGTAGTTTCAAAGCTAATTTTGTTTCTGAAGGACTATTCATGTCCTGTAACCTGTTTCTGGTTTATTACTGTAATGTCTTTTCTCCCTGCGAATACTGATTCTTTTTCTCCCTCTTCAAAGTCACTTTCTTCCAGTTTGTTTTTTGGTCTCAGCTCTCTGCCCCATGATACAAGCTTCCCCACCCCCGCACCCCCCCACCCCCGCCATCATAGATCTGGTAACCTTGATTGTCTGCCTATGTTTTAAGAGTACAAAGCTGTTTGAATGCTCAAAGCACATAGGTGGGGCTTATCAACTTGGAACTTCACTGTGGCTTGACCTGGCCAAGCTGTGTGTTGGTGAATCCCTAAGGCCTTTTCTCTTGTGGGTGTGAAGTCTTGGCTGCCAGTACCCCAAGAATGCATGGAAGGGAAAGGTTAGGGACTGGAAGGGTAGGGAAGTCTTCACATTGAAGAGTCATAGAAGTCTCTGGTTTTCAGCTCCATACCCAAATCTTCAACTGTGCCCCTCAATCCAGAGACCCCCTCCCCCCCATTTTTAAACCTTCTTTAGAGTGGTTCTCAATCAGGGTGATTTTGCCTCCCAGGAGATACTTGGCAATTTCCGGACACATAGAGGGCAAGAGAGAGCTTGGTACCAGCATCTAGTAGGTAGAGGCCAGGGATGCTGCTGAGTATCCCACACAGGACAGCCCTCCGCAGCAACAACTTGTCGGCCTCCTGTGTCAATAGGACTGGGGTTGAGAATCCCAATGTAGAATGAACTTGCAGACCAAGGACAGAGGTAGGGCAGTCACCCAGTAGCTTAAAGTGGGGCAGAAGGTTAGGACACAGCTAC
The DNA here is from genome assembly GCF_003009895.1 of Hyaena hyaena. Lineage (NCBI taxonomy): Eukaryota > Metazoa > Chordata > Mammalia > Carnivora > Hyaenidae > Hyaena > Hyaena hyaena. The sequence goes on from NW_024080980.1 coordinate 1,093,994, forward strand.
TTTCTTTCCCCACCCACACCTCCCCCGCCCCCTTTTTTTTTTTACATAGTCTCTATGCCCAATGTGGGGCTTGAATTCATGACCACAAGATCAAGAGTCACATGCTCTACTCAGTGAACCAGCCAGACACCCCCACCCCCCACTTTTTAAAGTCATCTAGGACATGGCTACTTTCAAACAGCTTTCCACACATCCTCCCTACTTTAGCCGCCTCCTTCTCTCCCAGTCCCCATCTCCGACGTGCCTGAATCTTCTCAGACCTCGTGGTGAGCCTCCTTGGTTCTTTACTTTCCCTGTCAACCAGCTTAGCATTCAGCTTTCTCACAGTGGCCAGTCCATTATCTCTCGTTCATTCCAAGCTTCTAAAAATGTGTCGCCTTTGTCTCCTTTCCTATTCATCCCATTCTTGTGATAATTTTAGAAGGGTTTTGGGAAGGAGCAAAATTAGATTCATGTGTTCGATTTGACATCTTTATCCAGAAGCCTAAAATGCATGCCAAAGCTACGGTAGCCAGCACTGCCACAGCAGTCACAGAGATGGGTGGAATCGAATAAAGATTCCAGAAACTCACCCAATATGTGGAAAATCACCAATAAGTGATTATAGATCAATTGACTATTGTTAGAAAAAAGTTAAAAGTAACCTTTACTCACCCCATATATGGAACTTAATTCTAGTTGGATTAAAGATCTAAACCTGTATACCAACTATAAGAAAATATATGAAAAGTTTTTTTTTAATTTTAGAGAGTGTGTACAGGCACATGGCAGAGGGAGAGAGAGAGAGAGAGAGAGAGACAGAGAGAGAGAGAGAGAGAGAGAGAGAGAGAGAATCTCAAGCAGGCTCCATGCTCAGTGCAGAGCCCAATGAGGGGCTTGATCCCACAACCCAGGGATCATGACATGGGCTGAAATCAGGAGAAGACACGCAACTGACAGAACCACCCAGGCACCCCTGTAGGAGAATATTATTATGATCTCATGTTGAGGAAGACCTTCCTAAGCAGATGAGAATAGAAGAAGGCTTAAATGGGGACCAATTAACTATAAAAGTTTGGGGCACCTGGGTGGCTCAGTCAGTTAAGCCACTAACTCTTGATTTTGGCTCAAGTCGTGATCCGATCTGCTTTGGGTTCTCTCTCTCTTTCCCTCTGCCCCTCCCTGGCTCATGTGTGCTCACTCTCTTTTAAAAATAAAAAGCACTGGGGCACCTGAGTGACCTAATCTTCGGCTCAGGTTGTGATCTCATGGTTTGTCGGTTCGAGCCCCACATTGGGCTCTGTGCTGACAGCTCAGAGCCTGGAGCCTGCTTCAGCTTGTGTGTCTCCCTCTCTCTCTGACCCTCCCCTGCTCACGCTGTCTCTATTTCCCAGAAGTAAATAAAATTTTTTTAAATAAAAAAATAAAAAGCGCTAAAATAAATTAACTATGTAAAAGTTTAAAAATTCCATATGACAAAAGACTCTGTTAAAAAAGATAGTTACAAAGCAAACCTGGATGGGGAAAATATTGCCACATATATGGTTGGTGACCATCCCTCTTATGGAAGGAACTTTACAAATCAGGAAGGAAGTGATTTAAAAAATATATATATATCAATAAACAAGGAAAGAACTCAAAGTGGCTAATAAGCATTTGAAAAGGTGCTGTGTCATCTGCACCACTAATCAGGAAAATGCAAAGCAAAACAAACAGTGGTTCTGAACGTGTGGTCCTTGGACCAACAACATCAGTACCCCCTGAAAATTTGTAGAAATGCACATCTTCAGATCCCATTCTAGACCTACAGAAACAAGCTCTGAGGGTGGGGTCCGTCCATCTGTGGCTTTTCAAGCCAGGCAGGTGATTCTGATGCTCATGGCTTACTCCTGTTTGAGACCCATTGCTGTGTAGCCAGGAGAATGAAGGAACGGCATTCAGTGTCAAGCCTGAACCTCACCATGTTGAGTGAAAGAAACAAACACGAGAGTACATACTATAGGAATCCGTTATATGAGTTCCAAAACAAGCAACACTAATCCAAAGGAATAGGAATCAGGAAGATGATTCATTACCTTAGAGAAGAGGGAAGGAGTAAGTAGAGGTCAGGATACAGCCTCCAGACACTGGTCCTGTTTCTTGGTGCAGGTGCTGGTTACACAGCTTTGTTCATTCAGTTTGTGAAAAGCCATCGAGTTGTCCACTTCAGATTTGTACACTTTTCTGTACGCTGCATTTTCAGTAAAGCCAGGAAAGACAAAGTGTGGGATCTCTCTTTTTTAATTGAGTTTGAAATGACTTAAAACAAGGGAACTCAGGGTTGGAGGGAAGAGCATGCGCAAGGCTTTGATGAGTAATTTGGCAGTACCTCTAACACTTAAAATAGCGTAGAAATTCTGCTTCTCAGAATCCATCCTGGAATTTAGGTATATAGTATAAGAATGTTCCGTGGGCATTTTTATACAAACATGAAGGAGACAGCTTAAATTTCTCTCAATTGGGAACTGGTTACATGAATTATAGAAAACAAGGCAAATGTTGAAATTGGCATAAAACGGTAGGTAGTAATGTGAAAGGAGGTCCCGCATGGTATTGCTCACTGAGAGAAGCAAGTCATAAGCACCATGTACAGCATGATCCATATTTTCAAGAGGGAAAGAAAAGAGCGTGCAGTTCGTAGTTATAGATGCAAGGGAAGAAGTTAAGGGTAGATTTAAAATTTTTATATTGGTTTCTCTTGAGAATTTACAACTGGCGGATGGTGGTGTTTGCTTCTTTGTATATTTTATATATACTTTATATATCTCTCTGTGTTTACTCTTACCTGCATTTATCACTCCCGGATTTTAAGTCTTAGCTTTACCATTCAAAAAAGGCTTAGCCTAAAGAAATGTTCATCAGTGACCAAAACAAACACTGTTTTTGTAGTCTAAGCAAATAAAGAGCTAGAGTTTGTCTTAAACACACACACACAGAGCAAGAAACGAATGACACTTTCGTGGAGTGATTTTCATCAGTATCAGTTATAGTGAGAGACAAAAGGCTTGCTTCTTATTTCTGTTACCTAGGAAATTCACAAGAATTCTTTTCTTGACAGGGGCATTCTTTTAACTGTATTTGCCGGTGAGGTCATGGGTCAGGTATTTGAGCCCTTTGAGACATGGGCTCAGTTAACGATATTGTCCCCGTGTGTAAAAGAGGACTGCTGCTCATTATACAAAGCATCTCTAGGCAGTGGCTCTGCTTGCTTTAATAATGAAAAACGTTTCACATTCAGAGCCAAGAGCTGTTAGCCGAGTCTGGTTAGCTGGACATGGGCTTCTGCTAGAGACTCTTTAAGCCCTTGCACTCCCCTGGACAGACACCCTACCCCTGTTTGCCATGCTTCTTCATACACCCTCATGTTTCCTGGGTGCGTCATCAGCAAAGGGCTGTTCTGACCCTTTCGGCTGGAACCAAGAACGCTGTGAAGTTATTTCAGACCCCGCCATGCTGGATGACATGTACTACCCGTCTCACTGATCCAATGAGCGTCACATCTATGTGTGTAGATTACCTGTCAGTTACGATGACTTCAGGCCCAAAACCCCATTAGAGTGAAGCTTCTGTCCCATTTTGTACATCTTCGCCTTTGATAAATTCTGCTGCCACAAATGTAAGCCTAAAAACACATCTCCATTAAGCATTGCTTTCGAATTCGTGTGCACTATCAACTAGATAAAAAGAACAGCAACTTTCAACTCCAAAGAAGGGAGGCAGCAACATTTAAAGTCTGTTTTGTGCCCTCCAGCACAGCCTCCAAACTGTACCAGAGAGGCGGGCTTCTCTCTGTGAACAGTGTAAAATGTCCCGTGGAATCCTATATGAGAGCTTCATGATCCTCACAGTGTCTTTTTTTTTTTTTCTGTTTATTTTTGAGAGAGAGAGAGAGAGAGCTCTGGCAGGGGAGGGCAGAGAGAGAGGATCTGAAGTGGGCTCCATGCTGTCAGCAGGGAGCCAGATGCAGGGCTCAAACTCGTGAACCGTGAGATCATGACCTGAGCCGAAGTCAGATGCATAACCGGCTGAGCCACCCAGGTGGCCCACATACATCTTCCTTCTTAAAGAGGGGCCTGTACTCTTGTACCTGCAGCATCCCCTTCTAATCCCAATCGGGATCCCCGGCCACCTCAGATTGTGTAGGTTGAAAACTGAGCTAGGAACTGTTGTTCAGATCAGCCCATTACCCGTTCCTGTTTCATTGTTCCAGGTGAGGAAGTGACACCCTAATGCCCATCGCATATCTTTCCAGAGACTCCGCGTGTCTTTCCACTGGTCTAATCTATGGAGTCTATTAATGTCCCAGCCACTTCTGAAGTCTGTCTCGAATTCCCTCACTTCCACATTCACTGCCACCATCTTGGTCTTGAATACATCATCTTCTCTCACCAAGACTATTGTGACAATCTCTGAGCTTATCTCCTCATGCGTGTGTGTGAGCCCGCCCCCCTCCCCCACACACACCCATTTCCCCTCCATGTGTCCATTCTCCTTAAGTGGCCAGAGTGGTATTGTAACCAAACTCACGTGAGTTCCCTCCTTGGTGAGCCACAGAAGGAAGCACAACTGGTGAGGCTGTGGCACAAAGGAAACTTTATTTGCAACAAATGAGATCAAGGGGAATAACTTCCAAAGCCATGACTCCTGAGCAACGGTGACAGGGTTCCTTTTATTTATGGTTAGGATGAGTATTTAGATAGGGGAGCCTTGTCACTGTATGTAGAGGCTTCAGGGAACACGCCTGTGTGTAAACAAGGCTCCTCCTTGGAGATTGGGGGGAGATTTAGTATTACAGTGAGGTAAAGGTGACTGTTGGTCATTCCCTGGGTCGCTCCATGGTCCATCTGCTCAGGCATGATTGGGGGTTAACTTCAAACCGGTCTGTGAGTGGTTCGGACGCTTTCTGTCGCTTGAGGGGTAGTTTCATCTTCTGTCATGGAATGTTCTGCCCAACCGGTCTTTTGCCTGAGTTAAGAGATAAGCTAGAAAGAAGAGCTTAAGGGAAAATGTGGGACAGAGGTTGAGGAGTACAAGCAGGTGAGGCAGTAAAGGTCAGTCTCTGGGGTCTAGCTGGTGACAGTATAAAGAACTTACACCTGACCCTCCCCAACCTAACATTTTTCACCAAAGCCCTAACTTTCTGTACTTTCTTACAGGTTCTAGAAGGCAGCACAGCCCTTCCCTGCTCCAGACCACAGCCCATGCTGTGTTCTGTGCCTAGAAGCTTCCCTTCCCATCCGTGTCTCTCGCTAGCTTTTACTAGGTCTCCAGGTGTTCTTCAGCCTGGCCTTTCCTGACACTTCCCATGCCTGCAATGAGGTCGTATCTGTCTGTTAGACAGCCTTACCACAGCCTCCGTTTTCCTTCACGTCATTTGTCACAAAGTGAGGCAGATATTTCCCCCCACAAGAATTGAAGTGGTACAGCGGGGTCTGTTCAATGTGTGCCTGACCCTGACCTTGGGGCCTGATAGCAGGAAGCCTGGCAGAGTGTAGGTGCTCTCAAGGGTTAAACAAGTGAGTGAAAACAATCATCCTAGCTTCGCGATTAAAGTTTCTGTAGTATTTCGTTCCCTATGCCTTGAACAAAGCCGGAATGAAATAATTTGTCCTGAGTCACACAGCAATCTAGAACTTGCAGTGAGAGCCTCGCCTGGGCTCCTTCCTGATGCTGTCTCTGTGAAATATGATTTGGATCTAACTCCTTCCTGACTTAGGAATAAAGTCCTGGTCCCTGGAAGGTGCTGGAATGCAAGATGCATACTTTGCTGTGGACCTCCCTTTGTTCAGGGCTAACCACGCCTACACTTTGGATCAGTTTCTTTTCCCTTTGCCTCTAGTCAGTGGGTGACATTGATTTGGCTTTGGCTTTGGCTTTGGTCTTTTTCACCAGTGGCGGTGAAGATTTGGATGGCTGTTGCTGGAATAAATGCACAACTTATGTTAAAATGCTGAATGCCGGTGTCTGCCCTGGGCCCTTGTTTCTTCTTTCCGGAAGCTCTTTCAAGCCACTTGTTACTGGCCATCTGCAAGGGGGGAGGGCGGGGGGGAGGGCAGGGATGGAGGGGGAGGGGAGTCCTCAGAGATTCTCATCCCCTGAGAGCAGATCAGTCCCAGGGAGCACCTCAAGTAGGCAGTCTTGTTTCCCTGACAAGCATCAACCTGTGAGCAAACTCCAGCCATACATGAGTGTGGTTTATACTCTCATGGTGTTTTAAAAATCATTATTAGTTACCAACATTTAAAAATCAAAATTATCGGGGCACCTGGGTGGCTCAGTTGGTTGGGCATCTGACTTCGGCTCAAGGCATGATCTCACAGGTTGTGAGTTCGAGCCCCATGTCGGGCTTGCTGCCATCAACCTGTCAGCACAGAGCCCGCTTCCGATCCTCTGTCCCCCTGTCTCTGCCCTTCCCTGCTTACACTCTCCCAGAAATAACTAAATGTTTAAAAATCAGGATTACCAGGTACAAGCTTGAGTGTCTGCGTTTTCCTGGGGGGAGAAAAGGAAGCTCTAACAAAATGGTGCACAACAGGGGTACCTGGCTGGCCCAATCAGTGGAGCATATGACTCTTGATCTTGGGGTCATGAGTTCAAGCCCCACATTGGAGGCGACAGAGCTTATGTTAAAAAAAAGTGGCCCTCAGCTCGGGCCCGCGGTGCTGGCAGGATGGGCAAGTGTCGCGGTCTTTGTACTGCCAGGAAGCTCCGTAGCCACCACTGAGATCAGAAGTGGCACGATAAACAGTACAAGAAAGCCCATTTGGGCACAGCCCTGAAGGCCAACCCTTTTGGAGGCGCTTCCCATGCAAAAGGAATTGTGCTGCAAAAAGTAGGGGTTGAAGCCAAACAGCCAAATTCTGCCATCAGGAAGTGTGTCAGGGTCCAGCTGATAAGAATGGCAAGAAAATCACCACCTTTATACCCAATGATGGTTGTTTTTTATTGAAGAAAACGATGAGGTTCTGGTTGCTGGATTTGGTCGCAAAGGTCATGCTGTTGGTGACATTCCTGGAGTTCACTTTAAGGTCGTCAAAGTAGCCAATGTCTCTCTTTTGGCCTTATACAAAGGCAAGAAGGAAAGACCAAGGTCTTAAGTTTGGATGATGAAAACATGGCAATAAATTTTCATATATACCAAAAAAAAAAAAAAAAAAATGGCCCTCAGCAGTTTGCTGGAGCTGAGTAGAGACTGCCCCTTACAAGAGGACATCGTTTTTCTTGTTTTCTGGTCTCTGTGCGGCCTCCCGTCTTCATTTATTGTATCTTCTGGCATTTGTGGGCACCTGAATTTGCATCCCGTCTTATGTCTGTTAGTCGTGTGTATGTGTAAATATGAATAAAACCTGTAATTGACACTCTGTATTTTTTTTCTCTGTCTCTGCTTCTTTCTTTCTTTTCTCCTTGTGTCTCTCTTTTCTTGTCCACTGCCTCTACCATTTTACAGGCTCTGGGACTGCTGGTGTGGACGCTTATCGCCGGAACCGAGTACTTCCGGGTCCCTGCTTTTGGCTGGGTCATGTTTGTAGCCGTATTTTACTGGGTCCTCACCGTCTTCTTCCTCATCATCTACATAACAATGACCTACACCAGGATCCCTCAGGTGCCCTGGACAACAGTGGTAAGGAAGCCCGCGGCCGGCCATCTTGGCCATGGCCCACTAGGCAGGTTCGAACCAAGTCCTTCTTTCCTCAATTCAGTTGTCCCTCTGCCGGCAAAGCGGGGGCAAAACCAGAACCCAACACAGCAGATAATCTTTACGGTCTCCAGTTGCCTCTCAGGTGGTTTATACCTGACTGTGAAACTGGGCATGTGGGAAGGTCCAGGAATTTCATTTTTTAAATTTTTATTGTTCTTGTTGTTAATGCTTTTTTTTTTTAATGTTTTAGTTATTTCTAGGAGAGAGAGAGAGAGAGACAGCGTGAGCAGGGGAGGGTCAGAGAGAGAGGAGTCACAGACTGAAACAGGCTCCAGGCTCTGAGCTGGCAGTCAGCACAGAGCCCGACGCGGGGCTCGAACCCACAAACCATGAGATCATGACCTAAGTGAAAGTCGGACGCAAGGGGCGCCTGGGTGGCTTAGTCGGTTAAGCGTC